>NW_024070191.1:26033529-26568937 GCF_014754425.2 Oryx dammah | reverse complement strand
AAGAACACTGGAGTGGGTTGCCACTTCCTTCTCCAATGCATGAAAGTGAAAAGTGCAAGTGAAGTCACTGCTGCTGCTACTACTGCTGCTAAGTCACTTCAGTCGTATCCGACTCTGTGGAACCCCATAGACGGCAGCCCACCAGGCTCCCCCGTCCCTGGGATTCTCCAGGCAAGAGTACTGGAGTGGGTTGCCATTTCCTTCTCCAATGTATGAAAGTGAAAAGTGAAAGTGAAGTCGCTCAGTCGTGTCTGACCCTCAGCGACCCCACTGACTGCAGCCTACTAGCCTCCTCCGTCCAGGGGTTTTCCAGGCAAGAGTACTGGAGTGGGGTGCCATTGCCTTCTCCGATTTTCTTCCTTAGAAGGGGATTAAAAGACAGAGTTGGAGAGAGAACTACAGAAAGCCTATCGAAATACTGGGAACATTTTTCTCTTTCTTCTCTTACAAAGAACATCTCTGAATAATAGACAAACTTCATCCCTGTCTTTTACCCATATCCCAAACCCGGCAATGAATATTTCTAAAGACCAGTCGACTTTTCTGAGTCTTCCTACTGCACACTGTTGTTTATCAGTTGCTCAGTCATGTCCAGCTCTTTGCGACCCCATGAACTGCAGCACGCCAGGCTTCCCTGTCCTTCACCATCTCCCAGAGCTTGCCAGGCTCATGTCCATTGAGTCGGTGATGCCATCTAACCATCTCGTTCTCTGTCGCCCTCTTCTCCTCCTGCCTTCAATCTTTCCTAGCATCAGGGTCTCCAATGAGTCGGCTCTTTGCATCAGGGGGCCAGAGAACAGCAGCCTTCTGCATGGTATGCCCAGTTTCTCCAAGAAAGGTCATCTACCTTTGCCTGATGCTTCTCCCTCAGCCTGTCCAGCCCTCCCTTGGATTTTATCCTCGGAGCAGCTGCCTTCCTGGCTTCCAAACCAAATGCCGCCTGTACCTCCATCTGCTCCTCTGCCTACGCTCCCAGAGCCATCCTCTTTCCTGGCTACCCACCAACTCACCCACAACTCCTAGATAGTAAATAGATCTGCACCAAAAAGTAAGGTGGTGCATCTCAAATTAAAAAGCTGACAAAAAAAAAGTTATCAATGATAAACACATCAGCACATTTTATTTCATGGTGTTTATAAGTTAACAAAGCCCTTTTCCATCCCTGATTGCATTTGGACCTGTGCTAACTCCCAATACATTTCTAATAAAAATTAAAGGCTGTTCAATGAGTGCCTCTTACGTGTCTTAAGCCATGTTATTTTAACCTTTATGGCAAGTCTATCAGGTAAGTCTAGTTTTCACCATTTTCAGATGAGGAGATTGGAGCTTGGGTGCTTTGGTGATATTCCTGGGTTTGAGCAACTGGGTAACTAATAGACCTACAATCCAAGGGTCTGAATTGTAGTTCAATGCTCTCAGTCCTTAACTAGAAAGTAGGAAATCATAGATCAGTAAGTGAAATCTAAAATAAATCCTCAGATACCAAAGACACTAAGGATAGTGGTTTAACTTAAATTGCCACCCAATGTTTAAGTATGGTCTCACTTCAGTTACTCTTTGCATGTTATTCTCATTCTCAGGGGACACACAAGAAATAGCTTCATCAATGTTCCAAACTCAACTACTCTTGAAAACCAAACCAAAGACTTGGGGGGTACTGCTTGAGCCCACTGGCTGCATTTTACTTCCAAGGCTGACAACCTGGCCGGGTCTTCAGATTCCTCATGAAACTGAGCAAAGTAAGACAAAGAGAATTGCTTCAAAAATTACTAATGACAGTGTTTCATGATAATCCTTGAATGACATGATAATTATCATGCCAGCTCTGTTGGTCAGCCTGCCTAGGCTATACTGACTTCTCAGTATCATCCAAGCCAGTGACTTACTCCTTCCTTTCTAAGAAATTCTTTACTCATGGACAGAAGAAACCCTCTTCTCTGTGACAACCCCACTTCCTCTTTCTTCACCTCCCCCATCACTGACTTTCCTTCAGTTTTACTTTTTGTCCTACTGTACCATATTTTATCTTTAAAATTAGAGTTTTCTGAAGTTTGCTCCTGGCACATCTTCTTAAACTGATGTATCCATATATGCTCAGCATCCAAAAATGTCTAAACCTTTCCTAGACCATCTCTTGGTGGTCTGGAGACCACTCCAGACTTTTATATACAAAGTGAATGTGAAGTCGCTTAGTCATGTCTGACTCTTCACAACCCCATGGACTGTAGCCTATCAGGCTCCTCCATCCATGGGATTTTCCAGGCAAGAGTGCTGGAGTGGATTGCCATTTCCTTCTCCAGGGGATCTTCCCGACCCAGGAATAGAACCTGGGTCTCCCACGTTGCAGCCAGACACTTTACCATCTGAGCCACTAGGAAGCTCTTTATATACAAAGAAGAACGTAAAAGTGTTAGTCACTCAATCATGTCTGACTCTTTGCAACTCCATGGACTATAGTCCACCAGGCTTCTCTGTCCATAGAATTATCCAGGCAAGAATACTGGAGTGGGTTGCCATTCCCTTCTCCCAGGCTTCAAAGGACACTTCAAATCTTCTACTTAGACATCTCTTGAAAATCTCAAATGTAACATCTCCATGTTGGAACCCTTGTTAAACCCTAGTATCAACAGTAATCTATTCCTTAGCCCGTCTTTCCTATAGTAGTCAATGGTGTTGCTATCCCTTCATTTACTAAAGCCAAAATTTGAGAGTTATCCTCTTTTCCTTTTGTCTTTCCAACTCTCACTGCTCACATCCAGTTCATTGGCCAATCCTACCTCAAAAACATGTTTCGTGTTTATGCTCTTTTCTCCCCAAAAGACACCCCCAAGCCCAGTTGCCTCCTACGTGGTCTCCTTCCTGTCTTTTCCACCTATATCAAATAGGATGATCTTTTAAGATTATGTCAGAATAACTCATGGCCATGCTTAAACCCGTTAATAGGGCTTTTTGTTTGTTTTGTTTTTACTGTCTTGGAAGTCAGACACACAGAGCTCTTAAGATCTGGCATCCTTTAGACGGCGCCTCATGACTTTTGCTCTGGTTGGTCCGGTAGCCTGGAGCACTCTCAGATGACTCACTGTCATCCTTTGGCTCTCGGTTTAAACATTACTCTCCTCCTTGAAGAGGATTTTCATAGTCACCCTATCCAAATAAACCAGCCTCTGTTCTATCATGGTATTCTCTTTCTTAACAGAATCTGCAATGTTTTCAACCATTGCTTTTGGGTTTGCATCTTAATAGCCCCATTTTCTGCACCAGAATGCCACCTCTGGGAAGAAAGGGGACACGTCTGCCTTGTTCCCTGTCTTATTCTCAGCACCAAGAAGAGTGCTTAGGGTGGATTAAGTTGCTGGAGGAGATGAATGAGAGAAGCAGCGGAGGACAGATGGGGAGGTGCTAACATGGTTCCAAGAAGAAAAACATGCTGTCAGGGACCTTCCCTTCTATGTGTAGAATGTGCTGTTTGTCAGCAAACATTCTCATGAAAAGTTTCATCAAGGTTTCTAAAACCCACTGCCACCCACAACCATGTGTGTGAGCCACAGGTCTATGTTTCACTGTTTATAGCAACAGTCACACTCTGCCATGGTCGTTGCCGGTATGTATGTACAGAGGAAGGATGTGACAGCACCCAGTCAGCTAAGGATGCTAGAAAGAACTCACTCCCATTCAGAGAGAGATTCCGGAATTAAAGTGAACAATTTTTAACTAGTTGTCTACATACACAGTGGCCAAACTAGACAAAAGTGCTAGTCAACTTATCTGGAAGGCTGTCTGACTGTATCCTTGGGCAATTCTATTGAAATAATGTGGAAGAGCTCTGAATATCAAGGCAGAGAGCCTAGCAAAGGTTCTGCCACTTGCCAGATGGCAGTCACTGACCATCCCTGACCCTCTTCAACTGGAAGAGGTGTCTTCATCTGGAAGAGGTCTTCCTTGCCTCCTGTATAGGTCTGTTATGAATTTCAAGTTTAAAAAAATATAGTTGAATGCCCTTGAAAACTACACCATGTTCTATAATCATAAGGCAATACTGGGTCATCTCAAATAAATACTAATGAAAATTTAGCATATTTTCTTGATTAGCTGAATGTAGAGATACATTGCATAAGGTCATATGATTATCTGCTATGCAAAATAGAATTAAGTATTGATTTATCCCTATTTTGGATACTGAAAGTAAGTAACATCAATATTTGCTATGATGGAATGTCTTGAAGGGCAAATTTTTATCTAAACAGGACACCAAACACAACTAACTCCAGTGAGATGACCTACAGTTGAAGTTTGATTACAAGTCAACTGTTGGTTTTATCACTTCTATTAAGCTAGGGAATTCTCTGAGATGAGGACCAGTGTTGTCTTCATTTTACATAATGCATCGAGTTTGAAAAGATACTAGCATATCGATGGTTACTCAATCCATGATTCAAGTAAACAAAGACTTAACATGTCACCCCCGTTTCTCATCTTCTCTGGAAAATCAATTTGGGCATTTTAAGGTAAGCATTTATCATTAGGGACTTCCCTGGTGGCTCAGACGGTAAAGCCTCTGCCTACAATGCGGGAGACCCGGGTTCAAGCCCCGGGTTGGGAAGATCCCCTGGAGAAGGAAATGGCAATCCACTCCAGTACCATTGCCTGGAAAATCCCATGGACAGAGGAGCCTGGCAGGCTGCAGTCTATGGGGTCGCAAAGAGTTGGACACGACTGAGCAACTTCACTTTCACTTCACTTATCATTAGAGTCAGCTCGCAATGAGCCCACACACTCACCTCAAAGCCCCTCCTCGCCATGAATAACTGTCTATCAGCAGGCTTCCCCCTTTCACGTGTACAGATGGGCCCTAATAATATCCCCAGAGGAGCCATGCGGTGTCAAGTCTTGGTTATCAAATATGCTTGGAAAGAGATGATTCAGATACAGGAAAACTAATTCGAGTGATGGAATTTCATGTCACCTTACAATTTCCTGTTTTCCCCATGGGCTTAAGAATTGGTATGGGCTTATGAATTCAGAGTTTTTCCCTTCAACTCTTTTTCCTCCCCCGCTTCAGGAAGAGATAGTAGTAAGTAGAGAAGGATCAACTGAGTCTAGACCTTTATCAAATTCAGAAAATGAAGTTATCCATTAAAGACTTCAGTCACTGCAGCCTTTTCTGGAAGACCCGGGATCCAAAGATACCTATGAATGGCTAAAATGGGGGTGCCTTGGGACGACAGGATGGTAAATGGCATGCAAACTGCAGAATTAGATGGTAGTAACTCTCTACATACCCATGCAAAGCCTTGTGCTAGGAAAAAAACTAGGGATAAAATGATATATATAATGGTTCCTATCTTGGAGAGCAGGAAGGTATGTGCTAGACCTTGGACTGACAAATAGAGGTCTGGGGTTGGGGGTCAGTGTGCCTCAGTTTCCTCCCCACGAACAACTGAATTTTTATAATATCTGAAAATTGAGAGGGCTTCCCTGGTGGCTCACGCAGGAAAGAATTTGCCTATGATATAGGAGACTTGGGTTTGATCCCTGGGTTGGGAAGATCCCCTGGAGAAGGAAATGGCAACCCACTCCAGTCCTCTTGCCTGGAGAATTCCCTGGACAGAGGAGCCTGACAGGCTACAGTCCGTGAGGTTGCAGAGTTGGACAAAACAAGACTAACACACACACACACACCTTCAAATAGTTTTCAGTTCTGAGAGACACCTTCATCACAAGTCCATGGATATAGCGATAATTAGGATATCATGTGCAAAATTAATCAATCCAAAAGGATGTACTGAGCTTTGACTGTATCATCACAGATAAAGAAGGACTTAATTCAACTATTTTTCCATTTCACCTTAACAAGATACAAGTTTATGATAGAGCTCCCATCTCACTTAGAGGCTTTAACTCCTGAAAATACAGGGATCAACATCATTTGAAAAAATAATATTCACTATTAATAACAGCTACAAGTTACAAAGCACCTAGAATGTGTCAGAATTTGTGTTTTACATAGGAAGAAATGACAGGCCAGTAAGCCTCACAAAATGCTACAGGTAGTCAGGATCAGAGCCAAGATTCAAACCTAGTTTTCTATAACGCTGAACAACCAAGTAGTTTTGTTTAGGATGTTTTAAAAAGCCTACAAACTAAAACACACATGCTTCTTGACTGAAGAGATCTGATACTGGTTTGTGTATTTAAAAAAAGGAACAGTAGAGTACTGTCTGCTTTGCTAAAACTTGTCAATTTAATGTTGTCAGTTCTTGGTCTCTTCCTTCAGAAAATGGCTAAGAAAAAAATAAGGCACCATCTTCCTGGAGCAACTTCCCATCAGGAGTTCAAATTCTCTCCTTGTCCTTTAAGTTAGAGAATGTTTCTGATTATGAGACCCATGAGAGCACATTTTGAATGTTTTTCCTCCACAGTGCCCTAAAGCTCTGTGTACACCTGGTTTTCCTTACAGTTGGCCCCAAAACACTAAAAACATTTTGCACAAAAGATTCTGAGATTGGTGTCTTTTTCCCCTATTGGGATCCCTAAGCTTTTTTGCTCTGTATTTTATACTCTGACTTTTCTCATTTCCCTCCTAAAAAACAGCATACATTTTCTGGGCATTTTTACTATAGTTTTATTCTAACATCTCTTTTTCACAGACTGATTGTAGCCTTTTTTTTCATATTGTTTGTATTTTCTCTCTAGACTTTGTGCCATATTTGTGTCCACTTCACTTGACAAACTTCACAGAGATAGGTTTTTATTTTTGTGACAGAACCTGAAAGAGTGTTTTTCTTTTCTTTTTTTTTAAACCTGGCCCTCCACAGAGAATATAATATTCTAACAGAGCAATGAAGTTAAATCTCACCACATGTCACACTAGAAAGAGATGGTGAATGATTATTGTTTTTATACACTGGGGAGCTTTTCCTCACATTAAAAGGAAAGAGAATTCTTTCTTAAAAGAACTGCTCAGTATGAAAATTGAGGTGTAAAGAAAGAGTAAGTGCATGTGAAAACCATTATACTGGGATATGTTCAATCTAGGCAACGACTCTGTTCAGTCACAGGGAGGATGCAAGAATAGTAACTTCAGCAAGAGACGTAGCTATGACAGCAGCCTCTAAGATGGCGCCCAATGGCCTCCATCTCCTGGCTTCCCCACCTTGTATTGCCCCTCCTACACTGACCAGGGTTGATTCCATGATAGTGATGGCTTCCCACCTCTGATAGATATTACAACCAGTTCTCGCCCTCTCTCACATCACTGTGTTCACATGAGGGGAGCCGTGTCCTCAGAGTCTTACCAAGGGTTCTACAAGAGAAGGGACAGAAGACTCCTGTCAACAGCCAGGTGAGTGAGCTTATCTCAATCAACCCTTCAAAGGCAAGCCTTGGCCAACAGCTTGACTACAATGGCATGGGAGGCCAGGAACTGGACTTGAAAGAGTGTGAGATAATGTTTGTGATTTAAGATGGTAGGTTTGGGGATACTTTGTTATAAGGTAATAAATAGCTAATATAGTCAGTGGGAAAGGATCCACCTGCCCATGCAGGAAACTCAGGAGACGTGAGTTCAATCCCTGGGTCTGGAAGACCCACTAGAGGAGAAATTGGCAACCCACTCCAGTCTTCTTGCCTAGGAAATTCCAAGGACAGAGGAGGCTGGGGGGGGGGGGGCTACAGGCCATGGGGTTGCAAAGAGTCAGATAAGACTGAGCACACACAGGGTACAGACATGGGCACAGACGAGCGCTTAATCAGACCCCTTATTGGCATAGGTCTAAGTGGTAAGATGCAGAAATATTCTAGTGGATGATGATAGTAAAGAACATGATGACAAAAACTTTAATAGTTACAGCTAACGCCTATTTAGGATTTACTATATACCAGTCCTTGTGCTATGTCCGTCGCCTACACTGTCTCATTTAATTCTCACATAAACTTTTTTGAAATGAGAATGATGAGAAAACCAAGGCTGGGAAAAATCAAATACATTTTCCCAAGTCATAGATTAATGGATAGAAGTGATATTTTTATAGTCAGGTCTGTTTGACTCCACATTCCCAAACCACCTCATTAACAATGGCATATGGGATTGGTTGAGTTGGTGTCAAAAGTGACCATAAGGACAAGATCAGTGGGCAACACTGACTGAAGCCTGATCAAGAAGCCCAAGTCTGGAATTACTTACAGATAGTATCAATGGAGAGGAGCAATCTATTTCATCACTATCTCTTGGCCGAGCCTAAACTCACCAGAGCCTGGTGAAGTGAAAAAATAGATTTTTCGCTTGCACCATCACAATCTACTCAGAAAGGGCTCCCCAAAAGTGCCGTCTGAGTCATGCACAAACTCATGTCACAGCGAAAAAACAGGTAACTAGTAAACACTCACAGGAGACCCGTGGTGAACTCAATGGATGCCTTGTGCTGCCTGGAGCACCCACCAGGACTAAGTTACTACTGAAATTTAATATTTGGTCTGCTTCTGTATAAAGTGCTTCACAATAAATCCCATAATATTTTTCTGTGAAGAAATCTGTATATACATGGGAAAACAACATTCTGGTTTGTAAGAATGAGACACAATCTTGTCCCCCTCCCCTCAGTTTCCTCAAAGAATTCAGGTGAAAGGGAAAATATTAGTCGTTCAACAGTGTCCGACTCTCTGCAACCCCATGGCCTGTAGCCCGCCAGGTTCCTCTGTCCATGGCATTCTCTAGGCAAGAACACTGGAGTGGGTTGCCATTTCCTCCTTCTTCTTGACCCTGGGATCAAACCTGGGTCTCCTGCATTGCAGGCAGAGCAGATTCTTTACCATCTGAGCCACCAGGAAAGCCAGGTATCATGGAGAAAGTTTTAAGAGAGAAAATTGACAAGTCGTCTTTGCTTTAAGGATGCAGTATGACAATTCTTTATCCATGTTATTCATCATTTCAACCATTTTTAAAATATGTAGGATGATAGATGAACTCTATTTTCCCTGCAAAATTTGCACTTATATACGATTAATAACCTTCCAATTTTTAACTTGTTGAATAACAAAGATATTTTGCTTACTTGATCAATCATCAGAAATTCTGAGGGTCTATTAGGCAGCATTGTCTATATAAAAATGTCAGTACTTTAGTGTCAAACATTACTGTAATGCTTGCCATTAACCTGTAAAGAGTAAAAAGGAACACTCATTTATCTAAGACAAAGACAAAGGAGGTCCCCATTCAACAAACAACCTGGTTTGTTCCAGCTGAGTTCATGATGAAGCCTACACCACCATCTTGTTGCCAAAGAGCATGATTAATCTAAAAACCGGGGACATAATATAAGAGCAGAATTATACTACTTATTAATAAAGTATATGCCCTCTAATGAGCAATGCCTGACACACTGCCCTTGACTAATATAACTGTTCCTAGATTTTTTAAATAAATCATATATAAATGTGCCTTCACTAACAAAATGACAAAAACATACATAATAGTTTGACTTTCTCAGACAGGTAAATTGTGCCTCTAGAAACATAGGTGATTTGACCCTGAAAACAATTAGGATTTTCATGTTGTTGTCATACAGAGGAAAAGATCAAATCAAAATTAACTTCAGTGCCTCATCTTTTTCTTGAAATACACATATATATATTTAGAAGGCAGAGACTCATTTCAAATTATTTCATCAATAATTTGGCTTAATCTACTGGTTCTTCGGGACAAAAAGAATAAATCTTGAGGAATGTAAATGAATTATTTCATGATGACATTTCTGGTTTAGAGAAAAAAATTTTTTTAAGGTAAGCATACTCTAAGAGGAGAAGGCAATGGCAACCCTCTCCAGTATTCTTGCCTGGAAAATCCCATGGACAGAGGAGCCTGGTAGGCTGCAGTCCATGGGGTCACTGAGTCAGACAAGACTGAGCGACTTCCGACTTCACCTTCACTTTTATGCACTGGAGAAGGAAATGGCAACCCACTCCAGTGTTCTTGCCTGGAGAATCCCAGGGACGGGGGAGCCCGGTGGGCTGCCATCAATGGGGTTGCACAGAGTCGGACACAACTGAAGCGACTTAGCAGCAGCAGTAGCAGCCACTCGATGGACATGAGTTTGAGCAAGCTCTGGGAGTTGGTGATAGACAGGGAAGCCTGGCGTGCTGCAGTCCATGGGGTCACAAAGAGTTGGACACAACTCAACAACTGAACTGACTGAAAAATGTACAGACTGTGAAATTTAGTTCAAACTATTTCACCCATAAAACCAAATTTATGTCCTATGTCATTTCCTCCCACTTTAACATTGATGGTCTTGTCTACCACCCAATGCAGAATTTTGAAGCGAAAGATCCTGTCATTCTTTATGGTAATTCTAGGATCTAGCACAGTGTAGAGACCATACATTGTATAAACCAGTACTTTCTTGTACACAAATGAACTTCACAGTTCCCCAGATCTACCAGACTCTTCCAAGTCTAAATGCATTCCATACACATTCCCCTTATTGGAGTCTTAGAAATTCCCTGGTGTCAAGACTGTAAAGCCAGTCAACCAAGTTTTTTTTTTGGGGGGGGGGGGCGCGGAACTTATTGGAAGGATTTAGAGGGAATTGCACAGAATTAAAAAGCAAGAATGACAGTCAAGGCGGCAGGAATGGGACAACCTCTACCCAACACCCTGACCTAGGATTCCTCTCTACAGACCATCTGTATCAAGTCCACAGTGTTGGCAACCCCAAGGCTATGTGATCTTAACAGTTTCAGCAATAACTTCTCTCTCTCAATCTCTGCTCTCCTAGTTCAAAATCTCAAAAGAGAGATTCTGATTGGTGGCACACGATGGCTTCACTCCCTGGAATAAGTTGTTCACTGTACTTAAACCCAATGGCCATGGTTCAGGAACCACTGGCCACTAGTAAGCCCTTTATTATTTTTAACTTTATTCATTCATTTTGCAGGAAAATCATTTTACAATGTTGTGCTGGTTCCTGCCATATAACAACATGAATCAGTTATAATTATATATACAGATATAATTATATATCCTCTTCAGCCTGCCTCCCTTTCCCTGATCCTGCTCCTCTAGATGTGGTATACACACACACACACACACACATATATATAATGGAATATTACTCAGCCATAAAAAGGAATGAATTTGAGTCAGTTGTAGTGAGGTAGATGAACCTAGAGCTTGTTATACAGAGAGTAATATGTCCTTTAACAGTGTCCATGAATGAGCACAGGCATTCTGATAAGAGGTTGCAGTGTCGAAGTAATTAATAACTGGCAATTTCATGCAAATAAAATCCCTGAGTCCATCTCATTTCTGAACTCCTATTCCTCCTTCAAGACGTAGTTCACAAGTTAAGTTTCTGAGGGCTGTTGTCAACATGTAAGTTACTGCTGGATAGTTTTCAGCAGTCAAATTAATATTTTCATTCATGTGCAACTTTATCAAATAAATTAAAACAGGAAAACATATTTTAAATGTTTTTCCAGAGGTTCTATCATGATACACTTTCTCACCTGCTCTTTAATTTCAGCACACAGTGAACAGACTCAGTGGTAAAATGATGACCATATATATTTATATGTGTAAATACACATACACAATAAATGGATAATTGATGTTTGTTTATATTACATTACTTTTTACATTACATTACATTTTATTTACATTACATTACTTATAGGCTCATTCTGGCTAAAGATTTTTCTTAATTTTAAGTAGCATTATTTTAAGGTATACTTCCATTTTACACCAATACTGGTAGAAACTTCAGCATGAGCCATGGAGAACAAAGGTCAGCAGATTCTGAGAAGGTTTATTCATTCATTATTTTTTAAATTGAGCACATTACAAAAGCAAGGCAATTGCACCACATGCTAGGGACATAGCTGAGTTTTAAAAACCGCTTTCTAAAATTTTGGCAAAATGATTAGTCCACTATTTGGAAACTGAGTTTTCAGACGTATAGAAAGATATTTTTGAAAGTGAGGTTATTTAAAAGAAATTCTTAAGTGAATAACTGTAAAGTCAGCATAAACTTAGGTATGAAAACTTGATTGACACATTTTCCAGTTACTGCAGCTGTGTAACAAGTTAATAACCTAGTGCTGTTATGCTAGGACTGTGTGGGTCAGGTATTCAGACGGGGCACAGTGCAGGTGGCTCATCTCTCCTCCATGATGTCTGGGTCCTCAGATGAAAGACTTAAGTGAAAGACTAAGGGCTGGAATTATCCTTCCTCCCTTTCTTCCCTCACACATTTAGTGATCAATGCTATAATAAATGTCGGGGTTGGGGGGAGTCCCCAGTTCCTCTGTATGTGTGTCTCTCCTCCTGATTTCTCTACATGGGCTAGACTGCACTTTCTCACAATATGGTGGCTGGTCTGGGCTACAAGATCAAGTGTCCCTGAGGGACAGAACCAGGTGAAAGTTCCATCACCTTTTACAACTTCAGGACTATCTCTGTTCCATTCTCTTGGCTAGAAGTGAGTCTGAGCCTTGCCCATATCAAAGACAAAGGAAAAGACTCCAATTCTCAATGGAGGACTGTCAACATCACATTGTAAGGACGGTCACATGGAGGGCATTTATTGATGTAGCCATCTTTGGAAAAGATCCACTCCAATATAAATTAGATATTACAAATTTTTATTATAAAAATATGCCTTAAAATCCACACACACACACAAAATCGCTTTCTGGATTCTGGCCAAATAATGATAACACTTGTAGCTGTTGGTCAGTTGCTCAGTCACGTCCAACTCTTTGCAACTCCACGGACTGCAGCATGCCAGGTTTCCCTGTCCTTCACTATCTTCCCCTTGTACACAAAAGTATTAAAGGATTGTATTGTAATCAGTACTTTTTCTTACCTTAAAATGACTTTTCGTACTCATTCATTTCATGGTAACGTTTCATCTTTTGCATTTTCTCTGGCAATAATAGCCAGGTAGGCAGTTCACTTTTGAAACTAAGACAAGCAAAATTTTTCACCAAAATATTTTTAGGCATGAAGTGGTTGCCCGGCAGCACATAAGGGAACAATTGCTGGTTACTGATTACCTGGCAATCAAAGCTGATGTATACAACACAACTGTCAACTTAGAAAATAGTCACAACTTAGATGAGAGTTATGTTTTATTTGGTGGGAATTTTTAGGACTTCAAGCTTGGGAGATAGTATCTCAAGTGGACTGAACTGTTTTGAGGAGGCAGAGGAGAAGTCAGTTTATACAGAAGTTTGCAACAAGGGGCAGATAGTCTGCTTCAAAAGATTGCTGTTAATTAAGGGAAAAAAGATAGCTCAAGTTAAGGAATTTAGTACTTTTTTATGTATGGGAAGATGCAAGAGTCTGGGCTAACTGAAATTATTCCACTCATATGCATCTCAACTTTTGGGGCCAGCAACCTGAGATTTGATTTTTCATATCTTTCTTTCCTACTCACCATGGGGACTGGTTGATGGTTGCCAGATAGCAGGCAGGTTTTCCTGGGTGTCCTCTGGACTCAGATATTCACATTTGGAGGGCTGGAATCAAGGATGGCTGTGACAGCCCTGTTTACTGATATAGCAGGAAATACTCCATGTCACAAAACCAAGAATCAAAAAAGATCTCAGGTAATGAACTAACCTAGTCATGTTAAGTTCTCCCAGGATCCATCCAGATTCACTTTTAGAAAGACCCTTATTCCTAAATCCTAACATTTTTAAGTCCAACTTCCTACTAAAGGCAGCATTGACTAGACTGAAGAGCTTCTTCTTTCTGAACAGTTTTTTTTTTTTCTCTTTCTACTTCAGTGTCACAGAAGTTAACATCTTCTATTTGTTTCTCTATCTTCTGATTTAATCTCCCTCCTTAAGTAAATTCTCCACATCTTGGTAGAAGGATAGTCAAGTCCTTCCCCCAGTTTTTGCAGTCACATACATTAACTAGTACGCTTCTGAATACAACCCATTCATCACTAAGTAATTATCAGCATCTTCCATAATTGTGAGTCAGAAGATCTACTGGAAGAAGGGATAAGCTACCCTCTCCAGTATTCTTGAGCTTCCCTTGTGGCTCAGTTGGTAAAGAACCCACCTGCAATGTGGGAGACCTGGGTTCCATCCCTGGATTGGGAAGATCCCCTGGAGAAGGGAAAGGCTACCCACTCCCGTATTCTGGCCTGGAGAATTCCATGGACCCTATAGTCCATGGGGTCGCAAAGAGTCAGACGTGACTGAGTGACTTTCACTTCACTTCACTTCCATAATTGTGACTGCATCATTCCAAATGCCTTTAACTCAGAGCTGGGAGGAGGGAAGTGGTTGTGCTTCATGGAGTAGGAGGCAGAAGATGACAACAGATTGTGACATCCTTATGGAGCTGTCACTGACAAACACAGAAATAAAAAATTCATTTGAGAAACATAAAAATTCTGAAAATATAAGAATTATGACTCTTGATTCCAGTTTGTGATTCATGCATGAAATTAATAAAATACACAAATTTTTTAAAAAAAAACATGAAATTAAAAGTCATGAATTTAAAAGATGCTTGCTCCTTGAAAGGCTATGACAAAACTAGATAGCATATTGAAAAGCAGAGACATCATTTTGCCAACAAAAGTCCATATAGTCATAGCTACGGTTTTTCCAGTAGTCATGTACAGATGTGAGAGCTGGGCCACAAGGCTGAGCACCAAAGAATTGGTGCTTTTGAACTATGGTGCTAGAGAAGACTCTTGAGAGTCCCTTGAATTGCAAGAAATCAAACTAGTCAGTCCTATTGGAAATCAACCCTGAATATTCATTAGAAGGACTGATGCTGAAGCTTTAATACTCAGGCCACCTGATGGAAAGAGCCAACTCATTGGAAAAGATCCTGATGCTGGGAAAGAAGGCAGGCAAAAGGAGAAGACGACAGCAAAGACAGATGGTTAAGTAGCATCATTGACTCAATGGACATGAGTTTGAGCAAACTAGGAAAAATGAAGGACAGGGAAGCTTGGCGTGCTGCAGTTCAAGGGGTCGCAAAGAGTCAGACACAATTTAGCAACTGAACAACAGCAACAAGAATTATGACAAGAATCAGGAACTGATACTGAGAAAAAAGTAGACAGGATCTTCATGGAACTTTGTTCAGCCATGTACATTTCACTTAAAACAGGTCTCCCAATCTTTTGAAAAGCTACCATCACACCTCAGTAAGATTAATTCTTTACCAGACCTGCCTCATCCGCCAGGTCTGATACTCACTCACTTTATGCGAACGTGGATCATTCAGAATCTAAAGAGGCACTGAGGTTATTGAATAAAATGGTTAAAAGCACCTGTTCAAAAGGATGTGTGGCCTTTGATGTAAGACTGCCTGCGTGTGTGCTAAGTCACTCCAGTCGTGTCCGAGTCTGTGGAATACTATGGACTTCAGTCCACCAGGCTCCTCTGTCCATGGGATGCTGACGTGAGACAAGGCAGTTTCAAAAGGGCAAAGTCTGAGTAACCCAGTCAACATCCTTTTTCTACTTCCTATGCAGGACCCGAGACCAAATGCTTTTGTCAAGCTACTTTTCATTCTCCGTTCACTACTTTTCCTTTTTCACATTCTGAGTCACCGTTTTGAACGCAATTTTGTGTAATATTAAAATAGTGTCATAAAAAATAATGTCTTCAGAAACAGCTTTCCTCAGCAATAGTCTAAAGCAGACTTACATTTAGAATCAGGAAGAAGCTATCTGAAGTTCCTCTGAGGTCACATGGACAGATATATATCATCATTTGCTTTAGAATATATTACCGTATAATGAGTCTTAACTTTCTCCATCATATGTGTAGTCCTTTCACAACTCCAAAAACTCAAAGGCCTTTTCCTTCTCTTTTCCTGTTAGAAACGTTTGTTCTAATTTTTTAAAATTAATTTTTAATAGATTATAGCTGATTTACAATGTTGTGCTAGTTTTTGCTGTACAGCAAAGTGAATCAGTTACATATTTTATATATATATATATATATATATATATATATCCACCCTTCTAAATTTCTAGATTTTGTATAGCATTGAAATATTTTTAATCACAAGTTATTTCTAAAAACATGGACATTTCTGGGGGCGGGGGGAAGGAAAAAAATCGTACTTGGAATTTGAATAGGACTAAGATTTCAAATGCTTTCCAGAATCATTTACCTAGGGCTTCAATAGCAACAATTTTGACCTCTAGTTTCAGGAAGGGCACTTACCGCCAGTTGCTCTTATCTAAAATCTGTTTAGCAAGAACAGGCATTGAAAGATAAGAAGCAGTGAAATGGTCTCTCTGATGGCAAATTCTTGATTGCTACAGAAAGTGATTAAAAATACACAGCCTGGTAGTTTGACTTGCTTGAGAGGGGAAGGGGGGTGGAGTGGGAGTTTATATATGCTCTGAGTAGTCAGGGTGGGATATGGTCAGGATGTAGTTTACAACAGAAGATGACATCTGTTTCTTCTATTAAAAAAAAAATTTGGCACGTTCTAACTTGTTATATGATCTGTCCAACTTATTTGATCATAGCTGATAAAAACTCTGTTCTAGAGTTCATGACAAATAAAAGGATGCCTGGTATCTGTAGGTTCTCTGATTTTTTACAGGTATCTATTTGTAAGTGTCTTAGTAGGAAGCTATCTCTGAAGCCTATACTAGAAGATTAAAGTAAGAATGTATAATAAAACCCTTAAGCTTATCATATAGTGATTTTAATTCTTGGACTCTCATGGGTGACCATATGGTTGATTCCAATATACTGGGAAAATATAAAATATATTGGAATCAACCAAACAGTTGATTCCAATATATTTTATGGTTTTGTTTTTTGTCTTTCTCCCTTGGATTGTTTTCGGGCTTTACAGACAAAGCAATTCACCTCATTTTTGTGTGGGGTAGCCACTCACTGCCTAGGGATGAAAAGGTCAACATTAGTGTTAATTGACTTAATTACTCTCACATAATGGACTATGTAGAGGCAATACTAACAAACTAGTTTGTCCCTCACTTCTAATTTTACCCTCTCTTTCATCAAGCCACATTTTTAATTACCTTCTCACAGTGTCTGTATTTATATTTGCCACTGCAAATTTACTTTTCTATATGTGAAACATAAAGCAAAACCATCATACCCAGAATGTGTATAAAAAACAAGTATTTATGAAGTGCCTAGCATGCTTCATCTCAAAGATCCAGTAGAGATTACAATACAAGATTTAGAAAAAAATAAACAAGAGATCCCCAATTCATCCCATCCCTTACTCTCCTCACAGTTTTTCTTTTATTCTTTGTGGATCAATTCACCGCTGGCCCTAGGGTTATAATCTTAAAACAATGGCATCTGTTTTCCAAGTACGAAGCTGAAGTTTGTTGAGTACTTTTTTAAAAAATGGGCTAAAAATTATGATGGACTTTGTTTTCTTCTGTAACTCAAATTTAAGCTTGGAAAATTTAACAGATGAACACAGCCAGGCATAGCCAAAGATGTGCACAATGGAAGTGCAGAGTAAATCTAATAATAAATCTCTGGCATTCCAGTTCAGCCAGTGGAGCAATGAACAACATGAAGAGTCCCAGGTACCACTCTTGAATAATTTTTTTTCCCCAATTGCAGAATTCACAAATGCATAAACACTAAGATTACCCAATAGATAAAGAGGAATTAAATCAATATAAATGGAAAAGGATTCCCACATTCATCTTCTTCTGTTAATATAAAATCCATTCATCAGTACCAAACAAAAATACCCAACAGTACAATATGAAGAAAGAAATATATATTTTTTGCCTTTTAAATTATAAATTATATATTTTTATTCATCAAGTGCGTTAAACAAACGAATAGATAGAGGATACTAAATTAAAAGTCTGGGCCAACTCTTCATATAATACAATGGTTCTCAACTTCACATCAGTGAATGATAAGAAATATGAAATTTACACTTAGTGAATTATTAATGAAATGAATTGGTCATTTCAGGTCAATTTTGTTCTTTACTTAAAAGTGATCATCTATCACTATTCCTCAGTAGAGGATTATTTCAATAATAAATGAAATAAAGAATAGCTATTTGACCTTTTAAAATATATCTATCTTATAACTTATGGTAAAAAAAAGAAATCCAATTATTCCCAAGAGAATTTAATTTTCTTGGAAAGAAAAAGACTTGCAAGGTAAAAATTAAAGTGATATTATGATACTGAAATACATAATAAATCAAAAGATTCAAAAAATAAACTATTAAGTTGAGTACCTGCAAAAATGAATTGTTTGTCCCTCAGCTCTAGAGAACAAAATCACTTATTAGAAATTACCAGTGAGTCCTCAGTTTTAACATCTCTTGGCTTAATTTTTCAATTTGATTAATGGAGAAAATCAACTACAAATGCAGTCAACTGAAGTAAGCTTTGGTAAGCTGCGGAAGCAAAGGCATGTGGAGCTACTTCTTCAGTGATCTACAGAGACAGAAGGAAAGACAGGATAGAAATACACAAGAACTAAAAGTTGGGAACTGACTGCTTCTGCTGCTAAGTCGCTTCAGTCGTGTCCAACTCTGTGTGACCCCATGGACAGCAGCCCACCAGGCTCCCCCGTCCCTGGGATTCTCCAGGCAAGAACACTGGAGTGGGTTGCCATTTCCTTCTCCAATGCATGAAAGTGAAAAGTGAAAGTTAAGTCACTCAGTTGTGTCTGACTCTTTGCAACCCCGTGGACTGCCGCCCACCAGGCTCCTCCATCCATGGGACTTTCCAGGCAAGAGTACTGGAGTGGGGTGCCATCGCCTTCTCCGTGGGAACTGAACCTGTATGCAGTAAATGGAAGAGGAACTGAAACACAACAAGACCCCATGGGCGGGAAGCCTGCCCCCCATGTCCTCCACCTGCCTTCTGTCTGTGGAGAAACTTTAAACAAAGAGTAAGTTTAATCGGAGAAGTGAGAAAATGCAGAAACAAAGAAAAACAGTCAAAGGAAACCAGATAATAATAATGTAGTCATTCAGTATAGTCAGGAACTTATAGTTCCTCCTCGAGGGCTGTAAGTCATGTTCTGAGCCATATCCTATCTTATAGCTTCTGAAACTCTCATCAGCTGGAAGAAGTAACTACATGATGACCAGACCAGAGCCATAACATCAGCTGCCACAATGCCAAGAAATGACCTCTAAAAATGGAAACAAACTGACCCTGGAACTGAAGATGAATTGTACTTATCAATGACCAATTTCAAGATGACTGTCAGAACTGACTGTGCTGTTTCTTCATGTAGCCCCTTTCCTCACCCTATAAAAGCTTTTGCCCACTGACTGCCAGTTGGGAAGGAGTTGGTCTTTGAACAGATATCCACCATCCCCATTGGTTGCCCGCATCCAAAATAAAGCAAACTTTCCTTTCTACCAACCTGGTGTCTTCACTGGCTTTTTGAATGGCAAGCAGCTGAACCCCAGTTTTGGTTTCAGAAGCATCACTAATAATGCTAACTTGAAGGTTATCTCTTATTTTATCTGAAAATATATTACTAACCTATCATGTTAACATGCCATTAGAGAAATAAGAATTAATTCTTGAGGCAGCAGATTGGAACAGATTTTACAGAAGAAAATGCTGAATTCAAATTTTATTTTGTACCACTTTTCAGTTATATGATACTCACAAAATCACTTCATCTTTTTAAGCCTCAACTGATCTTTAAAATGGAAATAGAACAGTTATGCCATGGGAATTAATGAAAGAATGATAAACTATGACATAGGTAAAGCACAATACCTGGCACATAGTAGTTATTTTGGAGAAAAAAAAAAAAAAGTAGTTTTTCCATTCCAGTTGTCCTAAAGAAAGAAAAGTTTGACTGGGGAGAAAAGCCACAATATAAAGGAAAACCAGTGAAGCACAAAATTTATCCCGTACAAGTAACGTAAAATGAACAAATATTTCCAGGCACATTATATAGTCATTCAAATTCTTAGTGAGCTCCATCAGTTGCTGAATATCGCATTAGACCATGAGGATCTAAACAAGGAGAATAAGTCTTGACCTTTTCAAGTAAGACAGTTAAGTAGGGAAGACATTCACTAATAGTTACCCCAAAAATGTGGTGTAAAAAATAAAAGCATGAATGTATAGAGAAAGGCACAATGAAGTATGTCTGTAGTCACAAAATAAGTTATATATCACTTTCGTTTGTGCCTAGAGAATCAGTAGGTATTAATACTTTAATACCCACACTAATACATTGTTTATGAAAGAGCAGTGCCAGTCCAGCAGCCTCAGGATCACTTGTGCATTGGTTAGAAATACAACTTTGAGGGTCCCAGACCTACTGAATCAGAAACCCTGGATTCAGAGCCAGTAATCTATGGTTTAACAAACCTTCCAGGTGATTCTGCTGTATAGTAATGTGTGAGAACCACAAAACGAGGCACTCAACAAGTAAATGAGGAAGATAACATTTCAGACAAGAAATGTTATTGAGTCCAAGATCGCTCTGCTCACCATACCACAGGCAAATAAGTCTGAGAGACAAGGTATTGAGGTAAGGTACGCGACTTTTCTTTGCCATCTAAGATGGCAGACTAATGTCTCAAAGCAACCATCTTATTGAGGTCTGAATGTCAGGTTCTTTTATAGAACTTAATTTCTTTTCCCTGAAAATTTCTGCACAGAAAATGTGTGTCACACATATATAATAACAGAGAAAAAATGAAAAATCCTAGAAGTTTGATCAAAGCATCAATAATATTCTCAAAATGGATTCCACCATGATTAATTCCATACTTCAGTGTCATTCAAAAACAGCTCTGCTCCAGCATGTGAATGCTGGAGGTGGAAAGAGAGGAGCTAGTGATTCTCAACTGGTGGTACCCTGGGAAAAACCATCTAGTTTTACTTATCTTCAGTTTTCTCATGCAGAGAATGGGCAAAAACCCACTCCAAAAAGAGTTATGAGAATTAAATAGAATAGGCATGTCAAAGTCACTGTGAAGTTTAAAGAATCAGTAGCTATTAATATGTTGCATTGTATGGTAGTATGCACTGCAAGGTAGTCTTGTAAATCATATAACTTAACTCTTAACTGTTTCTGTGGAGGAACTGCCAAACAAGAATTAATACATAAAAGGTATTCTAATTGCTAGGGTGGAGGCACATTAGAAATACTTTTAACTTTTTTAACTTATATTGGAGTTTGGCTGATTAACGGGCTTCCCTGACGGCTCAGTGGTAAAGAATTTTCCTGCCCATGCAGGAGACACAGGTTCAATCCCTGGGCCAGGATGATCCTCTGGAGAAAGAAATGACAACCCACTCTAGTATTCTTGATCGGAAAACCCCATGGACAGAGGAGCCTGGTGGGCTACGGTCCATGGGGCTGCAAGAGTCTGATACAACTCAGTGACTAAACAACAACAACAACAACAGCTGATTAAAAATGTTTTGACAGATTCAGGTGAATATCAAAGGGGCTCAGCCATACATATACATGTATCCAATCTCCGCCAAACTCCCCTCTCATCCAAGCTGCAACACAACATTGCACAGAGTTCCCTGTGCTATACAGTAGGTCCTTGCTGGCTATCCATTTTAAATATAGCAGTGTGTACATGTCAATCCCAAACTCCCTAACTATCCCTTCCCCTCATCCTCCTCCCACCCCTCATAAATCATAAGTTCTTTCTCTAAGTCTGTGAGTCTGTTTCTGTTTTGTAAATAAGCTCATTTGTACCGTTTCTTTTTAAGATTGCGCATATAAAGAATATCATAAGATATTTCTCCTTCTCTGTCTGACTTCACTCGGTATGACGATCTCTAGGTCTATCCATATTGCTGCAAATGGCATTACTTCATTCTTTCTTTCTATGCCAAACAAGCCTTGACTGGTTAAGGCTACAAATCCAAAGTCAGACCCTACCAAACGTGAACAGAAGAAAGAAATATCTGAGGGTCAGATGCTCAGAGCTGAAGAGAAAACCCAGATCTTTCTGCCTCTGGCCGCATTTCCTCTGTGGATGTAATTAAGAACTGACACCTAATGATAACACAAGCAGAACTAGGAACAAAATCTGGCCTGCACTAAAGGTAGAAGTCTACAGGTTTTGCACCTGGATGTAAATGAACAGCAGACTAACTGCTGATCCTAGACACAGATAAGAGAAAGCATCCCGTGAATTACATTCAGACCCCAGGATTAGAAGAGTTTCCAATTTCAGATGCAAAGACAGAATTTTACCATCAACAAAGCCAAAGGGGAAATGACATTTGAAAACCAACAGATAGAGTTTTTTGCCTTCTCCTGGCTGAAAGCCAGGCGTTCAAGCCAAAAAGGACAGGATTCAAAGTCAGTTAAAAGCAGAAGGAGTAATTGCAGACATTCTGCCTCCAGCCAAGTTGAGGGTAATACAAAAAAACCTTGACTTCTTTGGGGACCTAGTTTTAGCCATAAAACCCTTGGAAAAAATCAATGCAAATGAAAATACAGATACAGTGCACAAAACATATCAGAGTCTGTCAGACTACCTCCTACTAACAAAGGACCTCAATCTCTCCTTTCTTCCTTTGTATAAATACTTTACTGTTATTTTACTTGCAACAGTTAATGATGCCAAATCCAGGCAGTGCCAAGTATAATAGATCAGGACAAAGCTGAGACATCACTTAAAGAACATTATGATTTTATTAAGGTTTTAGCTAAATAAATTTATAAACACTTCTGGTGCTTTATGTATAAAGATATTTTTAGAGCCTTTTTTCTGATAACAAAGGTTAGATGCTTATAATAAACTGGAATATTCAGAAAAGTGCTGAGAAAAAAAAATGACAATTATGATTCCCTCACTTAGTGGTAATGGTTGCTAACAATTTACTGTATTTCCCTGAAGCTTTTTAACATATATTTATATTGTTTCATCACTTAGCATTTTGCCATAAGTACTTTTCCATATTGTTAAAACAAAAACTCTTTGAAAGATATGATTATCATGCCTGCATAGAACTCTACCAAGAGTATGTGATAATATAAACATGTCTCTATGGATGAACATTTAATTTTCACCCATTATTATGCATGTTGTGATTAATTTCTTTGTGTGTAAACCATTGTTTGCAGCTCATGCAGCTCAATATCAAAAAACAAACAACCTAATCAAAAAAATGCACAGAAGACCTAAACAGACATCTCTCCAAAGAAGACATACCAATGGCCAATAAATACATGAAAAGATGCTTAACATCACTACTAGAGAAATGCAAATCAAAACTACCATGAAGTTACCACCTCACACTGGTCATAATGGCCATCATCAAAAAATCTACAAACAATAAATTCTGGAAACTGTGTGAGGGAAAGGAAACTCTCCTACAATGTTGGTGGGAAGGTAAACTGGTTCAGCCACTATGGAGAACAGTATGGGGGTTCCCTAAAAATATAAATGTATAACTATCACATGACCCTGCAACCCCACTCCTGGGCATATAGCCAGAAAGGAAAAAACATTCAAATGATACATGCACCCCAATGTTCATCACAGCACTATCTACCAAGCCAGGACATGGAAGCAACCTAAATGTCCCTCAACAAACATACAATGGAATATTAGTCAGCCATAAAAAGAAATGAAATTGTCCCATTTGAAGACACACAGATGGACCTAGAGACTGTCATACAGAGTGAAGTAAGTCAGAAAGAAAAATATATATAATAAAGTTGTTTGCATTCAAAAACTTTCTAAACAGTTGATGCAGTATTATCACAAAGCCTTTAATATTTTTTTGTGATGCCACAAGTCTTTTTTGTTTCATATGCAAGGATAAATTAGATTGAGATCATATTACCATATTATCTCTTTTTCTTCTTTTATGTTTATCTATAATGGAATCTGTCAATATCTGTCAAAAATAATTGTACTAATTTGCCTGATTCTTTCACTCAGCATAATTTTAGCTTTTTCCCTAAGCATTAAATAGTTTTTGGAAACCTCTTTTACCATTTTGGGGTGGGGGTGGGAGGCAGTGAGAACATTCCAGTTCTACTCTCTTCAGTTCAGTTCAGTCATCAGCCGTGTCCAATTCTTTGCGACCCCATGGACTGCAGCACACCAGGCTTCCCTGTCCATCACCCAATGCCTAGAGCTTGCTTAAACTCATATCCATCGAGCCAGTGATGCCATCCAACCACCTCATCCTCTCTCATCCCCTTCTCCTCCTGCCTTCAATCCTTCCCAGCATCAGGGTCTTTTCTTAGCCAATTTCAATTATATACACAATGTTATCAACTATAGTCATTATTTAATACATTAGACCCTCAGATTTTATTCTTCTTATAACTGAAGCTCTGTACCTTATTACCAACCTCTCCCTATCTATCCCATCCCAAGCCCCTGGAAACCACTTTTCCACTCTCTGTGCAGTATCTGTCTTCCTCTGTCTGGTCTAATGCACTTAGAGTAGTGGCCTCCAGATTCCTCTGTGTTGTCACAAATGACAGGACTTCCTTCCTTTTTAAGGCTGAATAATATTCCTGAATGAGTGTGTCTGTGTGTACATAGTTTCCTTGATCCATTCATCTGAAACAGACACTTAAATTTTGAACATCTGTTTTGGAATGACTGCATGGTACTTCATCTCAGGAATTAAAATTACATATATAACATAATAGTAATATTCTTACTATCGGGTAGGTAGGTTAGAATTTAGCACCACAAGTTTATCTTGCTGAAATAAACTGCCTAATATATTTTTATATGCATTTCTGATTTCAGCAAAGGGAATAAATACTATCCACATTGTAAAATATATATTTCAAAATGTTGTCCAAAAAGGTTTCATATTCCCATAAGCTATATATTAAATAAATCATTCTTCAAAGGTCAGATATGTCTTTAAAAAATAGTCATTCTAAAATACATTTATTTTAGTTTGCATTTCTTGCATTAATCAGTGGTTGAGTGTTTCAAAATTTATTTTGTAATTAAATATTATTTTATTAATCATCTATGTAAGGTGTCTTTTAATTATCTATGTAAGGTCTTTATCTTAAGATGTTCACTCTTTTGTTATTATTTATAATATCATGTTATTTATAAGATAAATGCATATTAATCATTAAATGTCACCTATCACTAATATAAACATTTACTATTCTAGTAATTTTTAACACAGGTTAGTGTTTATATAGCAAAATCTATCAATATTTCCCTTTACATTTTCCCTGTAATGCTTTGAAAAGATTTGCTTCAATCTATTATATGGAAAATATTTATACTTACTTCCATATATCTTTTATTGTTAGGGATTTTTCTTTGTTTGCATTTAACCTTTAAATTCATACAAGATCTATTTTGCTGTTAGGTACAACAAAATGGCCCAAGTTTACAGCTATCCAATCGGTCTAATATCTTTTATCTGATAATTGTCTTCTTATACTATGTAATAGCATGAAATAAAACCTATGTTATATCATTAATATTTATCAAAACATGTAGCATATTACACACAGATTCTTATACAGAGAAGAATCTCTTTCTGAGCTCTCTGTTCTGTGATGGATTTTTCCCTTATATTCCTTATTCAGCATAAGATTATTCCAAAATTTACACTTTCAAACTACATTTTGAAAACTAGTAGTGATAATCCCACACATTCTATTTTACTAGAAAATTAACCGTCTTTATACATTTGAGATAAATTATATGTATTTTTCAATTTCAAAAACATTCCTGGACAAAAATTCTTTCTGGGAATTTGGTTGAAATCACAATCACTGGATGAATACATTAAGGGAAACTCTTATCTTTCCTGTACTTGTGTTTACTAGGGAGACAATGACAAACTGCAAGATTTATTAAAAGTTCACCTCTTAACCCTGTCTGTATACATACACCTGCCAGGGAGTCAGTAATTAACTAGCCACCATGATACACAGCAAAATAAGAGAGTAATAAAGGGGAACTGGCCAACAACCAGAGAGAAATAGAAAACCCATTACGTTTGTAACACAGTGGTGGCTTTTCTAATGTTAACTTTAGTCTATTCTGAATCTCGATTCAACAAATAATTTTACCAGAGCACTGATTAACTTATATATAAACTACTTTCCCTATAAATTACTCAGATGCAAGAGTTTCACATTATTTTTTCATGTATGCAAATATCAAAATATCTGTAGACATTCTAAGTTACCCTCAACTGTTAAAAGTGATCCAGGCCTACTTGAATATTACCTTTTTTTTTAAGAGGCCACTAAAACAGAATCCAAACAAAACTGAAAGAGAAGACAAGATAGACAATCGAGAGTTATCAGCAGTTGACTGATTCATTATGTAGATTGTTCTGAAATTGTTATTTAAGCTAAAAGCAGCCTGATCAAATGATGAAATCAAGCAGTACCATTTTGTTAAATTAAACATTTCATTTTGAAATAATCATAGATTCATAGATAGTTGTAAGAACAAACACAGAACCCATGTAAAAACACAGAAACACAGAATGTACAAACAAACAAACACAGAATCCAGTTATCCCAATGGAAGCATCTTACAAAGCTATAGAACAGTCTTGCACCTGTAGTGCAGACTAGTGCAAAAAAAGTAACACATCCAGGAAATTGACATTCATATAGTCAATACATCATCACAAGCATCCCTCATATTACACTTTTCTAATCATGATCACCTCCCTCCCACTGGGAGGGCAACCACTCATCTATTCTCCATGTCTTTAACTTCATTATTTTAAAATATTATAAAAGTAGCATCATATATTATATAACCTTTTGGGATTGACCTGTCCCATTTAGAATAATCCGTTGGAAGTTCATCCAGGTTGTTAACATGTATCTGTTCCTTTTTAGTGTTGAGTAGTACGGTACTGGGGTGGATGTATCATGATGTGCTTAACCTTCACCCCTTGCAGGACATAGCTGTTCCAGTTTGAGGCTATCACAAACAAAGCTGCTATGGAACATTTGTGTACACCTTTGTATCAACACGAGTTTTCAATTCTCTAGGATAAAGGTCTAGGAATGCAACTGCTGGGGCAGATGGTAGTTTCAAGTTTGTTTATTATGAAGTTACCAAACTTTTCTAGGCTGGCTTCCCTGATAGTTCAGTTGGTAAAGAATCCACCTCCAATGCAGGAGTTCAGTTCAGTTCAGTAGCTCAGTTGTGTCTGACTCTTTGCGACCCCATGAATCGCAGCACGCCAGGCCTCGCTGTCCATCACCATCTCCCGGAGTTCATTCAGACTCACGTCCATCGAGTCAGGGATGCCATCCAGCCATCTCATCCTCTGTCGTCCACTTCTCCTCCTGCCCCCAATCCCTCCCAGCATCAGAGTCTTTTCCAATGAGTCAACTCTTCGCATGAGGTGGCCAAAGTGCTGGAGTTTCAGCTTTAGCATCATTCCTTCCAAAGAAATCCAAGGGTTGATCTCCTTCAGAATGGACTGGTTAGATCTCCTTGCACTCCAAGGGACTCTCAAGAGTCTTCTCCAACACCACAGTTCAAAAGCATCAATTCTTCGGCGCTCAGCCTTCTTCACAGTCCAACTCTCACATCCATACATAACCACAGGAAAAACCAGAGCCTTTACTAGACGGACCTTAGTTGGCAAAGTGATGTCTCTGCTTTTGAATATGCTATCTAGGTTGGTCATAACTCTTCTTCCAAGGAGTAAGCGTCTTTTCATTTCATGGCTGCAGTCACCATCTGCAGTGCAGGAGACCCCAGTTCAATTCCTGGGTCAGGAAGGTCCCCTAGAGAAGGGATAGGCTAACCACTCCAGTATTCTTGGGCTTCCCTGGTGGCTTAACTGGTAAAGAACTCACCTACAATGCAGGAGACATGGGTTGGAAGATCCCCTGGAGAAGGGAAAGGCTACTCACTCCAGTATTCTGGCCTAGAGAATTCCAAGGACTGTATAGTCAGTCCATGGGGTCGCAAAGAGCCAGACACGAATGAGCTACTTTCACTTTCTCAAACTTTTCTAGAGTGGCTGTACCATTTACATGTCCACTAACAATGTATTAGTAACCCAATTTTTCCATATTTTTGCCAGCATATAGTGATATCACTATTTTTTTAAATTTAATCCACTCTGATTTATGTATACTGATACCTCATTGTGGTTTTAATTTGCATTTCTCCCCAAACTAACAGTTTTAACATCTTTTCTTGTGCTTTTTGCCCTCCATATATCCTCTTTGGTAATCTATTTCATCATGCCTTTTACCCATTTTCAAAATAGATTTTTTTGTTGTTATTGTTGTTTTCTTTTTATTTTACTTTATTTTGCTTTATGATACTGTATTGGTTTACTATTACTACTACTATTTTTTTTACTACTGAGTTTAAGATACTAGTCCTTGGTCAACTATGTGGTTTGCAAGTTTTTTTCCCCAAGCTATAGCCTGTCCTTTCAAGTTCTTTGGAAAGGTAAATTGATTGTCTCAGACCATCTGGATTCCTTTGAAGACCTGCACTGCTTTCTTTCTGCTGGTAAATGCTACAGCTAGTTACATGCATGGGTTTAGAGAAAGCAAGCCTGAGCCATTCTTCAGACTTGCAACCAATGATCTCAATTTTTTTTTTTTTTTTTTGCTTCTTACCTATGTTGTTCTCTGTACCGGCTGACCTGAACTCAGCGCCCATCTCAGCTCCTCCAGCTTTTACCAGGGGCTTCCTCATTCTCCTCAGAAACATATTCTCTATTAACTATCCTCCCTGCCATTTCAAATGGGATCTGTGAAGTGAAAGTAGACACAAGTTTATCTCAGTCCACAAACGACCTTGAAAGCTCTTCTCATTTATTTTCAAATTAAGGATGTTTGTTTATGAGGTTCTCTTACAAAAGGATACACCGCCAAAAATTTTTAGAAAAGTGGCTGTCATATATGCAAGGATAAAAGAAACTTCTAATCAATTTTGGATGACATTAAGAAAAAAAAAATACTGGATTTGTAATATTTGGAAAATGACGTCACTTTTCTAGGCATGGGCTTCATGTTTAAAATGAGATGGTCTGAACCACCTACAAATCCTTTTCAGTTCAGTTTCTATTATAAAATGTAGATGCTTAGAGTAAGACTTTGTACATCAACATGAATATTATACCATCTTTTAATGAAAATATATTTAGTCTATGACTTTCCCTGTGATACAAATGGAATAGTACAAAATGCTTCCCTGGGATAAACCAATATTTATGAGTCTTTTTTGTGTAAGTATAGAGCTTTCACATTTCCTCATGCACTGTATTCACATTTTAATGTTTTTCATCAAAAGAAGTATGAATATGTTAGTCTAAAAGTAATTATTAGATGGCGAGAGATGCTAATAGCAGATATATTCATGACAGGGCTATACAAAACCTGCCACTAAAAGATCACAGATCATCGAATGGCTTTGTACCAAATGTATCTTATGAAAGATTATTGCCGCTGATTGTTTTTCTTTTGATGGAAAAAAAAATAGATTGGGGAGGTTTATCCACTTTCAAGCTGTAAATATTTGAAAGGTAGATAGATGGTCTATTTTTTCTGCTTAAGGAGAAAAACTGAAGGAAAAAAAAAATACAATGACCTAGTCAAGAGAAAAGGCAATTCAAAATCCTGGAAGCCTCCAAATTCAGAGTTCACAGTTGTCAGTGTTAGGAAATGCATCACTGCTTCCCCAGAAACACATTCCTGCCTTCACTTTCTTTTTAGTCAACAAAAGAAAAAAATTGGAAATGTTAAACTTCCTCACTGCCCTAGTTCACAGAGTAGAGAAAGGAGGTTTATCTTTTTCTCTTGCAAACCTGTAACATCTTTGTATATTGATAAAAGGTAAAATTCATTACTAATATCATCCAGTAGTTTGCGATATTATCTACATACTTAAGCCTTCTGAACAGCATCCATAAGGCAAGGCATTGTGTTTTTCAACAATGTAGGAATAACAAATATTGAAAAACACTATGTATAATATCATATAAGAAACAAATCGCCAGTCTAGGTTCGATGCAGGATACAGGATGCTTGGGGCTGCTGCACTGGGATGACCCAGAGAGATGATATGGGGAGGGAGGTGAGAGAGGGGTTCAGGATTGGGAACATGTGTACTCCCGTGGTGGATTCATGTTGATGTATGGCAAAGCCAATACAGTATTATAAAGTAAAATAAAGTAAAATTTAAAAAAAAAAGAAAGAAAAACACTATGAAAAAAAGGCATTGATTTTGAGTCCCCAAATAGTAGAATTATAAGGTTAGTAAGGCTATTGAGGCCAATGGTATATATATATATATATATAAATCATGTGTGTGTGTATATATATATATATTTATATATATATGTATTAACATTTATGTAAGTATAAATTTTCATTATTCTTTAATATCTAAACACAAGTAACAATTTCAGCACAATGATTTCATAACCTACTTAGGAAATATATTCCAACATTTTACAACTCTTACTATCAGAACATACTTCCTTTATCTAATCTAAATCCCATACATTGTAACTTAGATCTATTTCTATCCCCAGTAGGATTGCAGAACAGCTGGTCTGCATCCTCCATAAAATAATCTCTCATGTATTTGACTCTCATCATTAAAGAGCCTCACAGCCATCCTTCCTCAGGCAAAATGACCCTAAAGACCTAGCTGCGTCTCATAGATCATATTTTCTAAGACTTGAATCAGTCTGAAGTTCTATCTTGGGACTACTCCAAGTTCTGTGCACCTCTCTTTGCTTCCTCTAAAACATCTCTGTCTCCTCCTTACTGACATCTTGGTAGTGATCTCTACAAGTACAATTCCACCATGAAATCAGCACTAGAGGAGCTCTAATCTAAGAATGCAACCATCTTCATTATAAGACTATTCACACCACCCCTAAATCTGTGTCAGAGAGCTACAGAATGAAATCCAAATAATAACTGAAAATTAAAATGATCTTGATGTATATTTTCCCCAATATACATGTGTCATTACTAGTCTTATCTCATGAATTCTTGGGCTCTATCATGGGAAAACCATCTGCTACTTCATTCATCTATTTGACAATTTTTAGCTTTTTCTATAACAGGAAACAGAAGAAACTAACGGGAGTCCTAGAACGACAGGGAAAATCCAAAGAAATCTGCTTACTGATTAAGTTTTCCTTTCTAAGTTGATCTAACTAACCCCAAGAAGATCTAGACATAGTCATGTCCCCTGAGTAATTAACATGATAAGAAGAGCTGGAAACAGTTGTACAGAAAACCATCAGAGAAAACGCTAAAACCAAAAGGAGGGTCTGTAATCCACTGAACCAAAATGGTATCTCCATGGAATGGTCAATGGAAAGAAAAATCAACTGCAATCTGAGTATTCAGTTCAGTTCAGTTCAGTCACTCAGTCATGTCTGACTCTTTGCGACCCCATGAATCGCAGCATGCCAGGCCTCCCTGTCCATCACCAACTCCCAGAGTTCACTCAGACTCACGTCCATCGAGTCAGTGATGCCATCTAGCCATCTCGCCCTCTGTCGTCCCCTTCTCCTTCTGCCCCCAATCCCTCCCAGCATATACTTGTCATTAACTGTCCTCGCCAGATAGGTGGGAACAGCCGAAGGCTTGGTGATAGGTTTCTTATTTGCTTCTTCAAAGCTTAATGACCTGTCATCCAGAGCATACATTCCAATCAGTGATGTACACCATTTTGATGTACACTTTATCACTAAAGACAGTGATAACTGTATAAAATGAGGCAAAGCACTAAAGCTGAAGTGAAATACATGGAAACATGACCATGGATTATCTCTGATGACAGAATTATGAGTGATTATTTGCTTCCTTCTACATTTCTATTTCCATACTATTAATAATAAGAATATATTTCTTCCATGAGAAACAAAACTTCAAATCATTCTTCCACACTATTATTTTTGGTAGCCACCAAGTGATGCTAAATTAAGGTTAGCACAGCTGTTCCATTAACTCTGGACATGAAGAACTAATAAATAGAGGGATGAATTTTTAATATTCTGCCTTACTGAGGAATATAATTTTAATATTGTTTACTCTTTGTCATGCATTTAGTCACTCAATAAGTCTTACCCACATCCCAAACAAGAATCATACTTATTAACCAAAACAACTGCTTTTATGTTTCTTGTATTTCCAATAAAGTACAATTTCTCCATACACCTCTATAAGTACATGCTCCAACTTCAGCTAAACCAGCTTGCTGGGTAGATATGACTTTCTCCCTAATTGTAATCAACTAATCCTATTTTTTCACCTCAAAAAATTCAACTACATTCAATACTAAAGTGGTATATCTAAAATATGGTTCCTATATTTATTCCAATACATTTAAACTGTGATGGATAATCATATAAGAAAACCTATTCATTTTTCCCAGGATCGAGCAAAGGTCCAGGACATACCAAGGTACTAGGTTAACCTGCTGAATGAATGACTATGAACACTGATGGCAGAAACTGTTCCTTGCCTACTCTTGGCACTTCTCTCCTTACCTATTCCAAAAATATATGTTAGGCAAGTACCACTGTAGGGGATGAAATCAAGGGCCATCATCTTCTTTCTCATACTGAATTTTGGGCATTTTCTTTACATAAACAAACAATTCTTAGCAGGAAATTATTAGTCAACTCTAACAAAATCAATCCCAAAGGAACTTAAAATTAGGCAGTGGGCATCTTTTCTTTCAACAGTGCTTGTATGTATCTTCCACATAATGATCTCACTGTAACTAAAATATATTTTATAAAGAATCAGACTGTATCTTCCTAGATATCAGATTTTTTTTTTACCCCAACCATATTCTCCAGTTAGTATTCATTTGCAGCACTGTTACTCCCACAACTATCACCACTGCAACATCCAAAAACATTTTAACAGCCAATTATTTTAAAGCCACTTATTTAAATCAAATCATTTTATAGATTCTGACTTACTGAAACCTCATCAAAATCCTACTGTGCTGCTGCTACATATCAAATAGGTAAACAACAAAGACCAACCACAGAGCATAAGGAACTATACTCAGTATCTGGTAACAAGATAATGGAGAAGATTCTGAAAAAGAATAGGTATATATGAACACACGTCTACAGATAACTGAATCAATTTGGTGTACACCTGAAATTAACACAACATTGTAAATTAACTATGCTTCAATTTAAAAAAATATATACTGTCTGCAAGAGTCTTCATCTATCAGTAGTATTAAATTCAATCACTGACTACACATTCTGGAGAGACATAATTTCATTTTATTTATTCCTTATTTACTTGAGATTAGGTCACTGAAAAACTCCATATCCTCCAAACCCTGGGTTATAAAACTGATAAGTTGATAGGCATCTTCATAGAGCCAGAGTTATTCTAAAATTATACATCATAAAGCCTCTTCCCTCCTCTGTGTTGGACACAGTCTCGTGGCCTTTTCTGCCACATTATCAGTTCTCTTTTCTCTTGTTGGGTCTCTTCAGCATGGTTACCAACTTTCCGAGACCAGTGTTTTAAAAAAAAAAAAGTCAAGTGCATCACTCCAAAGGTATACAACAGAGATTAAATTGAATGTTTGATCCACGTATTACAGAAGAAACTAAAGTGATCTACATATTAATCCCTGACTAGGAAGTTACACAAGAATGTGACTACCTCCATATGCTGGAGTTTCAGATAAGCTTAGGGTTTGTTATATTTTCATCCATCTTTCACATGTCACTAGATGAGAACAATAGAATGGGAAAGACTAGAGATCTCTTCAGGAAAATTAGAGACACCAAGGGAACATTTCATCCAAAGATGGGCACAATAAAGGACAGAAATGGTAGGGACCTAACAGAAGCAGAAGATATTAAGAAGAGGTGGCAAGAATACACAGAAGAACTGTACAAAAAAGATCTTCATGACCCAGATAACCACGATGGTGTGATCACTCACCTAGAGCCAGACATCCTGGAATGCAAAGTCAAGTAGGCTTTAGGAAGCATCACTACGAACAAAGCTAGTGGAGGTGATGAAATTCCAGTTGAGCTGTTTCAAATGCTGAAAGATGATGCTGTGAAAGCGCTACACTCAATATGTCAGCAAATTTGGAAAATTCAGCAGTGGCTACAGGACTGGAAAAGGTCAGTTTTCATTCCAATCTTAAAGAAAGGCAATGCCAAAGAATGTTCAAACTACACAATTGCACTCATCTCACACACTAGCAAAATAATGCTCAAAATTCTCCAAGCCAGGCACAACAGTACGTGAACTGTGAAATTCCAGATGTTCAAGCTGGATTTAGAACAGACAGGGGAACCAGAGATCAAATTGCCAACATCTGTTGGATCATCGAAAAAGCAAGAGAGTTCCAGAAAAATATCTACTTCTGTTTTATTGACTATACCAAAGCCTCTGACTGTTTGGATCACAACAAACTGTGGAAAATTCTTCAAGAGATGGGAATACCAGACCACCTGACCTGCCTCTTAATAAATCTGTATGCAGATCAGGAAGCAGTTAGAACTGGACATGGAACACAGACTGGTTCCAAATCAGGAAAGGAGTATGTCAAGAATGTATATTGTCACCCTGCTTATTTAACTTACATGCAGAGTACATCACAGAAACACTGGGCTGGATGAAGCATAAGCTGGAATCAAGATTGCCAGGAGAAATAACAATCACCTCAGATATGCAGATGACACCATCCTTATGGCAGAAAGTGAAAAAGAACTAAAGATCCTCTTGATGAAAGAGAAAGAGGAGAGTGAAGTAGTTTGCTTAAAACTCACCATTCAGAAAACTAAGATCATGGCATCTGGTTCCATCACTTCATGGCAAATAGATGGTGAAACAATGGAAACGGTGAGAGATATTATTGTTTGGGGCTCCAAAATCACTGCAGATGGTGACTGCAGACAAGAAATTCAAAGACACTTGCTCCTTGGAAGAAAAGTTATAACCAACCTAGACAGCATATTAAAAAGCAGAGACATTACTTTGCCAACAAAGGTCCATCTAGTCAAAGCTATGGTTTTTCCAGTAGTCATGTATGGATGTGATAGTTGGACTATAAAGAAAGCTGAGGGCTGATGCTTTTGAACCATGGTGTTGGAGAAGACTCTTGAGAGTCCCTTGGACTGCAAGAAGATCCAACCAGTCCATCCTAAAGGAAATCAGTCCTGAATATTCATTGGAAGGACTGATGCTGAAGCTTTGGGCACCCGATGGGAAGAACTGACTCATTTGAAAGACCCTGATGCTGGGCAACATTGAAGGTGGGAGGAGAAAGGGATGATGGAGGATGAGATGGTTGGATGGTTTCACCAATTCAATGGACATGAGTTTGAGTAAACTCCAGGAGTTGGTAATGGACAGGGAGGCCTGGCGTGCTGTAGTCCATGGGGTCACAAAGAGTTGGACACGACTGAGCGACTGAACTGAGCTGAACTGAGACGATAACATGCAAGTCGGGGCAGAAAGAGGAGGCAGAAAGAGTCATCACTGTAACCTCCAGGTGGGGAACCTGCAAGTCAACCAAAGTGTTTAAAAAATTTTTTTATTTTATACTGGAGTATAATTGATTAGTATTGTGATTGTTTCAGATGGACAGCAAGGCCATACATATACATGTATCCATTCTCTCCCAAACTCCCTTCCCATCCAGGCTGCCATAAACACTGAGCAGAGTTCCCTGTGCTGTACAGTAGGACCAAACAAAGTCTCTTAGGGGAATTTAAGCTTGAGTTCAATCTTAAAGAGGAAGAATCACAGCTCAGAGAGCAGGCTGACCTGCCACCAGTATGTCCCCACTCTGGGTGGCTCTCCTATGAGTAATAGTTGTTGACTCTTCATTTAGAACATTTCAAGAACTATCAATACCACATTTATTCCTCAAGAGGGCTTTTCATGATGCCTTTGTGTTCCAGCTTTCATTATGTATAACTCCTTCAAGGGCCCAAAGTGGATCAAAACACTGAAGCTTATTTTATAAAAAGCATGAAAATATATAAATTCTCAAGTCACAGATGATGCCCTAGAAATCTTCAGTAAAGCATTTCTAATATTTCAAAGAAAAAAATTGAGGTGCTATGGTATTACTGTTTGAATGTAAAAATTAGGCACCAACAGGAAATAGGAGCTAATTTATTTTAAATATCTAATTATTATCAAAACATTTACTAATCAACCTCTATATGCAAAGTCAGATCTCCAGCTTTCAAGGGGCTTTAAGCCAATGGGGGACACAAGATACACAGACAAATTAAAAATACCCATGGTAGAAAAATATAATTGCCAACTCAGGACATTACAGAACCACAAAACTATCAGAATTCTATTTAAACCCCATCCTGTAAAAAATAAGCGTGAAGCACATAAATAAAGATATGCAAGCTTCTCCCCATGATGACTAGTATGTTTTTAATTTTTATTTTATATTGGAGTATAGTTGATTAACAATGTTGTGTTAGATTTAGATATACAGTAAAGTGCCTCAGTTATATATATAAACACATGAATCTATTCTTTTTCAAATTCTTTTCCAATTTAGGTTATGACAGAATATGGATCAGAGTTTCCTGTGCTAAATAGTACGTCCTTGCTGATTATCTATTTTAAATATTATAGGATTATTTATACCATAGAATTTATGTCATAGAAAATGAGGATTTCAAAACAAAAGAATGTTAGGTACAACTATCCCTGATGCCTTCTATCCAACTGAATAGGATCTAAGAACATTTCACTTCAGATTAACCAACTTCTCCTACTTACTGAAAAGAAGAATAATAAATTACTGCCTGAGTTCCAAAGGAATACAGTTACTCAACTGGGCTATTCTGCTTGTTCTTCAATAAAGACTTTTGAAGCAGTTCAACATCCGCAAAAGAAATTTATTATCTGACTTTTTCATTCATTACACAACTAGTAAATATTTTTTTTAGAGAGAGTAAAGCATTCCTTTATATGTTTATGATAAATATTTTTTAAATGCACAGATTTGGGGATAGAAATTTTAAAATGTTTGTTGAATGAATGAATGTTGAAGGAAAAATGAATTTCCATGTTGGCATGTGAATGTGAAACTCTTTTTAAGCCCCATTACCACCATCAACATAAATTTTGGGACTTGATAACCTAGATTAGTTCTAAATAGATAAATGCGTATGTTCCAATCTACTGACTTATATCTATAGTCATACATTTCAAAGAGATTATTATTTATGCAATCAAGCAGAACTATTCCTTTGAGCCATTCATGTCTTTCGTATAATTAGGTAATCACGACATGCTAGCCATAGTAAAATAATAAGCAAGAAATGCTGGGAATGACTAAGAGGCCTTATTTTAAAAATGTACATGACCAAAGAGATTTTGGCAAGGTGACTATTTAAGTATTTGTTATTTATGACTAGTACAACATTGTGGAGAAGGTTAAGTATGAAAGTCTTTATAACTAATTTGCAATGGTCTATTTTGCTGAAGACTGAGACAGGGAGTATCCCTCATGTGAAGAGTTGACTCACTGGAAAAGACTCTGATGCTGGGAGGGATTGGGGGCAGGAGGAGAAGGGGACGACAGAGGATGAGATGGCTGGATGGCATCACTGACTCGATGGACATGCAATTAAATGAACTCCGGGAGTTGGTGATGGACAGGGAGGCCTGGCGTGCTGCGATTCACGGGGTCACAAAGAGTCGGACACGACTGAGCGACTGAACTGAACTGAGACAGGGAGAAGAGACTAACAGTCACTGAGAACCCCTCTGTGTACTGGATGCTTTATATACAGAATCTCACAAAACCCTGAGAAAATCCTGTGAGATACGTATTATTGGATCCATTCCTTCACTAGAATAAACAGAGACTCAGAGGGTGCCATTTGTATGCTATGATCACACAGCTGGTAAGGAGAATTATAATTATTATAACCCCTGACTGCATGCCTCCAAACCCATGTTCTTCCCATATGAACTATTCTACCCTTAAACGAAGACTCCAAAACGACTAAAATGGAGGCCAGTATGTACTGTAAACTTCACGAAGGCAGATTCTCTGCCTCTTTCCCTCTAAAACAGTGACTGACATATTGCAACTACATACTAAAAATTTATATAATGAATTATGTTTAGCTGTTAAAATGTTTTCTTCCTCCTCCAGATCTGATTCAAACTCTGAATGACCTAAGAACTAGCTTGGTCACCTAGATAAGAGAACCGTAAGCTGCATGAAACGTGAATAATCCACCCCTGTATCACTGTGTTCTACCTCTATAGAAATTAGCTATTAAATTAAAAATAGAATTACCATATGAAGCAGCAGTCTCCCTTCTGAGTACATATCCAAAAGAAATAAGTATCTCAAAGAGATATCTATACACCTATGCTCACAGCACCATTTTTATAACAGCTAAGATAGAGAAATAATCTAAGGGTTCATCAACAAATAAGTGGATACAGAAAATGTGGCATACTACTCAGTCTTCAGAAAGAAGAAAATCTCGTCATCTGCAACAATCGAGGACATTATACTAAGTGAAATAAGCTGCCAGAGAAAGTCAGCTATTGCATGGTATTACTTACCTGTGGAATCTTTTAAAAAGGCAAATTCACAGAAACAGTAAAACAAACAAACAAAAAAGGTTGTCAGAGAATGGTGAGTGGGGGGGACAGAAAGAGGTTTGTAAAAGTGTACAAACTTTCATTTATAAGAGGAATAAGTTCTGAGGGTTTAATGGTGACTATTGCTGATAATAATGGGCTTCCCTGGTGGCTCAGATGGTAAAGCCTCTGCCCGCAATGCGGGAGACGTGTGTTCGATCCCGGGGTTGGGAAGATCCCCTGGAGAAGGCAATCCACTGCAGTACTCTTGCCTGGAAAATCCCATGGACAGAAGAGCCTGATAGGCTACAAGGCTACAGTCCATGGAGTCGCAAAGAGTGAGCCGCGACTGAGCTACTTCACTTTCACTTTTCACTTTCATGCATTGGAGAAGGAAATGGCAACCCACTCCAGTGTTCTTGCCTGGAGAATCCCAGGGACGCGGGAGCCTGATGGGCTGCCATCTATGGGGTCGCACAGAGTCAGACACGACTGAAGCGACTTAGCAGCAGCATTATTGCTGATACTAATGGGCTTCCCTGGTGGCTCAGATGATAAAGCCTCTGCCTGCAATGAGGGAGATCTGGGTTTGATCCCTGGGTCGGGAAGATCCCCTGGAGAAGGCAATGGCAATCCACTCCAGCACTCTTGCCTGAAAAATCCCATGGACGGAGGAGCCTGATAGGCTACAATTCTATGAGGTCGCAAAGAGTCGGACACGACTGAGCGACTTCACTTTCACTTTTCATCACTGATAACGGGCTTTCCAAGTTGCTCAGTGGTAAAGAATCAGCCTGCCAATGCAGGAGATGTAAGAGAGGTGGGTTCAATCCTCGGGACAGGAAGATTCCCTGGAAAAGGGAATAGTAACCCACTCCAGTATTTGTGCCTGGAAAATTCCACAGACACAGGAGCCTGACGGGCTCCAGTCCATAGGGTCACAAAGATTCGGACGTGACTGAGTGACTCACACTATACAATAAACGTTCGCGAAGAGAATAAGAACTTAAATGTATTTACCAAAAGAAAAAAAAAAGATCTAACAAGCTTGTACCCTATCAGGATAAGGTAATACAACAGTTGTATCTTTCATGCAGATTGATAGTCTGTTTATATTCTTAACTCAAATACCACAAGCAGTGTTGCCTTTGGGCATCTTACTTTCCACGTTTCTGAAGTGTTGAGCATCTCTTATAAAAGTTCTGAATAAGACAAAGTAACATATTATTGATTTACCCAAGTTGTCTTCCTGGAAAACTCAAGAGTATGTTAAAAGTAGACAAAAACCTTCTTGGGTTTACAAGTAAAAGGAAATTAATTTTAGGCTCAGATAAATATAAAGTGCTTTCTCACTTATCTGAAAACCTAGCGGGTCATCCATGTATTTTATGAAAAGCAGGATGATTCCTAGGCAAGATCATTTAGTCCATTGCAAGGCATCGGGCATCCTTCCCTTCTGCGAATCACTGTGAAAATAAAATAAAATCCTGATACATATACAAAACTCCTAGGATGGAGCACTGCTTCTGTTAAGAAGCACTGCTCTAATCAGATGTATGTATGTGTGTGTGTTAGTAGCTTAAGCGTGTCCACCTTTTTGCGACCCCATGAACTGTAGCCCACCAGGCTCTCCTGTCCATGGAATTCTCCAGGCAAGAATACTGGAGTGGGTAGCTATTCCCTTCTCCAGGGGATCTTCCCAAATCAGGAACTGAAGTATCCTCCTAATCAAAAGACTCAGTATAAAATACATAACCATGCATTGATATATGTCACTAGAAGCCTCTAGATATATGTCATGTAAGCCTCTAGAATGTTTTATAGTAGTAAAAAATTATTTCAACTCCAACAAAAATTTTATAAAAAATGATTATAGATATATAAATGGGGTTAGAGAAAAAAGAAGATTAAAAGGAAGGAAGAAAGGGTGAGAGACCCCAAAAGAAGGCTGGTGTGTCCTAGTTTATGTATGTAGGGTACGTCGAGATATAAGAACACATTTCAACTCAGTTGCTAAAGTAGATAGCTTTAAGGTCCTTTCCACTCCTGAGATATAAATATCTGTGATTTCTTAACAGACCATAAATACGCCATAAAAATAACTTGCTACAAAACAATCAATCAATAACAATCTTTGCTGGAGTCCTTGGAGTCTAAAATGACTTTCAAAAAGCGTTTAATTTGCTCATATCTATAACAAGTACATCAACTTTTAACTGGTGCCCTTCCCCCCCCACAATAAATATTCTCCTACTAAGCAGGTAATTAAAGATAATGGTGTTCCCTTTACAGCTACACTCACTGTTGGCATTCTTCTTACAATCATTACAACACCAAAGGCTTCATTTCTTTATGGGATTTGGATGAGCCTCCTGAATCATATTTGGCTGTTCTTTCCTTTGCTCTTGCCATTCCCAAACCATTCAAAAGTTACAACAGTGTCAATGTGCAGAAAAGAAAGGCAAAATAAGCCATTTCAGCCTATGCTAAACAAAGTGTTCATCTGCTTTTACTTTTATTAGAGATGGCAGTGGGGCTTGTTGACTTTATGCATAAAATTTTAATCAAGGGTCAGAACTACTGTCTTTTCCAACTCTTAACTGGTTCTATGACAACCATCCAGCATTATTTAAAAGGGGGAGAATGCAGAGAGCTGTGAACTATGGTGGTAAACAATGCTGAATGTAAAACATCTGTCTTTTTAACTGTTTGCCTATCGAGTGATATTTATAATGTAACAGATTTTTAGTTGGGCTCAGATGGCAAAGTGGTAAAGAATCCACCTGCCATTGCAAGAGATGCAAGGACATGGGTTTGATCCCCTGGTTGAAGAAGATCCCCTGAAGTAGGAAATAGCAACCCACGCTGGTATTCTTGCCTGGAAAATCCTATGGACAGAGGAGCCTGGCAGGCTACAATCCACGGGGTAGCAAAGAATTAGACATGACTGCACACTTGAGCACACACAACAGATTTTTAACTCTTGAATTTTTAAATTTTCTCAGAGGCACTATTCTAGTGCATATCCAATCTATAACTAATAGGGTATGGATATCATTTACTTACTCCTCCATTCACTCCCCCTTTTTAACTGGCAAATTTTCAGTCACTATTTAAGTTAAATGTCAAGTATTCAATTAAAGAGGCTCAAATACATCAATGGATTAAATCAGAATGTTTTGCTTATCTTCAGATGAACAGAAGCTCTGGAAACAAACCCCTACAGCAAATAGAAAATAGTTATCTTATTTAATAGTCATATAACCAGTTGCATGGACAGAAGAGCCTGGCAGGCTACAGTCCATGGGGTTGCCAAAGAGTCAAACACAACTTAGCAACTAAACAACAAACAAACAACAATAACCAAGTAGTTAACTGTCATTATTTACCCCCAAAATTACAACTTGCTGTGAACAACCATCAAAAGGAGAATGTTGGATCCCACCAAAAAAAGATACCCCACGTCCAAGGGCAAAGGAGAAGCCCCAGCAAGATGGTAAGAGATGCAAAATCATGTTTAGAGTCAAACCCTATAGCCGCCAGAGATGCTTGGAGGGCTCAAACAAGCCCTCCAAGGGTGCCTGTTTGGGTGCGCACCAGGACCCAGAGACTCCACAGAGACTGAGCCAGCACTGTGTCTGAGTGTCTCCTGCAGAGGTACAGGTCAGCAGTGGACTTCCCCAAGGGCTGCGGCTCTGGGTGCAGCAGACTTGGGCATGGCATAAGGCCTCTGGGAGGAGGTCACCAATAACCCCATCATAGAGCCGCCAGAACTTACACAGGACTGGGCAAACAGATGCTTGGAGGGCACAAACAAAACCTGTGCATACCAGAACCCAGGAGAAAGGAGCAGTGACCCCACAAGAGACTGACCCAGACTTGCCTGTGAGTGTCCAGGAGTCTCTGGCAGAAGCGTGGGTCGGTGGTGGCCTGCTGCAGGGTCCAGGGCTCTGAGTGCAGTTGTGCAAGCCTGGGACCTTTGAAAGGAGGTCACCATTATCTTCATTACCTCCACCAGAGTTTGGCCTCAGATCAAACAACAGAGAGGGTACACAGCCCTACCCATTAATAGAAAATTGGATTCAAGATTTACTGAGCATGGTCACACCCTTCAGAACAAGACCCAGTTTCCCCCTCAGTTAATCTCTCCCATCAGGACATTTCCACAAGCTTCTTATCCTTCTCCATCAGAGGGAAGACAGAATGAAAATCACAATCACAGAAAACTAACCAAACTGATCACATGGACCATAGCCTTGTCTAACTCAATGAAACTATGGACCATGCCATGTAGGGCCACCCAAGACAGACGGGTCATGGTGGAGAGGTCTGACAAAACGTGGACTACTGGAGAAGGGAATGGCAAACCACTTCAGTATTCCTGCCTTGAGAACACCATGAAAAGTATGAAAAGGCAAAAAGATAGGACACTGAAAGATGAACTCCCCAGGTTGGTGGGTGCCCAATATGCTACTGGAAATCAGTGGAGAAATAACTCCAGAAAGAATCAAGAGACGGAGTCAAAGAAAAAAACAACACACGGTTGTGGATGTGACTGGTGATGGTAGTAAAGTCTGATGCTGTAAAGAACAATATTGCATAATAACCTGCAATGTTAGGTCCATGAATCAAGGCAAATTGGAAGTGGTCAAACAGGAGATGGCAAGAATGAACATTGACATTTTAGGAATCAGTGAACTAAAATGGACTGGAATGGGTGACTTTAACTCAGATAACCATTATATCTACTACTGTGGGCAAGAATCCCTTAGAAGAAACAGAGTAGCCAACACAGTCAACAAGAGTCCGAAATGCAGTATTTGGATGCAGTCTCAAAAATGACAGAATGATCTGTTTGTTTCCAAGGCAAACCATTCAATATCACAGTAATCCAACTCTATGCCCCAAGCAGTAATGCTGAAGAAGCTGAAGTTGAAGCTGAAGCTGTTCTATGAAGACCTATAAGACCTTCTAGAATTAACACCCAAAAAAGATGTCCTTTTCACTATAGGAGACTAGAATGCAAAAGTAGGAAGTCAAGAGATGCCTGAAATAACAGGCATATTTGGCCTTGGAATACAAAACAAAACAGGTCAAAGGCTAATAGAGTTTTGCCAAGAGAACGCACCGGTCATAGCAAACACCCTCTTCCAACAACCCAATAGAAGGCTCTAAATATGGACATCACCAGATGGTCAATACCAAAATCATATTGATCATATTCTTTGCAGCCAAAGATGGAGTAGCTCTATGCAGTCAGCAAAAACAAGACCTGGAGCCAACTATGGCTCAGTCATTAACTCCTTTATTGGCAAATTCAGACTTAAATTGAAGAAAGTAGGGAAAACCACCAGATCATTCAGGTATGATCTAAATCAAATCCCTTACAATTATACAGTGAACGTGACAAATAGATTCAAAGGATTAGATCTGATAGAGTGCCTGGAGAACTATGGATGGAGGTTCACAGCACTGTACAGGAGGCAGTGATCAAGACGATCCCCAAGAAAAAGAAATGCAAAATGGCAAAATGGTTGTCTGAGAAGGCCTTACAAATAACTGTGAAAAGAAGAGAAGTGAAAGGCAAAGGAGAAAAGGAAAGATATTCCCATTCGAATCCAGAGTTCCAAAGAATAGCAAGGAGAGATAAGAAAGCCTTCCTCAGTGATCAATGCAAACAAATAGAGGAAAACAACAGGGAAAGACTAGAGATCTCTTCAAGAAAATTAGAGATACCAATAACTTTATTTTGGGGGGCTCCAAATCACTGCAGATGGTGACTGCAGCCATGAAATTCAAAGATGCTTGCTCCTTGGAAGAAAAGATATGACCAACCTAGACAGCATATTAAAAAGCAGAGACATTATTTTGCCAATAAAAGCCCATCAGAGGGCAGACACACTGAAACCATACTCACAGAAAACTAGTCAATCTAATCACACTAGGACCACAGCCTTGTCTAACTCAATGAAACCAATGAAACCCTGCGGGGCAACCCAAGACAGGCGGGTAATGGTGGAGAGATCTGACAGAATGTGGTCCACTGGAGAAGGGAATGGCAAGCCACTTCAGCATTCTTGCCTTGAGAACCCCATAAACAGTATGAAAAGGCAAAATGATAGGATATCCAAAGAGGAACTCCCCAGGTCATTAGGTGCCCAATATGCTACTGGAGATCAGTGGAGAAATAACTCCAGAAAGAATGAAGGGATGGAGCCAAAGCAAAAACAATAACCAGCTGTGGATGTGACTGGTGATAGAAGCAAGATCCGATGCTGTATTGGAAGTGGTCAAAAAAGAGATGGCAAGGGTGAACGTCGACATTCTAGGAATCAGCAACTAAAATGGACTGGAATGGGTGAATTTAACTCAGATGACCATTATATCTACTACTATGGGCAGGAATCCCTCAGAAGAAATGGAGTAGCCATCATGGTCAACAAGAGAGTCCGAAATGCAGCACTTGGATGCAATTTCAAAAACGACAGAGTGATCTCTGTTCGTCTCCAAGGCAAACCACTCAATATCACAGTTATCCAAGTCTATGCCCCAACCAGTAATGCTGAAGAAACTGAAGCTGAATGGTTTTATGAAGACAAACAAGACCTTTTAGAACTAACACTCAAAAAAGATATCCTTTTCATTATAGGGGACTGGAATGCGAAAGTAGGAAGTCAAGAAACACCTGGATTAACAGGCAAGTTTGGCTTCGGAATGCAGAATGAAGCAAGGCAAAGACTAATAGAGTTTTGCCAAGAAAATGCACTGGTCATAGCAAACACCCTCTTCCAACAACACAAGAGAAGACTCTACACATGGACATCACCAGATGGTCAACACCAAAATCAGATTGATTATATTCTTTGCAGCCAGAGATGGAGAAGCTCTATACAGTCAACAAAAACAAGGCCAGGAGCTGACTGTGGCTCAGATCATGAACTCCTTATTGCCAAATTCAGACTTAAATTGAAGAAAGTAGGGAAAACCGCTAGACCATTCAGGTATGACCTCAATCAAATCCCTTATGATTATACAGTGGAAGTGAGAAATAGATTTAAGGGACTAGATCTGATAGATAGAGTGCCTGATGAACTATGGGTTGAGATTTGTGACATTGTACAGGAGACAGGGATCAAGACCATCCCCATGGAAAAGAAATGCAAAAAAGCAAAATGGCTGTCTAGGGAGGCCTTACAAATAGCTGTGAAAAGAAGAAAGGCAAAAAGCAAAGGAGAAAAGGAAAGATATAAGCATCTGAATGCAGAGTTCCAAAGAGTAGCAAGAAGAGATATGGAAAGAAATAGAGGAAAAGAACAGAATGGGAAAGACTAGAGATCTCTTTAAGATTATTAGAGATACCAAGGGAATATTTCATGCAAAGATGGGCTCGATAAAGGACAGAAATAGTATGGACCTAACAGAAGCAGAAGATATTAAGAAGAGGTGGCAAGAATACAAAGAAGAACTGTACAAAAAAGATCTTCACGACCCAGATAATCATGATGATGTGATCACTAATCTAGAGCCAGACATCTTGGAATGTGAGTCAAGTGGGCCTTAGAAAGCATCACTACGAACAAAGCTAGTGGTGGTGATGGAATTCCAGTTGAGCTGTTTCAAATCCTGAAAAATGATGCTGTGAAAGTGCTGCACTCAATATGCCAGCAAATTTGGAAAACTCACCAGTGGCCACAGGACTGGAAAAGTTCAGTTTTTATTCCAATTCCAAAGAAAGGAAATGCCAAAGAATGCTCAAACTACCACACAATTGCACTCATCTCACATGCTAGTAAAGTAATGCTCAAAATTCTCCAAGCCAGGCTTCAGCAATACGTGAACCGTGAACTTCCTGATGTTCAAGCTGGTTTTAGAAAAGGCACAGGAACCAGAGATCACATTGCCAACATCTGCTGGATCATGGAAAAAGCAAGAGAGTTCCAGAAAAACATCTATTTCTGCTTTATTGACTATGCCAAAGCCTTTGACTGTGTGGACCACAATAAACTGTGGAAAATTCTGAAAGAGATGGGAATACCAGACCACCTGACCTGCCTTTTGAGAAACCCATATGCAGGCCAGGAAGCAACAGTTAGAACTGGACATGGAACAACAGACTGGTTCCAAATAGGAAAAGGAGTCCGTCAAGGCTGTATATTGTCACCCTGCTTATTTAACTTCTATGCAGAGTACAGCTTGAGAAACGCTGGACTGGAAGCAACACAAGCTGGAATCAAGATTGCCGGGAGAAATCTCAATAACCTCAGATATGCAGATGACACCACCCTTATGGCAGAAAGTGAAGAGGCGCTAAAAAGCCTCTTGATGAAAGTGAAAGAGAAGAGTGAAAAAGTTGGCTTAAAGCTCAACATTCAGAAAACGAAGATCATGGCTTCCGGTCCCATCACTTCATGGGAAATGGATGGGGAAACAATGGAAACAGTGTCAGACTTTATTTTTGGGCCTCCAAAATCACTGCAGATGGTGACTGCAGCCATGAAATTAAAAGACGCTTATTCCTTGGAAGAAAAATTATGACCAACCTAGATAGCATATTCAAAAGCAGAGACATTACTTTGCCGACTAAGGTCCATCTAGTCAAGGCTATGGTTTTTCCAGTGGTCATGTATGGATGTGAGAATTGGACTGTGAAGAAGGCTGAACGCCGAAGAATTGATGCTTTTGAACTGTGGTGTTGAAGAAGGCTCTTGAGAGTCCCTTGGACTGCAAGGAGATCCAGCCAGTCCATTCTGAAGATCAAGCCTGGGATTTCTTTGGAAGGAATGATGCTAAAGCTGAAGCTCCAGTACTTTGGCCACCTCATGCGAAGAGTTGACTCATTGGAAAAGACTCTGATGCTGGGAGGGGTTGGGGGCAGGAGGAGAAGGGGACAACAGAGGATGAGATGGCTGGATGGCATCACAGACTCGATGAACGTGAGTCTGAGTGAAGTTCGGGAGATGGTGATGGACAGGGAGGCCTGGCATGCTGTGATTCATGGGGTCGCAAAGAGTGAGACATGACTGAGCGACTGAACTGAACTGAACAGGATCTCCAACCAGTCCATTCTGAAGGAGAACAACCCTGGGATTTCTTTGGAAGGAATGATGCTAAAGCTGAAACTCCAGTACTTGGCCACCTCATGAGAAGAGTTGACTCATTGGAAAAGACTTTGATGCTGGGAGGAATTGGGGGCAGGAGAAGAAGGGGACGACAGAGGATGAGATCCCTGGATGGCATCACTGACTCAATGGACGTGAGTCTGAGTGAACTCCAAGAGTTGGTGATGAACAGGGAGGCCTGGCGTGCTGCGATTCATGGGGTCGCAAAGAGTCGGACACGACTGAGCAACTGAACTGAGTCAAATCTATCATTTTTCCAGCAGTCATGTATGGATGTGAGAGTTGGACTGTGAAGAAGGCTGAGCGCCAAAGAATTGATGCTTTTGAACTGTGGTGTTGGAGAAGACTCTTGAGAGTCCCTTGGACTGCAAGGAGATCCAACCAGTCCATCCTAAAGGAGATCAGCCCTGGGATTTCTTTGGAAGGAATGATGCTAAAGCTGAAGCTCCAGTACTTTGGCCACCTCATGCGAAGAGTTGACTCATTGGAAAAGACTCTGATGCTGGGAGGGATTGGGGGCAGGAGGAGAAGGGGACGACAGAGGATGAGATGGCTGGATGGCATCCCTGACTCGATGGACGTGAGTCTGAGTGAACTCCGGGAGATGGTGATGAACAGGGAGGCCTGGCGTGCTGCAATTCATGGGGTCACAAAGAGTTGGACGCGACTAAACTGAACTGAACTGATTAAGCTTTATATTTTGTATTGGAATATGGCCGATTAACAACGTTGTGACAGTTTCAGGTAAAAAGCAAAGGACTCAGCCATACACATACATGTATCCATTCTCCCCCAAACTCCTCTCCATCCAGGCTGCCACATAACAACGAGCCTCTGGAAGCTCAGAAATTTCTTCTAGGCAAGCTGTATTGAGACATGCATGCTTATCTCAAATTCCTCCAGCAAATTTCACTGTAGAAACATTATTACTTGCTCTGAGATTAAAACCTAGAGGGAAAAAAAAAAAAGGATGATAGAAACAAAGCAAGAATAATCATCCAAAAGTCTCAGGAAAGATGAGAAGCTGTTGCATGAACACAATCCAGAAATCAGTTTATATGAACCTCTGATTCTTGTATAAAACTCCTCCTGTAGATGCCCAAAAACTAGCAAAGTGATCATGGAACAGACAAAAAAAAAGGGAATCACCTGGCCTTGTGGTCTCAGGAGCAGGCTGACTGTCTTTTGCTATGTTGACACCTCAATAATCAATCCAGTTTTCTCAGCTCCTAAGCTCAAAGGAAGTCTGGATCTTAAATGCTCATCATGATCAAACCAACCAACAAAAAAAAAGTTATGAAGTGGCCCCTCTTTATTAGAGGAGGACATGCTTTTTCTTTCCTAAGAGAGTCACAGGTGACTCTCTCCCCAATCTGGAGAGGGACAGTATTTCTCCCAAGAAGAGAACGTGAATAAACTTAATTCTGCTCAGGCTGCAGCAAAGAAACTGCAAGCATGCCTTCGGCAAGAGTATTGCGTGTGTACATTCCCATCATTGAGGAAGTGATGGAGAAAAGGTAGAGGATACCTCAAACACTGGATTTCCAAGGACAGGAGCTCTCCCCCTCACTACGCTCTCTACAAAGAGGGGAAAAGAGATATCCTTATTCCATCTCACCCCACAAGAGCATCACCTGGGTAGCCACTGTTCAACCTCTTTGCTGTCCTGGAAAACAGTGCTGCCAACCATGAAAATGACAGCTAGAACTCTGGGATTCCCTGTGACTTTTATGTGTGCTGAATTTTGGTTGTTTGCTCCGCATGGATTCAGCTGGGCAATGCTGACTTTAAAGAGAGACAAAGTGTAAGGAGCCCTGTGTCTCAGAGTGACGTCCGATTCATCACAAAGGATTTCCCTCTTAGTTTCCCAATGAGTCATTGAAACCTGGAAGACATTTCAGCAAAATCAATGAAAGGACTTTTCTCCTATGAAACATGATGCCTCTCATCTCCTGATTTCTCAAAAGTCAGGGCATGCAGATAAAATCTAGTTCATCCATCAATTTAAATTTCAGCATTAACATAAAGAGCGAATATGCAATTGACTTTTTGGTCTCCTATTTATCACATGTCTTTGTTAAACAAATGCCATGCTAGTTAAATCCCCAAAGGACACATCTGCTCACCTGCATTTGCAGAAATGCAAAACATCATAAGTTGTGTTTCTTTCATAACATCTCATAAAATGAAAATTATGCCAAAAACAGAGGCATGATTCAATTCACCAAGATGACCAGTCAAGGTCCCTTTCAGTTTATGAGGCAAACATCTTTTCTCACAGATTCCAATAGGAAATCTCACTGTAATTGCTACATCGAGGACCACAGGGAGAGCAAAATGCAAAGCAAATAGTTATGGCTTAAGAACACAAAACTTTTATTTAAAGAATATTATTTAACAATGGAAACAATTATTTTAACATAGGTAGACTATCCTATTGTCTCAAATCCAGCTGAAACATATTTCACCCCTATGGGCATATGAAACCAAACACACTCCTCTGTCCATTACACTAGTTTTCTGATCAACACTTTCATAAACGTAATCCTGTCCTGAGCCTTGTCCTGCTACTAAGTGGTTACTGTGTGTATCTATGAGCATATGCTGGTCTTGTGTGGCCAGTCACACCCGTGTTCACAAGGGACACGCAAGCACGCTTCAGGTTATCATCTGCTCTTTCTATGGACATCTTTCCCCTTCCCCTCATTGTCTCTAATCCCAATTTTATTGCTTTGACAGTGAGATGCAAATCCAGAAACTCCATCTCCATGTCTATCCTATAAGAATCTCTTCTACACCTGATTCTTCCAAAACCTCCTTTCTGCCTCTCCTCCAAATATTTGCTGTGTATAATTGAGGTGAACTACAGCTGGACTCTTGGCTACATCTTAATATAGGTAAAGTTTTAAGTCTGAGGTTTGGGGTTCTGAAAAGTTAATGAATGAATGAATTTTAAAAATCTGAGACTTGATCACCTCTGGGAAATTCAAAATCATATAGAGTATTTTTAGGACTTCCCTGGTGACTCAGTGAAGAATCTGCCTGCAATGCAGGAGGCTAACGGAGGCAATATGTAGGAGTCTTGGGTTTGATCCCTGGTTCAGGAAGATCCCCTGAAGAAGGAAATGGCAATCCACTCTAGCATTCTTGCCTGGAAAATCTCATGGACAGAGGAGCCTGGCAGGCTACAGACCAGAGGGTCACAAAGAGTCAGATGCAACTGAACAACTATCACCAGAGTATTTTTATAAAATCAAATATGTCTTTAGCTGATCAAAGGAAAGTAGAACTCAAAGATCTGGTACTGGTTTACAGAACAATAAATGACCTCCCTTCAAGAAGTGTTAAGTTTTATTTTCTTATTGACAACCAGTGATAATATAGCACTGTTTATATAGCCCTTACATAGCAAAGTTCTCAAGATGCTTCCATACCAATTAGCTATTAATGAGATGAACACTGTATTCCTGTTTCAATATTTTATCATACCCAAGGACTGAATAAACAGAGGTAATCCACCAAGTTTTCTGCAAACCTGTTATTCTCTCTCTCTCTCTCTCACTGGTTGATTTTCAAGTGCTGATAAAGCATGCTTTATTCTAATGGAAGACATGTAATTTTTTTTTTACTTTATGGCTCACTTTCTCACCAAATAGACCATAAAAGAGTTTGTGTTTCCTTGTATTCCATAGTAACTCTGTGGACAATATTGGAAATTCACCAACATCACCGAGAAAATAAATGAAACCTGAAGAACCCTTACTTGTTCTGGACCTAATTTTGAAACAAGGCTGCCAAACAGAAATAACTGTCAGATTTCCACAGGGTGTTAAGTCTGTAGAATGTAGGCAATGCCATTTGAACAAGAAAAGAGGGTATTTCAGTATAGAGGGGGAGAAAAGTGCTGAAAGGACCAAAGCGAAGGGGTTGTGGGAAAGAGCTTTCTCTCTTAAATAGTAAAATGCATAATAAACCATGTGAGTTAATTCCCCATTAAATTTAGTTTCTGGTGCTAGACAACAACAGATGTGTAATTAAAAACTTCATTCCCCGTCTTTACTGGATCCAAGGATTTCTTCAAGTGTAAGCTCTCAGAGCTCCTGAGTGAGCACCTACAATGTTGGACATTGTAGCGCTGGCCAAGGGGCATTTCACACACTTCAATCCTGACCTGACGTCAAGGCAGACGCCGACCCTCCTGCATTCTGGTGGCCCTAATGTTCAATGATTAATGCCAACTGGGCAATGGTGCCCTGAGTAACACCACACGAAACAGGATCAAGTGAAATAAAGTAGCATTATCCTTCTGAATTCACTCTTCTCTCTCTCTTTAATAATGGACTCTTTCCTGCCAAAGTGATCCACAGTAAATGCAAACTCATTTTTTGCAGAGGAAAAAATACTCACCATGATGGTTCCTGTGCCAACAGGCAGAGGTATCAACTTGATTTTTTATTTTTATATATTTTAGATTTCTTTTTAAGGAGAAATTGTATATCTGTAGAAATAGAAAAAGCTTTTAAATGTTAAGGAGAGTTTTTGTTCGGTAGCTGCTGATTTTTTATTGTGAGTTTTTCATTCTTTGTTTCACTTTATAAATAAGAACCACAATTTCTTAGTGAGTGTTTCAGGATCAGAAGAAACCAAGTGGTAATAGTCCAGGGTTGACTATCGATGCCCTTCTCGCTCTCTAGAAGATGTCACATGGTGGAGTGAGGTGCTTCTAAAAAATGAGAAGCCCTCAAATCGGGGAACACTGAGGAAAGTTTAATGCAATATAGCAGGTCCTCTTGCAGGGAGCTATTTCCTGGGAATACTAGATTATGACTGGGCACTGGATTTTGTGAAATTCTTCCTGGGGATGGGTGTCTCTCACAGCCATGGAACAATGAAGCAACAGAGCTAGAGTTGAGGTCAAGCCCTTCTCTGTCCACCGTGCCATAGAACTTTCTGGAAAATACACACACATTTGGCTTTCTTAATAAAAAGGTCTCTCATGGAGCTGAGAACACATGGGAGAAAACAGAAAAATCTTCAGCTACTAACAAGCTCTTCTTTTCTGAGTCTTAATTACCAAACTATGTCCTATGATACAAACACAATCCTAGCACAGAGATATCTCAGAGACTTAATTCTAATTTCCTGTAAGTACTGGGCATCACACAGCAGATGGGGAATTTAACCACTGAGTCCAATGCTGTTTCTGCAGGAAACACAGCACAGGAGGTGGATCTAAAATTCTTAGCAAAAGAAGCTCAGTAAGACAGAGAGAACAGACTTCTGGTTGCCAAGGGGGCGGGGGTTGGAGGAGGGATGGAGTGGGAGGTTGGGTTAGCAGAAGTAAGATATTATATATGAAATGGATAAACAACAAGGTCCTACTGTATAAAAAAGACAATTATATTCAGCATCCTATTATAAATAATAGAAAAGAATGTTTAAAGAATGTGTGTGTGTATATATATATATGCACACACACACACATATATATATAACTGAATCATTCTGCTGTACAGCAGAAGTTAACACAATATTGTATATCAACTATAATTCAAGTGAAAAATAAAAAAAGAAACCTGATAACCCAAAACAAAATTGTAACAAATCAATACCTTTCACGAAAACAAAAAAAAATCTAACTCACAAACTTTACTTTCAAATGACACAAGGAACAATCCAACCAAAGCTGTGTGTTTGATTTTCCTACAAATTTCACTTTGTCATAAACTCTTCTTCTACCATCAAAACCCTATAATCCAGAAGCACATATAAATGGTTAAAAACAGAGACATGGGATATCTTCACTCACTATACAAAATGAGCCTTTCACTTTCCTTCAAGACCAACATATTTCATCAAGTTTATTTTAGTACCTTTCCTTCTAATTTTTTAAACACTCATTTTTCAAATTCCTCTAGAATTATATAAAGGCATTCTATTTTTGTGATTCTACTTTTGTATTTTGAACCACCTATGTTATCAAGACTATCCCATAAATGGGTGCCTTACCTTCTCATTACTTAAACCTGTCCCTGAATATAATTAGGCTCCACTGACCATCAGATTAAATTTCAATTTTTTTCCCATCACCATGATCTTCCCAAGCCTTTGGTCCTCTTCTCCTGCCTCTGCAAACAGGCTTCACTTTTCTTTCTTCAAAGTCCTCTTGTGTTTATGGAAAGTTAGGAAAACTAGCAGCCATAATAAGTTCATGCTTTTTTCAAAAACTTGAAAGAAAAATCTAACTCTCTCCTTTTCCTCAACTCAGTGCAACAGATTTCCTGGGATTTCAAGTTACTTTGCCACTCACTGCTTTCTGACAAATTTGTAGCTAAACACAAACTGCCTGGTTATTTTTCTTGATTATATCACTGCTAATGAAAGGTACCTAAACATTTGTCCTAATTTGGAGACCCCCAAAGGTAATAAGAATTCAGTAAGGTGACTCCTTGCTCTTTTAAACATACCACTTTCCAACAGATACACATGTTCAAAGCATCCTTAAAGACATTAAGATTTCTTTAGGTAGATATATTCCTAAGTATTTTATTCTCTTCGTCGCAATGGTGAATGGAATTATTTCCTTAATTTCTCTTTCTATTTTCTCATTATTAGTGTATAGGAATGCAAGGGATTTCTGTGTGTTGATTTTATATCCTGCAACTTTACTATATTCATTGATTAGCTCTAGTAATTTCCTGGTGGAGTCTTTACGGTTTTCTATGTAGAGGAGCATGTCATCTGCAAACAGAGAGAATTTTACTTTTTCTTTTCCAATTTGGATTCCTTTTATTTCTTTTTCTGCTCTGATTGCTGTGGCCAAAACTTCCAAAACTATGTTGAATAGTAATGGTGAAAGTGGGCACCCTTGTCTTGTTTCTGACTTTAGGGGAAATGCTTTCAATTTTTCACCACTGAGAATAATGTTTGCTGTGGGTTTAAAAAAAAAAAAAGATATTAAGATTTCAAGTCCACCTTGATGGGATTTGCTAACACTCGATGACAATTTAAAAATTCAATCACTGAATGAATGTCCTAGCTTTTAGATGTGCACTTCAAACTTTTTGAAAAGCATGAGTATTACAGGCAGGTATTTCCCATGCACCTAAAAAACTTAACACCAAGCAGAAATAACCCCTGAAAGACGAAAATGAGGCAGACAGTTAACATGCACCAGACTTTTCTTCCCAAAAAGAGACTGTGGAGTGCATAACAGAGCTCTTCCTCAACCAAGGGTTGTTTGAAGAGTGAAATCTTACTTAGCGGGAAAGCCTGGACAGAATGGTGTGTCACTGTAGGCCTCACTTTTACCCGCAGTTTGCACAGCAGCATAACAATGGAGAACTTAGAGGCCACATCTGAGGCAATCCACACTGAGAAAAGGGCGTATACGTGGCTGCACCGTCAAAATGGAGGCTCATATCCGGGCACGATCAGACGGAGCAGAGGCTGACGTTTCCACGGTGAGTCTATGGAGGACCGATGCTCTTCAGGGACTAATCAGCCTTGCTGTTGGACAGAGAAAGACCACCTGCATCTAATGGGAAGCAATCAGAGTGTCAAATGCAGACTTCGTATAAAGGTTAAGTCTTTAGGATGAGGTCACACATCTAAGACTGAGCTAACATTCAGTTCAGTTCAGTTCAGTCGCTCAGTCGTGTCCAACTCTTTGAGACCTCATGAATGGCAGCACGCCAGGCCTCCCTGTCCATCACCAACTCCCGGAGTTCACCCAGACTCATGACCTAACATTAATGCAACATTGACCTCCATGACATCCTTGTCAAAGATTCCTGTTTGCTCTCATCACTTAAAACTAACTTAATGGGATTTGATAACTGCTTCACAACCACCACCACATGACATTAAAAAGTCAAGTTATCTCACTCTACGTAAGTTATCTCACTCTACATAAGTTTTCCTGGCCCTCTTCAGAATCTCACAGAAAGCTGTGAGCCAATACTTCTTTTAGAGGGGATCATGTCAAGGTACTGCAGATACAACACAGCTAAGTACACGGGCCAGGGAATCATATCCAGAGTGGAGTCAATTTCTGCCTTTACTAGTGATCAGCTGTGTGCCCTTGGGCAACAAACATTGTAGAAAAGTTCAAGGATCCTAACACCTTTGTCATAGAATCAGTGAAAGGATTGAGTGAGGTAATGAAGAGCATGTGGAAAGAGGAAAAACTGTACCTTGGAAAGAAAAATTAAGAACATTTTGGAATGTACAAATTAAGAAAGTGACTTGCTAAGTAAAACTCAAGTCAACTGAAGAGGGAGGAGGAGGAAGAGAGTTATTTAACGATCACACAGTGTGTTATTCACACATTCTTGTCACCTTGCCCCAAGGTTAATAGGACAGAGGCACAAATGTTTGCTTATACATTTTCTATCTTGTGGCTTACCGCATTTAGAAAGGAAGCAATCCTTTTCCCCCAACACTGTTTTGAGTTTGATAAAAGAAAACAAAGCAGCAAACATCTTTCTTTTTAAGTGATGGTATTCTCTGTACTGGTTTCCAATGAAGAAGGAAAAACAGGAATAATAAAAGGCTAGGTTCATTCACATGACATTGGGACTAGATTTAAATGTCAGCTCAGCCAAACAAATTAAAACTAGACATTTAACCTTGACATCTCAAAGTTGTTATATATTAAAAAAAAAAAAAAAAACTAAAAATTACTGTGTGACTGAATGCTTTTTGAAGATTAAGAACAGTCCCCACCTGAAATGCATTACCTAGATAATTCAATAACTAGAAATAAAACATAAAATTTCTTTTATCCTATATTTTTATATACTTTAAAAACCACCACTTTAAACTGAGAAATGGAATAGGTTAACATATTAAAAGCTACTTTCTCATGCACACATAGAGGGTGCCATATTTTATGAAGTTTGCTTCCATCCAAAAGCAACAGCAAGGTCAGCTCTTAAGCTCTCACAAAGAACAAGACTCAGGAACTGTCTTAACATCATATAAGTAACACCATGCTCATAAAACACGCAAAATAAACTTGCCTTTGCAGCATATTACAGGAGAATTTTCTGCTTCCATTATAATATGTGAAAATAAATAGCATTTGGGTTCCTCATCAGCACTATTCTCTGCTCTCTTTCTTTGCCCAGTTCAGTTAGTTCAGCCCCTCAGTCATGTCCCACTCTTTGCCACCCCTGGACTACAGCACACCAGGCTTCCCTGTCCATCTCCAACTCTTTGCCCAAATGAACCCACGAAAGCCAACAAGAACTACCCCTTCTCTTCCTCTCCAAATAGTCCTTTATAGGAAAAACATTAGTACTGTATAGTAAAAACACTGACTAAAAACCTGTTTTCTCATTCTAGTCCCAGTACCCTCTTGCTACCTCATCTTTAATACATAATTTCCTTTGCTTTTAATTCAGACAACACTGAGTTTGCACAGTCCCCACAGATGGGCAACATCTCACCTCAATTCCCCCCATCTGGTGTCAGAAATCTGAAGGCTGCAGGACAGGGATTTCTGTGGAAACCTTACATTTGCAGTCCTAGAAGGCAGTAGCCTGCAGCAGTGGTTGGGGACCCCAAAAGAACCTTACAGGAAGGATGCTTGGTATAGAGCAGAGTCAAAACGCAGGAGTCTTTGAGAAGAAAAAGGATCAGGGCAAGAGCTGCAGATAAAATCTAAGGCCAAGTCTCTGTCTTCTGACAAGCTTCCTCGGGTGACCAGGAGGAGAAACAGGGCCCCATCACTGGGTAACATCAACAGGTGATTGAAAGTAGGACTTTCCTGCTGGCTAAGACTTTGCGCTGTCAATACAGGGGGTCTGGGTTCAATCCCTGGTGAGGGAACTAGATCCCACAAGCCACGATTAAGACATGGCACAGTCAAATAAACAAATAATATTTTTAAAGTAACTGAAAGTGAATTTCTTCCCAAGATGCTATTTATATATATACGTGTGTGAGTGTGTGTGTGTGTGTTTGGCCACAGGAAAAGAAGGTCCCTGTATGTAGGAAATGGGAAAGTCTAAAGCAGAAAGGCATCCCTGACAATTCCAGTAAGCCAGATCCCATGTGAGCTGGTTCCCATCCTTCCCACTTAGCACATTTACTGAGGGCGTTGGTCCAGTGTGACTGCTGGATTACTGATCCTCTACTGCACTAAGCTGTAAGCTCCGTCAGAGCAGGACCATGTCTTCTGTTCTATTTTACTCATTATTTTATACCTGGTGGCCAGCACAGTGTCAGGCACACATGAATGAGCACAGAAATTTAACAGATGAACAATGAACAAACAGACATGAATAGACATACACTCTGGTCCTCAGTTTCCTCAAATGTGGATTGAGGCCTCAGACAAGACTGTATCTTTCATAGCCACAACAAAATTATTCTTTTTTTTCCATGTCTGCATTACCAGGTATAAACCATGCTTGTGTTTAGAATACATTCATTCAGCATTTGTTGAAAACTGGAAATGCAAAGCTAAAAGATGAAGATTGTGCCCTTAAGATATTTCCAACCCAATTATAAATTCAGACAAGTTTATTATGATGTAGAGTGCTGGCAACTCTGCCGTGGGCACATCCATAAAGCTGTGAGGGGATGCAGGACTCGATCCAACTATCCTGGAGAAGAAACTGTGGCAGAGGGGAGGGAGGCAAGTGTCTAGAAGGTTTTACAGAAGGTGTGTCCCAAGACCTGAACGATGGGTTAATCAGATAAAGGAAGGAAGGAAGGAAGGGCTTTCCGAGGACTGGCATGTGGACAAGGGGATAAATGAGAATTTGTTACTTTCCACGTAATGCCTGGAGCTGGCTGCACGTGGCTGGATGCATAGTCACATGATCCATCCCATATGATAACCCACAGGTTCATCTTTTTGGGATCTAAACTTATTTTTAACCAACCTAAATGCACCTGAAGGATTTGAAGCTGTGATATGTCTATTCTTCACTATAGAATACAGATGTGTGATGCTCAAAGCTCAGGGCTGTTGGGAGCCATGTCACTCAACAGGCACATTATCTTGATAAGTGATACTACATACAAATTTTTTTAAATGCTTGGGATGACTCTTCCCTTCCTTTCCAGAAACACTGCTAGTTTCAGAGAACCTAGAAGAACTGTTGTCCCATTTTGTAGATGGACAATTGGAGGCAGGAACAGACACTTGCCGATATCTTCTAAATAACTAATGTTATAGCCATGACAATGTTCAGTACTTTCAGTTCCCAAGAAATTTCACACATCTGCTTCAAGTTATTGATTTGAGTGCATATTTCAGGGTCCTTGCTGCGGTTTCATGGACCAGGAACTCTGAGTGGTCTAAATCTGCTGTCAATCAGCTGATTGACAGAACAAGAACCAATGAGAAGATGGGAGGGACCAATGCGCTCGGGAGCCCTTCTTTTAAACCCTGCACTCTCCACATCTGCCTACACTGCCCACAGCTAGATCTGCTAGGAGCTACCTGGGAGGAGATAAGCAAGCAGGTGATTCAGAATAAGAAGCAGAGGAACAACCCTGCGTATTTAATAGACAACTCTCGAGCCCATATGGCTCAGAAGGATGCTCGAAGCCATGGGTCACTTCTTACTTAACAACAATGCCTGAAAATCTAGGTACAAAGAGGATTTCCGTGGCGTCTCTATATTGCAGCCTCACCTCAAGTCCACATTCATATTTTTGTTATGAGACTGGCCGTTTCTAGCTCACATACAGCAGTTTTCACATCTTTGTAAAGGTTGCATATTTGAAGTCATTCTCTTAAAGAACAAATTCAGTTACCATGCAGGCAAAAAGCCAGTAAAATTCTTTTAAATGCTGATATTATTTTTAAAGGGCAAATCAATTTCCAAAACCAAATTAAATGGAAAAGTTATTAAAAAGTCATGGCAGGACTAAAGCATGTGTTTAGCGATGTCATTTTAATGCCCAAATCAAATTAAGTTCAAAAGCAATGACTTTTTGTCTCAGAGCAAATAGTTTACAAGAAAAAATACAAATATCAAAACTAAAGGCTGAATGTTAGATATTCTGTCACGATCTAGCATTAGGTTGTTTGGAGTATTACCCACTCTACTATCTGATTGGATATTTCACATTTTCCCTATCCTTGTAATAAATGTCAGACCCAAATTTGACAAATTCTTTGCAGCTTAAAAGAAATATTGGGACATTTTATCTGGCTTAACAATAAATGTGTACACAACTCAATGAAAAGCATTTCCTTACCACTCACAACATTTTTCTCCACATAAACAAGTAACAGCTTATGGTTGCGTGTGTTAGTCACTCAGTCATGCCTGACTCTTTCAACCCCTTGGCCACTGTCTATGGGATTCTCCAGGCAAGAATACTGGAATGGGTTGCCACTTCCTTCTCCAGGGGATCTTCCTGACCCAGGAATTTAATCTGGGTCTCCTGCATTGCAGGCGGATTCTTTACCATCAGCTACCAAGTTTCGGAAGTATTCCTTGAGAATTAAAAAAAAAAAAAATGCCTTCTATATGCTGTATATATGAACATGCATTTGCTTTTTAAATCCATATTTTACAAACTAAATATTTCCAAGGTTTTTCAACTCTCCAAGTACAATATTAAGTTTGCTTACATTCCAAACCCAACCAAGAGCTGAAACACACTTTCAGCCTGTTATTATATAGAGTAATCACGTGGATTCTATTCAGCTTTGGAAACTCCAAGCCTTGTAACAGACTCCTGTCATCCTGATTCACATTCTTATGAAATGAGAGGTCCTTGATTTTTCTTCTTCACAGGGCAAGGGGAATTGTCAGACTTTTCTTCAAGTTATCCAAAAGGTGAAATCTTTCACCCAAAATGATTACCAGATTAACAGAAGAAAGCGATCAAGTACCAGATCAAGCTATCTGCTCACAACAGGTGCTTGTGGGTTTACAATTTTTCATAAAGATGATTTGGAAAAACCTTTTGTTCCTTGAAAGGAGAATAAGGAAAGAGGCCTTTGGGTCTCAAACTCCTCATTTCAGGTTTCTCTTAAAGCTGGGCTCTGTCTCTGCCTCCTGTTTTTCATCACACCTTCAGAATCAAGAAAGACTAATTGTAGCTGATTGCATCACAGCAGTTGCAAAGTTGTGATGGCCACAGTGTGGAAAGCAAATTTTCCCAGGAGAATTGGAGGAAAAGTCTGTGGTTTTCTTGTTTGGATTGTTGCCTTAAAAAAAAAAAAAAAAACTATATGCAATTGGTTTAGGTCCTAACTAAGACGAAAGTTTTAAATTATTATTTTAAAAGTAGCTCATCAATTTTGCACACTACCTCCACTACTGAATATCTACATTTCCTTGTCAGTATAGAGAGGACATGGCATTAATTATGCAAAATATCTGTGTCATACCCACAGGATGCTTCATTTGAATAGAGAAGCACTGATCTTCCTTTAAAACGGTTGTTGTGATCTACTCAACACTGAGGTATCAGGCTAAAGAGGATAGATGTGTTCTAAATCCAGTGCATGATTTTATGTATTCTTTAAGCAGCATAGCTTTCATTTGGTCAATCTGTGTCTTGCTCTTCCTGCCTTGATCTCTAGACACAATAGGTTTCTCAACAGAATGATATTGACAATGATGCATACATAATACTGTTAGTATTTCAGAATGGTCATCTTACTATCACTAAAGTTCTTCGCTTTATCAGCGAAAAATTCAACAAATTTCTGACTTTGGTGTAGCAGAAATAGCCTCTGAATCTCAGTTTTCTAAATAGCAAACAGGAAACAGTGTTTCTCACCGACCTACTCCAAATAGTTATGAAAGTCAAGTGAGATACCACGTGAAAGTGTTTTCGTAACATTTTGAGGGGCAGGCACAAGTATATAAGAACATAAGCATTCCAGTGAATTGAAATCTCATTTGTTGAATGTAGGTGGAGTAAAATGGAACTCAAATAATTATCTGAATGAAGGAAGGAAGAAAGAACAACTTTGGCTATTGAAAGCTATCTTTGCTTTAAATTTCCCAGACTGGTCATTTACATTATTTAAATACACTGAATAATCATTTTTCCTTTTTAGGGAAAGAAACATCGAAGCTGAAGGTATTATTACTGTGATTATGATTATTATTGTGCAGCACGCCTGCTAGTCACAATTTCCAATACCTATTGAACATATGGCAAATGCTTTTCATGATAAAAAATAATGGGCATATGTTACCTGGTTAAATGACATCTCTAATAGGTCTGAAAGCTGATTCATAGCAATCACTCACAGCAATGATTTATATTTTCATGATCAAATGCCCACCACAAAACCTTTCCTTGATCTAATTCTGCTCCACAGAACTCTATGGCTGCACAACAGTGTTCTTCTAGTCTAAATCATTCTATGTCTTCAGCACTAGAAGTGTTTCCACAGTATGAGCATTGCTGTGCATGCCTTCAACTCGAACCTGCATCCTGGCATTGTCACAGCTGCATTTATGGAACTTAACATAGATGAGTCATAATGGTATCTATTTTGAGCCTACATCACAAAGCAAACGGGAATGCCTGCAACTCTGCACTCTTTTCTTCACAGCCCTGCCTATCAAAGCCCCCTCTTATCCAAAGTTCTTTCCATAGCAAACAAACCAGGGCCCACTCTATTTTATTAATTTCCCTGCCAGAACATGGCTATTCACATCTTGCAAATATCCCTAAAAGGCAAGCTGGATACTATGCTTTCCAAGGCACAGTTTTGCTAGAGAGGGTGTTATTTCTATGTGCTGATCTGGGAAAGAACTAAGCAGGCTGACTGTCCAAATGGAGGCACACAACCACCCACCATAGGGGAAATGGCCAAGGAGGAACAGGTGCAGTGGAGTTCAAGTTCCAAGTCCCAGGTTCCATCTGACTCTGCAAAGCCAAAGAGATGTTATAAAAGGTCACATGAAAGATAAGTCATATTTTCATTTGCTCAAAGAGGAAACAAGGACCCAAAAACGTTCAGACCACCTCAGGGTACCGTTTTGGTTTAATAGTAGAAAATACAGTAGATTAACAAGCCAACTTTTGTCCAGCTCTGAGCCCTCACTAGGCAGATATTCTTCACCTTCTGAAATGGTGGCTGTTGTATTCTCTGTGGGTTATACAGAAAGCATTTGCAATAAAGCAATTGTTTAAAAAAATATTATTTAAGCTATCATCATAGTAAATATATTTGGTAACTGAAAGTATTTCCTATGTTAATTATATGCCCCTTCCAAGAGACCAATGGTTTGTGAAGATGCTTCAGATATGGCAGGTAAAGTAACCATTTGATGTAGATTGCACTGTGATGAAAAGAACCTTTGCAAGAAAAGGACGGAACCTCAGGCTTTTCTGGGGAGATCAAAATTTTGATGGACCCAGGAGGCACAACAAATAATGAAATGAATGTTAAGTGTGGCTTAGTTGCTTTCAACATAGCATCATAGACACTTGGTGCTTGGCACAGCAGACCCAAAATTAATGACAGCTTAATACAGGCCTTCTCTTTGCATTTTGCAATTTGCTTTTCAAATAAAACAACGCTAATGATAAAGCATCAGTCTTTCTACTTCTCAAGTTCATGCTTTTGATTCTATCCAAATAATAGAAAGAATACAACGGAAATATTATTTTAAATAAATTTCAAACAGTTCAGGGTACATTGTCTTTCAATGAACACACATCACAGAATACTCACACAATCCTTCTAAGAAACGGTGTCCATTTTTCACTAATAACCACAGAATATGGAAAACTATTATCCCAAAGACAGACAGTGAACTATTTCCTTCTGCTAGGAAGACTGCTCCCAAGACACCATCACACACGATTAAAATCCTTTAGCAGGCAAAAAAGAGAAAATTAGCTTTTAATTAGCAGTGTGGATTGAAGGTTTTGGCATTTCCTTTGTCGTTTTTCAACATACATGATAAAGCATCGGGCTTAGTCACCCTGAGTACTTGAACCACACTTTCTGGTCCACCTCTCCATGAAACAGACCGAATCACTTCATCTCTGAAACACTCCATTTCTCACTCAGGTATCCCACAGCACTGAGAACACCACCACCACCATTATTAGCACATCATGGAAGCAAGAGGGGAGAAACTTGGAGGGACAGGTGTCCGCAACAGCAAATACTATGGAAAATGAGAAGTAATGATCAATTTTTTTGACGATGAGTTTCATGTTGATCCCTCAGAAAATCATTGCAGTTGAGTAAGATGAGCAGATACTGAGCCGTGCACGATGGAAAACAGCCAGTAGAAAACAAGAAAATTTAAAAAGTGACAATGAGTACATACTCTCTTTAAAAACCTTTTTGGCAAGGAAGCTGGGAGGAAGGTTGCTCACCAAGGGGCAGAGCGAAATAATTAGGGAACAGATGCCTGGATATCAGTCCAGCAACGACTGAGGAAGCAGCACTGGAATAAAGCCCTGGGTGGGGGATGGGGGGTCCTGGCAAAGAAGGAAGAGAAGCCAGAAGGCACATGAATGGCGACAAAACACCCTCCTTGATCAAACTTTACTCAAGCTCCTCTAAGAACTTCAGACCTCAGCCTCGTCCTGCCAGCATCGCCAGTTGTAGCAAGAATCTTGCTACCTCATTTTAAAGTGATCTTCGTATCGTCACTTATCAAACTCCTTACCCCAAATCCCCATCCCTGGTAGCTGATCACCCTTGCATGCCCTGAGCAAAAATTCTGTTGGCTTTTGTTTAACCAGCTTCTTCCCTGGCCCCAGATGCTTCTTAGTGAAGTGAAAGTGCAAGTCACTCAGTGGTGTTCTATTCTTTGTGACCCCATGGACTATACAGTCCATGGAATTCTCCAAGCCAGAATACTGGAATGGTAGCCTTTCTCTTCTCCAGGAGATCTTCCCAACCCAGGAATCGAACCAGGCTCTCCTGCATTGCAGGCAGATTCTTTACCAACTGAGCTATCCAGGAAGCTCCTTCTTAGTGAATTTCCAACCAATGACTGAGCCCTATCCTGCTCCTTGGCTGAAAAATCCCTACTTTCTCAAGCTGTTCTCAGAACCAAGCCTGGTTTTAAATGGAGGTCTCTTTTCCATATTGCAATAGTCTGTAAAATCTATTTTTACTGTTTTAATTACTGTCAGCCTCTGGTTTTCCCTTAACAGTGGAGGGGGGGCATGACACATGGAAGACAAGTTAAAAGAGAGGGATCAGCAGGGACTAAATTCAGTGAACATGAGGAAATAAGGCTGAATAAAAACCAGTCAATGCGAAAGGAAATCCAGCCTTAATATTCATCGGAAGGACTGATGAAGCTGAAGCTCCAATACTCTGGTAACCTGATGCCGAGAGCCAACTCAGTGGAAAAGACCCTAAGGCTGGGAAAGATAGAAGGCAGGAGAAGAGGATGACAGAGGATGAGATGGCTGGATGACATCACTGACTCAATGGACATGAATTTAGCAAGTCTGGGAGTTGGTGATGGACAGGGAAGCCTAGTGTGCTGCAGACCATGGGGTTGCTAGGAGTCAGACACAACTGACGGACTAAACAGTAACAATCTGGGGAAGAAAAAGTCACACAGGCAGAGCAGAAAGTTTGAAAAATTCTGTGTTCAGATCTCTATTAGATGATTGTAGCTTAATGACACTGTATTATTTTCTCATCTTTTTAGACAACAGATTCAACCAAAATTTCCCTCTGCCACATTTCTCAGAGACAATGAATTAAAAACACAAATATGTCACAGAGAGGTCCATTTCGGATCCAGAGATGGAGAAAGATGTCAAAACCATCGAATTATCTGCAGGAAAACACAGCAAAGTGTTACTGAACAGGGAATTCAGAATCCTCCACTCCAGTAATGCATTTATTAAAGCACAGCTTAAGTGTGATGGACAAATAACCCCTTGTCACCTGTGATGAGAACGTCAAGGATGGGTCAACCTGAGACTCTCAGGGATTAGGTGGAGCTTGCACTCCCTTTGGGACAGAATGTTAGAAAGAAAAGGAAGCTCACTGTGCTTTCTAGTATGAAGCAGGAGGAAAAGATAAAATACTATTTGACATTTGCCTAGTGGACAGCCACTGCTCTAGCCTGGGGACCAAGAATGACAGGGTTTTATCAGGGGTACTTCTGGTAAAGTTAGAATATGCTGCTTGAAATGAAGTAATTCTTCTCTCCTGAAAATAGCTTCGATATGCCCTCCTGATATCTTTCTTTTCCCTTCAGCTTTATTGAGATATAATTGCTCTAGAATACCACCCAAGGTTAAGGTATACAGCATAATGATTTGACTTACATACATCATGAAATAATTATCACAGTAAGTAAGTGTGTGTGTCAGACTCAGTCATGTCCGACTCTTTGCGACCCCATGGACTGTAGCCTGCCAAGCTCCTCTGTCTGTGGATTCTCCAGGCAAGAATCCTGGAGTGGGCTGCCATGCCCTGCTCCAGGGGGGTCTTCCAAACCCACTGATTGAACCCTCATCTCCTGTGTCTCTTGCACTGGCAGTTGAGTTCTTTATCACTGTGTGAGGGTGTGTGTATATGTGTTAAATTGCTTCAGTTGTGTCCAACTTTTTGCAACCCTATGGACTGTAGCCCACCAGGCTCCTCTGTCCATGGGATTTTCCAGGCAAGAATCCTGAAGTGGATTGCCATGCCCTCCTTCAGGGGATCTTCCTAACCCAGGGATCAAATCTGCATCTTTTAATCTGTGGCATTGGCAGACGGGTTCTTTACTACTAGTACCACCAGGGAAGCCCCTCTTTACCACTAGTGAGCCTTAATTTACTTATTTTCAGGGAGAAGTAAATAAGAATGAATACAAGGAAATAAAGAGTTAATTCCATCAGAACTCCCAGCATTATATGCATTTCACTTATGATGGCCCATTCCACATTATGTTACAGTTATTTGCAAACAAGATTTTTCTATTATCTTGCAAACTTCTTCATCCAAAACCACAATCTGACATCCTCTTTGGAACCCAAAGTAACATCTACCATAATGCTTTGCACCCATTAGGCATTAACAAATATTTGCTGAAGTTCAAGTTACAAAATGTTTACTATAAACCTCTACCATCACAATATTACATAAATGTACATACTGAGGAAGACACTAGTAATGAACTGCCTGTGGTATCCAGCCTGAATGCAGATTTAAGGGAATTCATCATTTTGTCAATTAAGCCTCAGGATGCACAATATAATACACAAGGAGTCAAACAGCATCCTCGCTGACTTCCTCTGCTTGCTCTGTATCACTGTACACAGAAACCAAATGTAAGATAACTTTAGTACTGACCTGCTTTAGAACACCCTGCTTATAATGCAATAGAAATGAACTTCGAGCTTGGCCACCCTGCCTATACCTGCCTGGGGTTCAAACCCCACAGTTAAGCCTTGACATGAGGATGGCTTTTGGAACTCTATGTCATGGATGTAAGCACAAGAAAGCTCTTTGGATCCATCAGGGGAAGAAAACTCATTAGCATGAGACCCAAGAATGATCTTTCTTATTTTGAACTCTGTTCTATAGATGACATGGTACAATAAGGTCTTGTAAACAGAAAATAAATTAAATGGATACTGTTGCAAGTCTTTACCTTTTTCAGCTGCAGGAAGGAAGGGATCTCAAATGTATTAATTTGAATGCAACATATGGTGACTTACCCCGATGGACCCCCAAAAATCTTTGGTCAGACTGCAATTAAAGAAACCCTAACTTGCTAATTAGGAGCAAAGTGACTTTCTTGGCAAAAGGAAAAATACAGATCTCCTAAATCCATGATCTTTATTCACCTCTGTTGATCTGGGACTATTCAATAGAGCATTTTCTCCCTCCTTGAAAATCAGACTGTAACTGCTCTTAAAAACCGACTCCTAAACTTCAAGGTCAAGAAACACTTAATCAACCACTGAAGTCCCAAGCAGTTAGGGTGAACTGAACTGCAGGGACATTACAACATCTCTCACTTAGAAAACAACCTAAAATGTAAACAGTATCCACTTCAATTACACACAGGGAAAGTTAATGAAGAATAGATAAAAAAAAGGAACCTCTTGATAGGAGGAATTTTTCCTAATGTATGAACCTTGGAGACTATTGACAGAACTGCATTTAATATACTATGAGTGTGATAAGTTCACTCAACTATAAAAATAGTGGCCCCAGAAGAAAAGATTTCTAGAGAGAAAGAGGTAAGGGAAGAATTCATAGAAGCATTGCTCTTTTTAAGCTATTCTAGGCTCCCCAAACTCACTCTTAGCTTTTTTTTTTTCTCAGAAACTACTTTGGTGGAGGAAAAGGAAAAATACACTCATCAGGCCCCCAGAATGTTCCAGATCCTACAGAAGTACTCTGAAAAAATATTCAGTCACTTAATCTAAGCAACAGTCTTTTGAAGGTAGGTTTTATCTCTATTCCCTGGTGGTTCAGTTGGTAAAGAATCTGCCTGCAATGCAGGAGACTCCAGTTCAATTCCTGGGTCCAGAAGATATGCTGGGAAAGGGATAGGCTACCTGCTCCAGTATTCTTGGGCTTCCCTAGTGGCTCAGCAGGTAAAGAATCCACCTGCAATTCAGGAGACCCTGGTTCAATTCCTAGGTCAGGAAGATCTGCTGGAGAAGGGATAGGATACCCATCTCCAGTATTCTTAGGCTTCCCTGGTGGCTCAGCTGGTAAAGAATCCGCCTGCAATTCAGGAGACCTGGGTTCGATCCCTGGGTTGGGAAGATCCCCTAGAGAAGGGAATGGCTACCCACTCCAGGATTCTGACCTGGAGAATTTCGTGGACTGTATAGTCCATGGAGTCACAAAGAGTCGGACACGACTGAGCAATTTTCGCCTCACAGATGAGTCAAGTGAAGCTCGAAGTAGCTACAGAACACTAGTGATGGTGTAAGTAAAGTAAGATCACCTCAGATAACGTAGTTCCCAAACCCCTCTTTGAGGATACTTTTTCTGTTGAACTCAACTTTTTCTTTCTTCTTGGATACCTTTTCCTGGCAGGAAAATACCACCATGTCATCTACCCTTGAGTTCCATGGGCTGATGCCAAGAGGCAAAACTGGAGGTGGGAATCACGCAATAAAGAGAGCAGACTGGGAGGAGAGAGAGCTGCCCAGCAGGAACGTGTGCAGAGGTGAAAGGAGACTCTGCACTGACAAGATGCTGACTGAGCCTTGCACCATGATGCTGTTCCAGGAGCTCCAGAGATGGGCAGGTGTGAAAACAGTACCAAGAGAGCCACCTGCTCTCACTCCTCCCATGGGCAGCGTGTCCTAGGGGAGCACAGCCTGCCATCTAGCTGGAGGCAGACTGCCTAGGTAAGAACCTGGTGGCATGCATGCATGCTAAGTCACTTTAGGTGTGTCTGACTCAGGGCAACCCTATGGGCTGCAGCCCGCCAAGCTCCTCCATCCATGGGATTCTCCAGGACAGAATACTGGAGTGGGCTGACATTTTCTTCTCCAGAGGATCTTCCCGACCTAGGGATCAAACCTGGGTCTCTTATGTCTACCTGCATTGGCAGGCAAGTTCTTTACCACCAGCGCCACCCGGGAACCTGGTTACCACTTTCCAGTACTGTAACACTAAGCCAATGACTTCATCTCTCTCTACCTTGAATGGCCTTATCTGTACTAACAGTATCAACCTCATGTGGATGGGGAGCTCTGAACAATACCTGACCAGTGATAATTGCTCAGTCATGTCTGACTCTTTGTGACCCCATGGATTGTGGTCCGCCAGGCTCCTCTGTCCATGGGATTCTGCAGGCAAGAATACTGGAGTGGGTAGCCATTCCCTTCTCTAGGGTTCTTCCTCACTCAGGGACGGAACCCATGTGTCCTGCATTGTAGGCAGATTCTGCATCATCTGAGCCAGCAGAGAAGCCCCACCTGGCCAATGAGCACTCTAAAACTCAGTTGTTACCAACACTTATTATTTCTGATATGGTATTGAGTATGAAGCCCTGATGCTGGGTCATTCAACAAAAGATTACCTAAAGCACACTGACAATGGCTTATGAGAAACAGAAAACAAAAACAGGGACTTTCCTGGTGATTAAGACCCTGTGCTTCCAATACAGGGGCCGCAGGTTCAATCCCTGGTTGAGGAACTGTGATCCCACATGCTGTGTGGTCTGGGCAAAAAAAAAAAAAAAAGGTATAAAAATGAAAACCTCCTCCAAAGGCTGCTCATTCATATACAAAGTGACAAGAGAGGTTCCCCTTCATGATGAAAATTGTAACCTTTTAACTAAAAGATCACAACAGGATCATCAATCAAGGGGAAAAGGTGGAATAACTGGAGACCAGCAAGATAGGGTTTAAATTTTTTCCGTCATGAGCGTCATATACACAATCGGGTTATTTGAATTGGACTCACATCAATGACACTATTGTTCCCTTGATGCTCTGTGAGGGGATCAAATCAAATGGAAGAGGATTAAGCAGCCTCATCCGCAGAAAGCACAGGCATGGGTGCACTTCTGCAAGTAACAAAGCGCGGCCAGATTCTGGCTTTAAAAGACACAGCCTATGGAAGAAGCAGGCCACTGCAAAGAGAGAGAGAAAGCAACCAATTTCTCATCTAATTATCTGGACACAGGAGTGATGTAAAGCCACATGACAGTTAGTGTCACTACAGATTTCTGTGCAGACGCAGAGCTGAAAGAACAGACTCCCCCATTGCACAGCGGACTTCGGAAAAACGCTGACAACAGAGAACACAACCCCAGCCCTTCCAGCCACGACAACACTAGATTTATAAAACTGCTACGTCTGTTGCTGGTGAGTAATTGTACCACCTTGTTCCCGTACATGAAAACTAATAGGACAGATGCTGGCTGCAAGGTTCACAGAAATTCAATATAAGTTGGGTGATTTTTTTTTTTTAATGGTGATAAAACAGAGGTAGCCTTCTATGTCCAAACTAAATGCTTATCTAGAAATAAAAATGTTCACAGTTTGCTACATCTCCATGTTAATACACATCATCAACAGTAAATTTTAAAACACAAACTTTTTTTGCGTCTTAAAATTCCTGAGACCATTTCTTATTGCCTTCAACATTCTATGAAACCTAAGATTTGGTAGGATTGTCACCTAGGGCAGCTGCTTGTCCACTAGTAATTAAAGCTTGTCTTGACAATGCAAAAAGAGGAACTGAACAAACAGGAAAAAAAGAAGAGGAAAAGCCACCCATACATTTTGTCCTAACAATAAGATCAAAGGCATATCTATGCATTTAGTTAATCATTCAGATGCATTAAGCAAATTTCCATCAAACATCTCCTATGTTTCAGATAGTGAGCAAGGTGCCATGGACAGGAAGGTAGGTTTCCTGGCCTTAAGAAGCCCCCAGTCCAATTGAGGAAGACAACAAACAATAAATTATACTAAAGAAACATCCACTAGGATAAATGTACAGGATAAAGATTCTTGCTGTGGTATAAAGTGTTTTCATGACTTCTCCCTATCTACAAGTTCAAGTCCAGATTCTTTAGAACAGTGTGCAAAGACCCTCCATGACCGAGTACCCTCCATGCCTCTACCCTGGGCTCCTAAAGGAACCAACCCACCATAAGCTACATAAGTTCCTTCAAAGTACCATGGTCTTCAAAGCATCTACTGTGTCTGACCAGAAGTCTGCCTGCCACTCTTACCTTCCTAACAAACAAGTCACTCATCATTCAAAACTGTTTAATCATCACTTCTTCAGCAATAGAATTGAGCATTTCTCCTTTTGAGAGCCAACTACATCCTGTTGCTGTTTTTGCTGTTCACTGATTCAGTCATGTCTGACCTTTTGTGACCCCACAGACTGCAGCACGCCAGGCTTCTCTGTCCTTCACTATCTCCCAGAGTTTGCTCAAACTTATGTCCACTGAGTCAATGATGCCATCCAACCATCTCATCCTCTGTCGCCCCCTTCTTCTCCTACATCCTAGGCAAGCAAATGCTAACATCTGTTAAATTGTACTGCAAATCTAATAACCAGCAAACTCTTCAAGGGAAGGGATTCTAATCTGTCTGTGAATGCCCGTAACCAAGCACAATGCCCGACACCAAGTAGGCATTGTAAAATTTCTGCTTAATGTACATGCAAATGTGAATTAATGAATGCTAAACCCAAATAAATAAGCATAAAGCATATGTCACACTTGAAAGAAACATGACTATGTGGAAAAGGAGAAGCTGCTTCTCAACAATGGCTCTGTAGTATCTTCCCCCTCTCTTGTGTGTATCCTATCCAGCACCTAGCAGAAAGATACAAGCCCATCAGGGGCTCCAAGATACTGAATGAGAAGGATGTCCAAATGACAGCAAATACGTAACCATCCTCATAGTAAGGAAAGTGGGTCAGTGAGAATATCTCTCTGTGTGTATGTGTGTGCACGCTCATGCTTGTCCATCTGAGGCTGGAAAAACCAAACTTCTTGAGCAGAAGATAATGGATCCCCTCCGATGGGAGGTCAGAGTAAGACTGACTATTTGCTACAAAGTGGATGTGTAAAAGGAAGTCAGTCTTGAATATTCATTGGAAGGATTGATGTTGAAGCTGAAACTCCAATACTCTGGCCACCTGATGTGAAGAGCTGACTCATTTGAAAAGACCCTGATGCTGGGAAAGATTGAAGGTGGGAGGAGGAGGAGATGACAGAGAAAGAGATGGTTGGATGGCATCACTGACTCAATGGGCATGGGTTTGGGTGAACTCCGGTTGGTGATGGACAGGGAGGCCTGGCGTGCTGCAGTCCATGGGGTCGCAAAGAGTCGGACACGACTGAGCGACTGAACGGACTGACTAAGTGGGATGAAAATGAAGAGACTAAGGCAAGGCTCGGGTGGAACGCAGTCAGACTTGGCTGGGGAGGAAAGAGACTGTATTTTTTATATGCTGATATTTCTTGCCTTGGAGGGAATGTGAATGTTTCCATTTTATCTGAATGAAAAGAAAAACAGAAAGATAGAAAATATCCCATGTGACCTTTCCCCGCTTCACAGATGGTCTACCTTATTGAAACCCTTGCATGTGGGCCAGCTCCATCCGTGTATCTGCTGGGTTCTGTGACTACAGTTTACTGGCTGGCTTTGTCATCGCATCTGCAATGGGACCACTGCAAACAAGTGCGTCATTTGCCCATCACCTTGATACTAAATTTAGGCCCCATATGTTTTCTTAAATTGGTTACTGCTCCATTTGTTCAGTTGCTTGTCCTTTTCCAAGGAACACAGTGTGTGCTCATTTTCTCTGCTTTACAGGGACACTCAGAACATCTGGCTTAGGAGGGCCCCTCCCCAAAATAATTCTGAATTTCTAGACCATTCCTCACACAGGCCTCGGGAGTCTGCTCACATCTTGGAGACCAATATCAGGCTTCTTACTCTCCTCTCGGTGAAAGTCACTCAGTCGTATCTGACTCTTTGAGACCCCAGGGACTGTACAGTCCATGGAATTTTCCAGGCCAGAATACTGGAGTGGGTAGTCTTTCCCTCCTCCAGGGAATCTTCCAAACCCAGGGATTGAACCCAGGTCTCCCACATTGCAGGCAGCTTCTTCTCCAGCTGAGCCACCAGGGAAGCCCAAGAATACTGGAGTCGTTACATAATCCCTTCTCTGGCGGATCTTCCCAACCCAGGAATCGAACCGGGGTCTCCTGCATTGCAGGTGGATTCTTTACTAGCTGAGCTATGAGATAAAAATCCCATCCCTACAACTTCACAGGATAATGCTTCACTCATGAGATTCCTGAGCAAGGCAAGGGAAGATGACTAGAGCTGAGGAGAACACTGAACGTGTGTGCTCTGCCTGCAATGCGGGAGACCTGGGTTCGATTCCTGGGTTGGGAAGATCCCCTGGAGAAGGAAATGGCAATCCACTCCAGCACTCTCGCCTGGAAAATCCCATGGACTAGAATCCTGATAGGCTACAGTCCATGGGGTCGCAAAGAGTCAGACACGACTGAGCGACTTCACTTTCACTTTCTATGTCTCAGTGATATTTTTGCCTTTCCTCAAATACATTTTCTGTTTCCATTTTGTGACTGACTGGGAATATAAAATGCAATTTGGGTCAAAACAGTTGCAAAGAGAGAGAGTGGGCTACTTTGTGACCTGAAACATCTCGCTCAAAAATAAGAGAATCTAAAGGGAAAAGGCTTTCCAGTTTGAGCACAGAAAAGGATATTCTTCACTTGTCTCCCAGCGGGTTTTACAATTGTATATGGCTAGACATAATTCTCCTTCCCCATCACTAGAGAATTGCATAATAACACAGCACATAACACAAGGAATAATGATCCATTCCTTTGGGGAAATAAAGCACAAACATACACAAAAACAGCAATAAAGGGAAAATGTTTCATTTCTTTGTGGCTGAATTTCCAGCTCTTATCATTTGACACTTTGCTCTCTGGATGTGAACATTTGTTTTGAGTCAGGAAAAAGAAGTAATTACCACTGAATTCACAGAAGGGAACTCTGGGATTCTTACTTAGGACAAGAATTGGGAAGGACCAGTAAGCAAAGCATGAGCAGAGAATGACTGAAACTTAAAAACAATAAGTCTTCTTAATTATAAACCTTAAGTACTTAATTTAACATAGAATATTAATAAGCCTATGGAGATTAAAAAAATAGATGTTGAAACAGCAGTTACCAAAATTTAAATTGGTTCTTGATAAAAAATACTTAATAAAATATTTATATCTTAATCTAAAAGGCAGCACCATATTTCAATGGGATGTCTGAACCTTTCCCAGGTGAAATAAAGAACAACAAAACATTGCCTCAATTTTTCTATTACAGTTTAGTTCCGGAGGAAATATTGAATACAATTAGGCCAGAGAAAGAAAGTACAGGCATAAAAATTGAAAAGAAAGAGATCAAATTAACACCTTCTATAGATTTATTCTTGGGACCTTGGAAAACATAAGAAAATCAATTGCTAAAATGTTACAAAAATCAGATAGTACAGAAAGTCCAAAGTTAATGTACACAAGTCAATAGCTTGCATTTATACAAAGAACCCACTTCAAAGGCATAATAAGGATAATGTGGGAATAAACTAAATAAATGTGTCATATCCATTGGAGAAAACCATAGAACACTGCCAGAGGTTCCAAAAGAATCCTTAAACAAAACATAAGGTATACCATATTCCCGGACAGAAACAGCCAACATCACTTGGATATTTCTACATCAATCTTAACATGATCCTAATAAAAATAACAATAGAACTTGTTTAGGAAATCGGCAAGCCAAGTCTAAGTTTTATAAGGAAAAGTAACTCAGAATGGTGAGCAACACTCTGAAAAAGAAATGTAATGAGAATAGTCCTGCAATATACTAAAATATATTTTAGATATAAAATAATATAAATAATACCAGAAAAAAAGCAGATTTCATGGGACTACAAAGTAAGATACAGTCTCAAATACCAACTGAAATTTGGTATGTGATAAAGGTGGAATCTCAAATATATGGAGAAAGATGAAGGTGATCTGGGGACAACTGAGCTGTCATTTGGGAGACAGAATTTATTTAAGTCATACTTTACATCTTTGGGATAAATGCCAAATAGATTAAAATAAGTATTGTTTTTTCTCAGAATAAGAAGGATCTTTCAAACTACAACAAAGCCAGAAACTTTAAGAATACTGACACAGTTATCTGCATAAAATTTTAAACTTCTCTATGGCAAATACCACCAAAAGCAAATTAAAAGGATAAACAATAAACTGAAAAAAAAATCTGCACTGTTTGTGATACATATATTTTACCCAGTAGATAAAAACGAGTAACCAAAAAAAAAAAAAAAAAAAGATGGAAAATGTACAAAATATACAAACACATTTCCTAGAAAAAGACAAATAATTTAATGGACATAAAATATAATTCATTCTAGGAAAAAAAATGTTTATTAAGACAACACAGACTTGTTTTTGTTGTTGTTGTTTACTTAGAATGGCAAGGATCAACCAGTCTGATAACACATTGTGTTGATAAAGACACAGAGATAATATTATATTTATAGATTGCCAGTGAGGATTAAAAAATCATGTCGCCTCTATGAGGAGCAATTTAAAATACTATCAAATTGTAAATGCACACACACCATTTGATCTTACACTTTCATTTCTAGGGATTATTCTCCAGATGCATCTGCAAACACGGAAATTATAAACAAGCAAGGCAGTTCACTATGGCCTAGCAACAGGGATTCCATTAAATAGACTAAGGTTGATGTGTAAATGGAATTCTGTGCACTTGCTTTAAGAGTAACGTCTGTATACTCGTTTGGAAAATCTCCAAAATAAAATATTTAGTGGAAAATAAAAAAAGGATGCAAAGCAATATACAATGATATCCTCATATTTGTTTAAAATGAGAACATTTTGATACACTTAAAATACCTGAAAAGATACAAAAGCAAACGATAACCATTCCCTTTGGAGAGAGGATTCAATGGCTAAGAAACAGGGATGGGAAGAGAACTTTATTTTGAATCCTCTGATCCTAATGTATGTGCAAACTATGAGTATATGTGAACACAGGTATCAAGATGTTACCATATGACCTATCAAGGCTTCCCAGGTGGTGCTAGTGGCAAAGAACCCACTTGCCGATGCAGGAGACATAGGAGATGCAGGTTTGATCCCTGTGCAAGAATATCCACTGGAGGAGGAAATGGCAACCCACTCCCGTATCCTTGCCTGGAGAATCCCATGGACAAAGAATCCTGGAGGGCTACAGTCCACGGGGTCGCAAAGAGTCAACGCAACTGAAGGACTTAGCACGTGTGCAAATATGGCCTATTCTATAATTATAAAACTTAAAATAATTATGATTAAAATAAGCCATATTTTAATTCAAGATTTAATTCTGGTTGCAATGCTTTTGTCAATATAAACAATGGTCCTAACTCAAATAATCTTAAAATACTATATTTCAAGAAAGCATTTTAAAACTTTCTCAAGTTCTGATGCAACAAACAGTGGACTAGAAGTCAAGAGGTGAAGGTTCCAAGCTTAGGTTTATTGGTTTTCTTGCTCTGGTTCTATATTCATCTAAAATAAAATGAATACGTTGCACATGGTCAATTCTAAGGTCCCATCCTGAGCTAATATTATCGACCTGTGCTACAAGGTTGCCACATGGTTATTTCAATTTTACTTCAGTTTAAATTATTTAAAATTAAATACACTTTAAAAGTCTTTTCGTCACTTGTGCTAGCCACAGTTCAAATGCTCGACCATACATGGCAAAGGGCTACCACTTTTGCCAGTACAGACAGAGAACACTTCGATCATCAGAGAAATTTCTACTGGACATGCCTGTTCTAGACTCTGTAAACTAGCTGTGAAATCACTGTTTGATACAAGACAGTTAATGCAAAAGGGAAGGGCACATGCCCTCTTTCTTGTATGTTTTACACTGGTTAATGTAGGTGAAGTGAATATCAAGGGCAACTATAACGGGAAAAATCTGCAATTACAAGAGCAATATGCAGCCCTTAAGGGGCTTGTGAGGCAAAGATGCAAGCCAGGCTGGGTGATTTGATGAATCTGAATCCACTTATCCACTCACTTGGGTCTGATAACCCAAGCTGTGAAATCACATCACTATCCATCATTATCATCCCTGAGATATTAAGCATCTATAGCCATCACCCATTACCTTTTCAACAACAGATTTAATGAGGCTAAACAGGATTTTCAGTTTAGGACATAGATAAACAAATGACATTTACACCCTACTATAGTCATGTATGGATGTGAGAGTCGGACTGTGAAGGCTGAGCGTGGAAAAATTGATGCTTTTGAACTGTGGTGTTGGAGAAGACTCTTGAGAGTCCCTTGGACTGCAAGGAGATCCAACCAGTCCATTCTGAAGGAGATCAACCCTTGGATTTCTTTGGAAGGAATGATGCTAAAGCTGAAACTCCAGTACTTTGGCCACCTCATGCGAAGAGTTGACTCATTGGAAAAGACTCAGATGCTGGGAGGGATTGGGGGCAGGAGGAGAAGGGGACGACTGAGGATGAGATGGCTGGATGGCATCCCTGACTCGATGGACGTGAGTCTGAGTGAACTCCGGGAGATGGTGATGAACAGGGAGGCCTGGCGTGCTGCGATTCATGGGGTCACAAAGAGTCGGACACGACTGAGCGACTGAACTGAACTGAGCTGATATATACAATAGGTAACTAATAAGGACCTACTGTATAGCATAGGGAATTATATACTCAATATTCTGAAATGACCTATATGGGGAAAGAATCTTAGAAAGAGTGGATATGTGCATATGTATAACTAATTCACTTTGCTGGACATTTGAAACCAACATAACATTGTAAATCAACTATACTCCAAGAAATGTAAAAAAAAAAAAAGCCTACAGATTCTCAATCCAGTTAAAACACAAACAATCTTCAACAGGCTGTACTTTTCTAAATGAGGAGCTACTGAAGGGCACTGCTATTTGATAGAAGTAATGATCATTGGGCTTCCCTGTTAGCTCAGATGGTAAAGAATCCACCTGCAATGTGGGAGACCTGGGTTCAATCCCTGAGTTGGGAAGATCCCCTGGAGAAGGAAATGGTTACCCACTCCAGTATTCCATGAACAGAGGAGTCTGACAGGCTATAGTCCACGGGGTCGGAAAAAGTCAGTCACAACTGAACGACTTTCACTTTCACTTCATTTTAATGATCCTTAGTTGTGCACTCTGGGGTCAGGCAGCCCTGAGTTCAAATTGTGACTCTACTGTTAATTAGCTACATGACTTGGCAAGGCATGTAACCAGTCACATTTTATAAAATGTGTTACTGGCCCTACCTCATCGATTCTTTGGAGAAGAGACACAAGTTTGTAAAAGGTGTAGTATGTAAATACTCATTAAACAGTACTATTAATAACACTCCATAAGATGTTTTTTTAAATAGATGTCTGGTCCTCATGGCATCAATGTTAATAACGGCATATTTAATACATGTTAGCTTTAGACCATTTACAAGATAGAAAACACTATATGTTGCCTTCAAATGCTTGGGATTCTAAAGGCAGAAAGGACAGTTAGGTGTTGAAAGGCTAAAGGTCCAGTGACATAGCCTAGGTCTGAGCACATGCTCGTTGAATAAATCTGCTACAGCCAATGGCGAAAGGTAGGAGAAAGCAAAAAAGAGGCTTCCAACCACTGAACAAAAGGATATTTAGCATTTTTTGCTTGTTGATTTATATGTATATAATATACACAACATCTACAGATTAACTGCCTCAGGCAAGAAGACTGGTTTTTGTCCTGTTACATTAAAAATTAAATAAAAGTGCTGTGTATGTGCGAGAGAAAGATTTTCTTTTTTCCAAATTCTTATGAAAATAAATAGCTCCACAAAATCAGATGAATGATGTGGACTTGGTGTCATATGGTTGGCTGATGTTTAGCTAACTGGCAACCTTCAGAGGGAGATGGCAGACAACAAACATATTTGCCAAGAGCTCATGAGTAAAATTATTGCTGGGACAGGTTTAAATCATGCTTGCTCATGGCGCCTCACATCACTGCACTTATTAAGAACAGGCAACAGTTTCTGAAATATGTCCAGATTTCAAGAACCCACCTGCAAGCCAGCCCAGGAGGGCTTACTTTTACCTGAGCCAAATCGAGTCATGCTGGTTGAAAATATCTCCCCTACTAACTTGCCAAAATGTCTAAAATCTCTACTCTTGGGAAACTCTTTGCCTTGAAGCATAGGGAAACTTCTGTGAAAGTCTGAGTTGGTTTTCTGAGAATTAACCCACTAGTACCTGCTACGGAATAAGCAGCAGGATCTTACGCTGCGTGCTTAGTCACTTCAGTTGTGTCCAACTCTCTGCGACCCTATGGACTGTAGCCTGCCAGGCTCCTCTGTCCACAGCATTCTCCAGGCAAGACTACTGGAGTGGGTTGCCATGCCCTCCTCCAGGAGAATCTTCCTAACACAGGGACTCAAACCCGTGTCTCTTGTGTCTCCTGCATTGGCAGGCAGACTCTTTACCACTAATGTCATCTGGGAAGCCCAAATTTTATATATTCACACAAGATTCTGGAGCACACATAGGACCAAGAAAATCCAAAAGGTTTTGCACAAGGGTTTTGCAGTGCAGAGAACAGAACATTGAAGAACTCAAGCGAAAGAGAGTTTGCCCACGCCAATAAGTAATTGGTAACTATCGCTAATGGTTATTCTTCCCCTCTAGCTGCCATTTTAACAGAAACCTATTGAGCTATCTGCAGAAGGAAGTGGCAATCCACTCCAGTCTTCTGGCCTGGAAAATCCCATGGACAGAGGAGCCTGGCAAGCTACAGTCCATGGGGTCACAAAGAGTCGGACACAACTGAGCAACTTCAACTTCTCTTATTGAGCTATCAGTGGTCCTCATGGAACCAGGCATACGGCAGACTACGATGGATAAATTTCTGGAAGGAATGCTCAATATTGTGTTCTTATCTGCATCCATCTTGAAAACTAATTAGCCAAAGATGTTCTTCCAGAAATCATAATCACCCCAGACTATTAACACCCTGAGACCAACACTAAGGTTTCAGAAGAGGATCTCTAAATGTCATATGGGACTTCCCTGGTGGTCCAGTGGCTAAGACTTCCCCTTCTAATGCAGGAGTTAGGGTTCAATTCCTGGTCTTGGACCTAGGATTCCGCATGCCTCGTGGCCAGAAAACCAAAACATAAAATACAAATAATATTTTAACAAATTCAATAAAGACTTTTAAAATGGCCCACATTTTTAAAAATCTTCAAAATTAATAAATGTCAGGCATCAGTGGCTTCCAGAGAGATGTTCCTGAAACTGTCAGAAGGAACCATATGTTTTTCTGAGCTAAACTTGAGCAGTGTAAACTTACACATTGAATATGAACATTGATATACCCTAAATATAAAAAAGACACTAAAATTTTAGCCTAAACAACCAAAAAACATACCCTTCTCCTTCCTTTACCTAATCTCCCACCCATCTCCAGTCTTTCCCAACAATGTTCCCTCCAACATTGTTTCCTCACTTGTCCATGGTGGAGCTACCTGCTTCCAAAGGGAGAAGGATGGGGATGAGTCCATTGAGGTTTTCAGTTGGTTTCAACCTTTGTTGGAGGATGGTGAGGTGCCAAAGCTTTTCAAAGCTGGCTTCTCCACCCAGTGGTTTCTTCCTAAACAGATAAAGCTCTGGGGTTCTAGTTTTCAAAGAATGCTCACTTGCTATCAAGTGAGTTTGAAACACCTGCAGAAGGTAAACTGATGCCCTGATAAAATAACAAGAAATTGCCATATAATTTAGACTGCTTGCAATTTGAATAAACAGAGTTCTAAGACCATAGCGAACTAAAACTGAATTGTTCACATGTGTGACAAGGTCAAGATTGCATTGCAATAAACAGAGACCATTCAGAGGAATCTCTCATACCCCTGCTCTAATTTTTACTGTGGGAAGAAGTAGGATAACACTATTGAAAGAAATATATGGGACCAGATTTTATGCAAGCAAGGGATGAGGGAAGACATCATAAAGCCATGAAATATCAGCCATTCTCCACCACCATGAATAAAATCTACAGCATTTAATGGCTACTTTATTTCCCATCTCAACTTTTAAATTCAAAGCAGAGTATCACTAAAAATAAGCCTTATACCCCAACTGCAATTGGAGATTCAATAAATCACATCCAGAGATGCATTTCAAGCCAAAGCTTTTTCCCTGACTAGGAGACCTTGGATTGTACGAGATGGATGTCTCTATTAAGGCATTATCACAGAGACAACTATACAGAAATGTGTTAAGGAGAAGAGTAAAAGAATAAGACGTACCCTGCGAAGAGTATCAACAGATTAAAAATACAGTCATCATTGTCATCCTTTTAAACAGTATGATCTGAACGTACTCATGTCAGAGCCACCTCCTAGCTGACATTGGTAAGCATACAGATGGCCTCTGAGTAGATGCATCACTAAAGCAGAGTTTGCATGCCCATCTCAAAACAGCATAGCCATGGGTAACTATGATAAAGCTGAAATTTTCTTATGGGAGGAGAGGCACTCTCAGCTACTATTCTGAGTCTTCCTTCCCACCTGGAAAAGATTCCAAACTGCCAACATCAATCTCAGAAGAACCAGTCCTTTTAACAAAGCGAGAATGCCCAAAATTAAGCCTGTCACTTGCTCCAGATGTTTCTCCTTGTCATTAGCAGGCAACGTTTCACGTTTTATGACTATTACAGTGATAAATCAATTACTTCTCAGAAATCCTAAAATTGTTTCACATCTGTCTTTAGAACTGTTTGAAGCTCTATGACATTCTGAATAGAGCTCAAAGTTCTGTGCTCTGTAATTTCCCCTGAAATCTGAAGCTCTTTGAGAATAACAAGGAAACAATATACTATTTTTAAAATGAATCTTTGCAGAGGACAGTTGATAGGTTTTGACTGTCTTGTATTCACGATACCAAAATCATCACTTCAGCATCCCTTCTCCACTTAGTGTTTCAGGGGAAGCTGAACTCAAGTTCCAGCTATAAAAGGTGGAGGTATCTGGGGTGGAAGTCTTGGGCTTAGACTAACCAGAATCAGCCCATCATCAGTTCAAAGACAGGCATATGATCTAAAATGGCCTGATTAGATTTAGGGCCAGAAAATATTTTCAAAGATAACAGGAAAAAAATGTGTTTTTCCTTGCTGTATTTGAGTGGGATGATAATGATCCGTTAAGGAACATGAAGATAAAACCATCATAAAGCCAAACAACCTCTAGAGCCGAAGACCTAGGTTGAAATGGAGAGAAAGCAATCTTGATCAGCAGGTTGCAATCACTAAGGCAAGCCTCATCAGAAATGCACTCTACCTCCAGGATCCAATCATCTTCACCCATTAAGTCAATTTCGTACTTTTCTGTATCTTGCAATTGAAAGCACCCCACTGATCTAAACATCTAGTACAAGAAATTTTCACAAGACCAAACAGGTAGTAAACATACATACACATACATATGCACAGATGCATGGTTCAAGAATAAACTGTAAAACGATTAAACAAGGACATGCCAAGCAGACTTCTCTTGATAATAACTCTTTTTCGTTTTATTTTTAATTTACTTTTTGGTTACCATCATTCATTACATCCTGGAAAAGACTGACAATACCCTCAGCTATGGGTGACTCATACTGACAAGGAATGCCTGTGATGTTTTTGGGGGTGTGAAATGCAAAACTCCCAAGAAAGGTCAAACCACCAGAATAAGAAGTTTCCACCTATCAGATCTGGAGTGAACTCTGCACAAACACCAGCTTCCCTGGTGGCTCAGTCGCCTAGCCACTGCCGAGAATTCACCTGCCAATGCGGGAGACATGGGTTCAACCCCTGGTGTGGGAAGATCCCTTGGAAAGGGAAATGGAAACCGGCTCCAGCATTCTTGCCTAGAAAATTCCATGGATAAAGAAACCTGGTGGCCCTACAGTCAATGAAGTCCCAAAAGAGTCAGACGCCACTGAGCATGCATGCACACACTGCCCATACACAACTCCCCAGTACCTAGTGAGAAACGCAGGTGTGTGTGATTTGATCCGCTTGGCAGAAGAGAAGATACCATCCAAACTAGAATATGATAGTGACAAATGACTCAATCATCCCAGCTGCCTTTGGGGGCCAACCCATCCCTGGCCTTACCACCTGCCAGTCTAGTCAGCCTCCATCAAGCAAGGAGAGCTCCTTCCACACGGAAGAAGGCACCTACGTACAGACACGTGCAGACACAGAAAGGCGCCTACATACAGACATGCGCCGACGCAGAAAGGCGCTACATACAGACATGCGCAAAGGCAGAAAGGCGCTACATACAGGCAAAGGCAGAAAGGTGCCTACATACAGACACGCGCAAAGGCAGGCTACCCCTGCAGGTATGCACCCCCAGCTCTGGAGGATGTCCCCCTCCACTCAGCACCAACAGCATTTGAGGACTGCCGTGGTTTTCCATTCAGGCAAATGCCCTTCAGAAACCCTCAGAGGCTGTCCCTACCTTGTTAATAAACACATATGAAAATATTCCAATTTGGAAACTAAGTTGTAACCCATAAGCCTTCAGGCCGTGGATGAGATTTTAATAAAAACTGAAAAAAAATTCATGGTGTATCACAGATACGGTCTGTCGTATGCTACTCCTCACTGTGATATGGTCCTCAGTTGCCATGAGAATGCTATCCATTTGTAGCCTGGCGTATGAAGGTGCAGAATCTTTTGTCTAGTAAATTTGCCAAGTTTACTGAACACAAATTAAGTGTCTGGCGATGTATTAGTAAAGTGAAAAGCAGAAATCAAGGTGCCAGGAACACTGTAATCTCGCTTGAGGAGCTTCCAATTAAGAGAAAACCTAACAAAAAGACCACGAAAAATTCAACACACTTGCATGAAAGAAGTATAGATGAACAAGGTTAAAAAGGACCCTGAATGTATTAAGAGAATTCTAGAAAGACAGCCTGCTCAGAGCTGAGAGGGGTTCATCAGCGAATTCTCCAACAAGGAGGCAAGCTTTTCATTGATTCCTGAAGGCAGGAGGCTATAGCTGGAAGTCTAAGACTAGCATTCCTGGAGAGCAAAGAAAACCTTCAAACAGATCCCATATCCTTTACTCACCATTAGAGGGAAAGAGAGAGAGAGTGTGTGTCTGTGTGTGTCTGTGTCTGTGTGTGTCTGTGTCTGTGTGTGTCTGTGTGACTTCATGGACCATAGCCAACCGGGCTCCTCTGTCCATGGGATTTCCCAGGCAAGAATATGGGAGTGGGTTGCTGTTTCCTCCTCCAAGTTGAATAAATGATCTGCACCCAGTAGGCATTTTTGAATAAATGAATAAGTAAACAAATTCTCCTGACTAGCAGATATTACAATTCATCTGAAAGAATACCAGGAAATCCAACTACTGGTTCTAAGAATAGCTGCAGGAGGGGAAGAGTGTTGGTAAAGCTGGCTTCAGGCTAAAAAAAACCTAGAGTTTGACCTGCAAGTACAAAGGCAAAAGAGTAAGCTGAAAACATCATGGGGGAGGTGAGCAATATGGCAACAGGTGCCACCCACTGTGCAACTGCCATTGCTGCCTGCTCTGCTGTTTTGCCCTCTTGGCAGAGCAGCTGACGCTGTTGCACAGAGGGCCAGTGGTGTTTATACCAGAGGAGACCATCTGGAAATGTAATCAGAGACCTGAGCCTCGGGGGATTATTGGACCCAGCCGAGCACGAAAGGAAGATTTGTGCCCAGAGCTCTCTGGTTGAGTCATGACCTTAGCTCCATGCAGCTATAATTTTGACCCTTTAATGTAACTAAATCAACTATAGTTACTTTCGCAGTCCCAGCCTGGTCACTGGTCATCCAAAAACAGGAGTTATATGGAAGCAAGTAACATAGCAGCAAAAAGCAATGGTAATTTTGCAAAGATAAACACTCATCATGAATACGGACCAGAGGAGATTTTGTCACGGAAATTCCATAGAATACATGTGGTATACCATGTCATAAATATGCATCATATATAATGTGATTTCAAAACAAAATGATACTGAAAATACCTGTAGGAGTCTTCAAATATATCTGGGCACTCATAGAAACTTTGGACTTTCCAGACCTTAGGAGTGCTCTTATAATGCTTTGGTACAAGCAGGTATCACAGGCTCAAATCTTCTGTGTTTGCAGTATCACATATTCTCAAGTTCTTAAAATTAAATTTCCTGCTGCCCAAAGACAAGATTCCTTTGGAATATCAACTAATTTCTTTAAATCCTAAGCTAAGAATAATTTTCTGGCCATATCCTATGGATGTAAGGCTAGGTCCCTAATACGCTAAAATGTAGACCAGTTTATGCAGAAAGATTTCTGTAGAGATGACTGCAAGCACTCAGTGAAGTCGGGAACACATATAGAACTGGATTTAATGAAACAACAAAAGTCACCCTATCAAAACAATCAAATAAAACGAAAAAGGAAGAAGAGAAATTAAAAAATGGAAGCAGAAATAATTTATCTTTTTGTCGAATGAAATCAGGTTAAGAAGGCTACCCAAGTGTTATCAGAGAAAAATGATATTCATGACAGTCAGCCTTAAAATATTCGATTTAATTTCTTGATAGTTCATCATCTAAAACTCATGCTACAAAAGCTTAGCTATTTACATACAGAATTTTAACCATGATGCTGCATTTATCTTTTCCAAATGACTATGCCAAAGTCTTACTATTATTCACTCATTAAAATTCATACCAAACTCCTTGTTATTTTGTAAAGAGAAAAAAAAAATCACCTTCCCAAAAGATGAAAAATAAAGGCTCATTTCCTCCTAGAAACTGAGGGACCATATTGAAAAGTCTTACTCAAATGGCCATTACTCTTTCATGACAAATAGCTCACATAATTGGAGCAGTTAGAACTAAGAGTACCCAGATATTGGGGGGAAAACTATCCCAAACTTCTGTCTTTTTTTCAAATAAAATCAGTTCAGTTCAGTTGCTCAGTTGTGTCCAACTCTGCGACCCCATGGGGTGCCTGGCCAGCACGCCAGGCCTCCCTGTCCATCACCAACTCCAAGAGCTTACTCAAACTCATGTCCATCAAGTCAGTGATGCCATCCAACCATCTCATCCTCTGTTGTCCCCTTCACCTCCCACCTTCAATCTTTCCCAGCATCAGGGTCTTTTCCAATGAGTCAGCTCTTCACATGAGGTGGCCAAAGTATTGGAGTTTCAGCATCAGACCTTCGAATGAATATTCAGGGTTGTCTTCCTTTAGGATTGGCTGGTTTGATCTCTTTGCAGTCCAAAGGACTCTCAAGAGTCTTCTCCAACACAACAGTTCAAAAGCATCTATTTTTTGATACTCAGCTTTCTTTATGGTCCAAATCTCACATCCATACATGACCACTGGAAAAACCATAGCCTCGACTAGACAGACATTTGTTGACAAAGTAATGTTTCTGCTTTTTAATATGTTGCTAGGTCGGTCATAACTTTTCTTCTAAGGAGTGTCTCTCAATTCCATGGCTGCAATCACCATCTGCAGTGATTTTGGAGCCCAGAAAAATAAAGTCAGCCACTGTTTCCACTGCTTCTCCATCTATTTGCCATGAAGTGATGGGACCAGATGCCGTGATCTTAGTTTTTTCAACGTTGAGTTTTAAGCCAGCTTTTTCACTCTTCTCTTTCACTTTCATCAAGAGGCTCTTCAGTTCCTCTCCACTTTCTGCCATAAAGGTGGTGTCATATGCGTTTCTGAGGTTATTGATATTTCTCCCAGCAGTCTTGATTCTAGGTTGTGCTTCATCCAGCCCAGAATTTCACATGATGTACTCTGTATATAAGTTAAATAAGCAGGGTGACAATATACAGCCTTGACATACTCCTTTCCCAATTTCGAACCAGTCCGTTGTTCCATATCCGCTTCTAACTGTTGTTTCTTGATGTGCATACAGATTTCTCAGGAGGCAGATAAGGTGGTCTGGTATGCCCATCTCTTTCAGAATTTTCCAGTTTGTTGTGTCTAAAGCTTTAGCATAGTCAATGAAGCAGAAGTAGATGTTTTTCTAGAACTCTCTTGCTTTTTCAATGATCCAACAGATGTTGGCAATTTGATCTCTGGTTCCTCTCCCTTTTCTAAATCCAGCTTGAACATCTGGAAGTTCTCGGTTCATGTACCTTTGAATCCTGGCTTGGAGAATTTTGAGCACTACTTTGCTAGCATATGAGATGAGTGCAAATAATCTAAAATATCTAACCCAAAAACACTATGTGCTAAGTCACGTCAGTTGTTTCCAACTCTATGTGACCCCCTGTACTGTAGCCCACCAGACTTCTCTGTCCAAGAGATTTTCCAGGTAAAAATACTGGAGTGGGTTGCCATGGCATCCTCCAGAGGATCTTCCTGACCCAGGGACTAATGTACAACTCTTCTGTCTCTTGCACTGGCAGGTGGATTCTTACCAGTAGAGTCACTTGGGAAAACCCGCCCCCCCCACCAAAAAAAAATATTGCTGTTGTATAAGCAGCTTTCTTAGCATTAACTGAAGATACTTCAATTACAGAAGCAATCAGCTCAATAAAAAAATGTAAATGTCCACTTTCTTCTGTGATACTCTGAATCAGAAGAACCAGGACACAATTCTTGCAAAAGGGTCAGCAAAACCACTGCTCAAGGACGTGCAGGGCTTTCCTGACGGCTCAGCAGTAAAGAATCCTCTTGCAATGCTGGAGATGCAGGTTCGATCCCTGGGTTAGGAAAATTCCCCTGGAGGAGGAAATGGCAGCCCGCTCCAGTATTCTCACCTGAAAAATCCCATGGACATGGGAGCCTGGCGGCCTACAGTCCAAAGGGTCACAAAGAGTCAGACAAAACTGAGTGACTGAGCATGCACGCAAAGACTTCCATAGGCCCTCAGCTCAATTTCACTTAACTTTTAGGTCATTGTCCGTTGCAGCCCAGTGAACAATTTTCTTTCCAAACCCCTTCTGTCTTCCTAACTCAGGCCCAAGCACTGGTTTCCATCTTCTAGGTAACCTCAGGACCCAAAACAGTGACTGAAACTCCACTCCCATATGGTTATTGTAGGCCACGGGGAGCGAATGGAGAAAGGCTAATTGCATTTCTCCCAGCTGAACCTGATCCATTGGGAAAATTTAACCAAAGTCCTTCCAAAAACTCCTACTTAGAGGTCATTGAACCAAGTCTCAAGGTTTCTCCTAGCTGTAAAAATAGGCGACACAGTCTTTTATCCCAACTGGCAATGCACACAGCTCAAAAGAATGATTCTATTTCTAGGGAAAACAGGCAGTATGGGCAGTGATAGTGAACTGGAATTCTGTGAGTCTATGTCACAGGCTTTTGAACTGTGGTGTTGGAGAAGACTCTTGAGAGTCCCTGGGACTACAAGGAGATCCAACCAGTCCATTCTAAAGGAGATCAACCCAGGGATTTCTTTGGAGGAATGATGCTAAAGCTGAAACTCCAGTACTTTGGCCACCTCATGCCGAGTTGACTCATTGGAAAAGACTCTGATGTTGGGAGGGATTGGGGGCAGGAGGAGAAGGGGATGACAGAGGATGAGATGGCTGGATGGCATCACGGACTCGATGGACGTGAGTCTGAGTGAACTTCGGGAGTTGGTGATGGACAGGGAGGCCTGGCGTGCTGCCATTCATGGGGTCGCAAAGAGTCAGACACGACTGAGTGACTGAACTGAACTGATGTCACAGGGGGTGCCTCTAGGTGTGTGGGCAATAGCTAGAGACTAACTTGATTTTATAAAATGATAATATAAGTTGACTTGCCATCCAAGATTATGTTTCTCGGTCTCTGTCTCTGTCTCTGTCAATCCTTCTTCTCCTTTATCTTAACCCTCTTGTGTCTCTTATTTTGAACAAGTTACCTTCATCTCTGTGCCTATTATTCTTCCAGAATAACAGGGGATAACAATAGCCCTAATCTAAGGTTGTCCTCAGGACAGATGTGTTAATGTAGTGTTAGATACTTTTCCTTTCATTTCTCTGCTTAGCTACTGTCCCTCCTCCCCTTTTTGAATTCACTTCCATTTTCCTTAAACCAACAGCTAGAAAAACATAAGTGGGAAACGTTTCAAAAAAAAAATCATCTGTTGTATGCATTAACAGTTTGCATCCTGGTTATTAAGTTTTACAAGTGATTTTTATCTACATGATTGCATTTAATAAAACAAATAAATGACACATAAAATCTACAATGTAATTAAATATGTTATTTTCATTTCATGTGATTAGTGCTTGTTTTTCTTTTGTGGCTCAGTGATCCCCAGTAAAAAAAAATGTATATACATATATATACACATATATATATACATATATATACACACATATATATACATATATATATATTTAGCCCAGATTTCAATAGCCAGAAGTTATTATTCTTTATATATGTATAAAGCATAATTATAGCATATATTTGGTCACTATGCTATCATTTTCAAAGTGGCATGACACTTTTATTTGTTTAATTTATTGTGGACAAGATGTTCCCTTAAGTCCAAAGGTGTGTGTCAAAATTTGCTCTACACTTTTCCCTTATCAACACATTTCCAACTATTGAACTGACCTGACCAGAGGTTAAATATGCCACAAGATGAACAGAGATGATGCTCGTTTAAAAACAAACCAAGTATTCCAATAAAAGTTCTTCAAAAAAAAATGCAGTGTCCAAGTTGCAAGCCAGCCACAGTTCATACAGTTATAATACAATTGAATTTGCAACAAATTGCTGTAGTGAATTTACAACAAATTCAACTGTTGCAGGTCAATGAGAAAAAATTGAAATTTTCCATAACCAAAGTTTTCTTGATGTGGGAGTAGCATTACTATTAACTATAAGATGCCTACAGCACACCGTTAATTAGGTCAAAGATCCATTTGGGGTTACTGAGTTAAAAGAGATCCAGCCAATACATCCTTAACCCACTGACTATCTTTTCCAAGAGGCAATCAGTCACTTGGTGCTAAGACTAAGAGGAAAAAAGAGGAGGAGAACAAGGATTCAAGAGAATATAAACAAAATTACCACAAAAATACCCTTGGAAATAATTGTGAGAAAGTGTTCCATCTCTCCTGGTTGTCAGAGACTCTGTATTTATTTGCTTCTGTATCTCTTCTGCAATTGTTCCCTTAAAAATGTCAGGGCTAATATTTGTAGCCACCTCAATTCATAAAACATGGCCCCCTCTGTTGGCTCCTTGAGTACCAAGGAAAATATTGACAGCAAAGCCTTGCCTGAGATTGCTACTAAAAATAAACTTCATAAATTTCTCAGGCCATTGTTACTTGTCTCCTGAGACTGTTTCCATTTGCAAAACAAGACACCTTCCTCTAACATGCCTGCATATAAAACTGAAATCTAGACTTCCAGAATAAAAATACAGAAATAAGAATTCAAGAACTTGGAGTTTGTTTCTGGCTTCTATATTAAATCAATATTTCATCGCCAGTAAACCAGGGCCTGCCTTTTGCTTTAAATGTCAACTATTACATAAAATGAACTAAAAACACTTTGCCTTTCAGAAGTCCCTAGTACGACTGGCAGGCACAGGCGCGGCTGTGATATTACTGTTGACAAATAATCAGTGTCCCTCCTTGGAGAAAAATTCTACTTCCTCAACCCATAAATGTCAGGTTTTTCCACTGGACTTGTTTGGATCAGTGGAATGTGAGCCAAAGTGACACATGTCGCTCCCAGGACAATGCTTCAGGAGTCTCACAAGGCTCGTTTCTCTCTCTGCCATGACTAGTAACATTTAAGATAGTGGCTGCCAGGTCACACAGGGTCTAAGAGTGAAGATGACAAGTATCAAGGCTACAGATGATCCACGAAGGACTCTCAGAAGTCTTTGCTTATTTGCATAAGCCACCAAGAGGCAGGAAACGTTTGTAACTATAGTATTACCTAGCCTATAAAAACATACACATTATTCAGAAGAACATGGCTTCTGTATTCAGGCAGATGTCAATTCACATCCTGATTTTCACTTTCCTATACGACCATGATCAATTTCTTAACCCATTCCCATCTGTAAAATGTGAATACCTACCCCACTAGTTTTCTTACAAGGGGTCAGGGAAACAATGCTTATAAAGCTCAATGTAATGCCTGGCTTTGTGAAAGCTCAATAAAGTTTAGCCATTACTAAATAAGGATTCTGTAATAGTTTCTTTAAATATACGTGCATTAACAGCCTCTCCAAAGATCTCTACTTAGTGAAATCAAATCAAATCCAAGAAAGACACAACTAGGTACCACAAAAAAGCCAGGGAGCTCTTTCTATCAAGTGATTGCCAAAGGTACCAGTTAACCAAAAGTCTAATCTTCGTTATTATGATCTGAATAATTATGGGATGGTTTCTGAAGCTAAAAATAATGGAAATAAAATGTTATATTATAGTACTTCCCACTATGCATGTTTCAGTCTCTAAGACTTTGTGCCTAATTCTAGTCCATACTTCTCTGAAGCCATCTTCACCCACCTTGGGGAGTGTAGGGGTGTTAAGGCTGCAGGGGGAGGTCCCAAAGCATTTTCCTTCCTTAGAAACACCTTATGCCCCTGACTTATGGTCTTTTTTTGCACCCAGATCTCTCTTTATGTATTGATAAATTAATTTCATGAGGAAATTTGAATTGATGAGTTCTGGAACTTCCCTTCCTTCCCAGGATCCTTCTAATCCTACTGCTGATTCATCATACTGATGAATGATCATGGTAGCATTACATTCAGAACAGATTAATGGAGATGGGAGTGGGGTCTCTTCACTGAGAAGCCTTCAAATTACAACACACATGTGTCAGTGTAACTCTCTCTCCAAATGCTCTCATCAAAATGAGAACTTGTTGGTTTATGGAAACAGTTTATTTGAGCATCTATACAAAAAGAATTTAATGTAACTGCAATAATTACTCCAGTCTTCTCCACTCTTACTTCTCCCAAGAGAGAGTTCTGATGAGTTATATCCTATCCATGATAACCAGAGTCACAGTTTAGGCTACTGTTTCAGACAATTCTCTATAATAAAGGAAGCTTACTTGGAAATCATTCAGATGATCACGTCTAGTTCAAGTTTTATTTAACATGGTCAATTCAAGGTTTAAAGAATACATTATGCCCAAATCTCACTTAAATCTAATGAAAACTCCCTCCTCTCAGTCAGTGACATTGGAAGTTTCACCCTGTTCAAAAACAAATATACATTGTAAATTTGTAAAAGAAAGGCAGTTCACACTAAGAGACAAGATAGCACATAGATAAGCCAGGTTTCTAATTTTGGATGTACTTCAAAACGATTCCTAGAATCCACCTTCACAAACATCCCCTTGACACTGTAAAGAAAAGTGAGAATTCATGCTTCCTGGGTTCTAACACACACACACAAAAATGACACAGGAGAATCTGGTTTCCCGCTATTTTTTCCAATTATATCAGTGATTCATGCCACCTCCCTGGAAAAAAAAAAAAAAAAAAACAAAAAACTGACAACCACTGCATTTTCTTGTGAGTAGAGTATCAGACAAGTATTAAAGAAGTAAATCCACTCCAGGAGTAAGTTTAGAAACCTGTCAAGAAGAACTAAGGATTCACAAGTATTCTCACAAAATTGGCATGTATGTCCTTGAGCCCAGCGAATACTTTTCTAATGCTCTTTCAACCGTCTTTGGAAAGAAGATAACCAAGAAGGAGATCTTCAACTCAGTCACAGTGGGAGTAAAATTATTTGGGGATTGCTGGTAGCCACGATGCATATAGTTTTATGACATTTACCCAAAACAATGAAAATCTGGTTCTCATTCCAGAGTTTGAAGGTGGAGAGCTAGCTGTAACATTCCATTACACAGCTTTCACCAAAGCATCTGTGACTTGAGAACCACAAATACACTACAAAGGTGGAAAACCAATCACACTGAAAGAGGGCATGTAATACCACTTGTCTCATATGTAGCTTGATTTTGCTTTTACAGGGCTCAGTGGCTACTGGTATGCTCAGACAATATGAATTAGAATCTAGAGATAACTTACACAAAACATAAAAAACCCCAAATGACTTGGAATACATGTGTCTTGAGTCTAATCATTAACCGACAGAATTATTTTCTCACCAAGTGTGACTGTTCCATTTCCAGGTGATTTATGTCATTTCCAATGCTCGTAATTTGAGTGCAAGAGTTCAGTCCCTACCAACGATTTCAAGGACATTAAACAATACTGCACTAGGTACCATGTGCTGAGAGACAATTCTCCATGAATATTTTCACATTTCGTCATGATTGGGGCCTTCTGAGCAAAGAGCATTGGCAAGGATGGTCCAAGGATGATGGAATGGCAAGTAAGGTTTAGAAGTTAAAGGCAATGAATTGCTCTGCAAAGATGTAGAGACGTTTCTCTTATGGAGCCATTTGTTCATGAAACGAAACCTACAGACATGTTTCCACTCCCCCCATGTGCTTACCCTCCTAAATGAGTCTCCCTCTCTCTGGAGGGAAGGAAAGGCAGACGTGCTAGTTGTCCTAGGTAAGCTCTAAGTCTCATAATTTCTGGGTTCCTCACAGGTAGAGCAACACTGCTCCACACACAGATGGATTCTGGCCCTCATCCACCACCCCCTGGGACTGGGGCCTGTGAGACCGATTTGAGATGTTCTGGGAACAGAAAACAAGCTGCACTTGGATCCAGAGATCTTACGCTTCTTTGCAGCATAGATACACTTAACACCCTTCATCACTCAAAGGAAGTACAGATGGTCCCCAACTTATAATGGTTCAACTTTGGATTATTTTTGGTTCTTGGTGGTGTAAAAGCAAAATACATTTGGTAGAAACTCTACTTTGAATCTTGATCTCTTCCTGGTCTCATAATATGTAGTATCACTCCCTCTCTGGTGATGCCGGGTGTGGCTGTCTTAGTGATCATGAGGGTAAACCACCCACACACTTGCAACCATTGTGTCCAGACAACCATTCCATTTTTCACTTTCAGGACAGTCATCAGCGACATGAGCTATTCAACACTTTATTATTCAACACATGAGATATTCTAACATTTTGTGTTAGATGGTTTTGCCCAACTGTAGCCTAAAGTGAGTGTTCTCAGCATGTTTGAGGTAGGCTAAGCTATGACATTTGGTAGATGTTTCAACTTAGAATATTGGGTCGGCCAAAAAGTTTGTAATTTCAAGTTATGATGGGTTTGTGGGGACATGACCCCATCACAAGTGAAGGAAGACTTATGACTCAGAAAGGCATCTCTGCCTTCCTGCCTGATTATCTTGTAACTATAGTCTGTTGAACCATATTGTGAAAAACAATGGGTTAAAAGCAGTATATAGAGACAGGAGGTTTGAAAAAAAAAAAAAGAATTATGAAGCTTCAATATGACCTTGAATTTGCTTAATCATATAATAATGTCATTAAAACCCTTTCTCACATTAAAGTTAATAGACTAATTTTTAAATGTCAACTTATGGGAGGCTAGGTTGGGTTGTTCCATTTCTAGAAGTAAAAAACTTGCTCTGATGAATTAATTTATTATCTTTTCAGTTTTTTTAAGAATCCCTATTAATACTTAAGACCTAAAAGAAAGCAAACTGCACATTGAGTAGGGTGAGATTTCTCATTCATTACGCACTGTCATTATGTTATTTCCCTGAATTCTGCCAAATTCAGGATCTAATAACTGTATAGGGAATTGAAAACATAAAAATTTGCTAAAACTTGGGAAGAGAAACTACTTGCATTAGGAAGGTGTGGTCATTAATAACTGCAAAGGGAGGATTACCTTTAAAAATGCATTATTTTAACTAAAATACTAAATAAAGCATATATCACCAAAACTGGCGGTCTATACCAAACTATACCATGGAACTCCTTAGTGTAGCAAGACTAGGAAGTCAACTATCTTTCTAAAGATATGTTTTTCAGAAATACCTGATAGATTTTATTCTGTATTTAAATCATCATAGAATTCTTGGAAAAGTTTTAATAATACAGAGCCTATATGATAGCAAACAAGTTGTTAGGACAAGGGTCCCCAACCTTTGAAATCTAATGCCTGATGATATGAGGTTCAGCTGATGCAATAATAACAGCAATAAAGTGCACAATAAATGTAATGCCCCTGAATTATCCCCAAGCCATCCCCCATCCCTGGGCCATGAAAGAATTGTCTTCCACAAATCTGGAAACCAGTCTCTGATCCAGAAAGATTGGGGACCGCTGTGTTAGGGTAATGTTTTTCTCACACAATATGTACACAGCACCATAAAAAATGTTTTTGGTGGAAAGAAGGCTTAAATATAAAAATCCAAAAACTATTTTAACATAAGTCAAGATTGAATCATGTCAAAACAGCTTTCCAATGTAACTTGACCCAGCACCAGGCCACAAATATGTACTCAGTAGTGAAGTGCCAAGTCAACATCGACACCTCTTTCTCAGTGTCATGAGTAGACCTCAGATATGTATTCAAGTTGACCTTATGCTTCTTTCTTTTCCTTTTATTGAGACAGATGTGATAAAGGTCTTTCTAATAGCATCCATGGGAATAACCTACTTGCAGGCACAAAAGTAGCAACAGCAAATCCAGAAATTGTTCCAAGAAATCACTTCCCTCTCCCTCAAAAAATATTTCAAACTAATGTGTAGAGAGAAGAGTAGGTCTACAGAAACTAATTTAAAATATTCATTATTCTTCATGCATAATGGGGATTTTCTGAGGAATGTAGATGCAAGAATAAAATTTATAATTCAAGTGTTCTCTGTAGTATCTCACAAAACAAATTTCAGATGGTGAGACTGATTTTAAACTAACTGAACTTAGACAATGGAAAACATGTCCTATTTACGTACAATGCCAGTGAAAAGGAAAAACTTTTATTTTGCAGAATGCATACTGTTTTTGCTTAGATTAGAAAAATAGCTCTATTTCTTATCAGATGCTGCAGTGCTGGGACATTTATTTTAAACACAGGATAAAGAATCAACTAGAAGAGGGGATATTCCTGGATCTACTATAATACATCACACATTAAATTTTTTGAAGAAAAGAAAAAATGCAAATATCAAGATTTTTTCATTTATCTAAAAGCATGGGTCCCCCTTCACATGTGAATGCACTCTGTTGATTCTGACTTCGCACCAGTAACAGATATTATACGAGAGAGGGGTAGTGCCCCCTTCCAATATGCCTGACTCAATCATTTCAGTAGCTAGAAGAAAATCAAGAGTGTGTAACAGAGCGTTTCTGATCCTCCATAATTGGTCGCCTCAGTGGAACGCCTCTGGTCACCCGCTGACAGATTCTCCTTCTAATGTGCAGGCTAAGACACAGAACTTCAAGTAGCAAGAAACGCCAGGGAGGGACAGAAGTCATATCCTGCAGTGAGACGGGCTGAAATGCTAACAAGATCATTTTAAAATGTCCCTAATACAGAATTTCTCACACGGTCTTAAATGTGGTCATTTCTGTTCAACCACATTTGCCAACTTCTTCAGGCCTTGGGGAAGCGCTGTCTGCTCTGGTAGAAACTAAATGCAAGAATGATTTAGAGGTACATCATATCAAAAAGATATAACCTTATAACTAGTAACTCTTTTAGAATGTTTTTTCACAGGGGATGGTTCAGTTTTATATCTAAGGTTTTTAACTTTTCACAAAAAAAGAGAAAAGCAACATTTAATACATATAAAGATATATAGGGCTTATCTTCTGCCTTTTGGTACTTAATTTACATAACCTTTAAATCAGTCAGTAGGGGGATAAAAATAAAATATGAATTTTTATAGATGTCAGGAAAAATGTCAATAAAACACTTAGCAGGGCTCTGTGATAAGAGCAGAAGAGGAAAAGGTATTCGTCTGGCATCCCTTGTAAGGATGTCCCAGTGGAACAATACAAGCCTCAGAGAGCAGACAAAGCCGGAAGACCTGAATTCCAGTCCTGCTTCTGCTCAATATTTGCTGACTCAGCATGGGAAAATCAAACATTCTCAGATACGGGATTTAACACCTGCCTTGTAGAGTTCACCAAATGAGGACCCTGAGAAAAAACACTCCCCAGATTATTTTAAAACTTTTAGAGGGTCATATACATGTAAATGACGTCAGGCCCACTGGTCAATATGGAATTAGTGGGAGGACAAGGCGGAGGGACCAAGAGGGGAGGGGCAGCCGAACTGAAATAAAATAGTCCGGAAACTCTTCAGACTGGGTTGTCAGGCTTCAGAGCAAGACGTGATCATTAAGTTATCCCTAGGAATCTCCTCTGGGAGACACTGCTAATCCAGCAGCTCCCCAAGTGTCCTCCCTGGACCAGCAATCTCAGCATCACCTGGGATCTTGGTAAGAATACAGTTCTCGGGCCTCGCCCAGACTTCGTAACTCAAATCTAGCGGAGAGGCCCAACGATTTGTGTTTTAAAAACTCCTACAAATGGATGGACACCAAGGGGGAAAAAGAAAGGGATGGGGGGCGTGAATTGAGAGACTGGGCCTGACATACATACACCACTATATATAAATTAGATAACTAATGGCAGTGCTTAAAGAGCACCATCTAAATTCTGAAAGAGATGGGAACACCAGACCACCTGACCTGCCGCTTGAGAAATGTGTATGCAGGTCAGGAAGCAACAGTTAGAACTGGACATGGAACAACAGACTGGTTCCAATTCGGGAAAGGAGGACATCAAGGCTGTATATTGTCAGCCTGCTTACTTAAATTATATGCAGAGTACATCATGAGAAATGCCAGCTGGGGCTGGATGAAGCACAAGCTGGAATCAAGATTGCTGGGAGAAATATCAGTAACCTCAGATATGCAGATGACACCACCCTTATGGCCGAAAGTGAAGAATTAAAGAGCCTCTTGATGAAAGTGAAAGAGGAGAGTGAAAAAGTTGGCTTAAAACTCAACATTCAGAAAACTAAGATCATGGCATCTGGTACCATCACTTCATAGCAAATAGATGGGAAAGCAATGGAAACAGTGAGAGACTTTATTTTGGGGGGCTCCAAAATCACTGCAGATGGTGACTGTAGCCATGAAATTAAAAGACACTTGCTCCTTGGAAGAAAAGCTATGACCAACCTAGACAGCTTATTAAAAAGCAGAGACATCACTTTGCCAATAAAGGTCCATCTAGTCAAAGCTATGGTTTTTCCAGTAGTCATGTATGGATATAAGAGTTGGACTAAAAAGAAAGCTGAGCACTGAAAAACTGATGCTTTTGAACTGTGGTGTTGGAGAAGACTCTTGAGAGTCCCATGGACTGCAAGGAGATCCATCCAGTCCATTCTAAAGGAAATCAGTCCTGAATACTCACTGGAAGGCCTGATGCTGAAGCTGAAACGTCAAATTTGGCCACTTGATTCGAAAAGCCAACTCATTGGAAAAGATGCTGGGAAAGATTGAAGGCAGGAGAAGGGGATGACAGAGGATGAGATGATTAGATGGCATCACCAACTTGATGGACATGAGTTTGAGTAAGCTCCAGGAGTTGGTGGTGGACAGGGAAGCCTGGCGTGCTGCAGTCCGTGAGGTCTCAAAGAGTCCAACACAACTGAGTGATGAAATGAACTGAACTGAATGGCGGCGTTAGTGGTAAAGAACCTGCCTGCCAGTGCAGAAGAAGTAAGAGATGTGGGTTTGATCTCTGGAGTCAGGAAGATGCCCTGGAATGGCAACCCACTGCAGTATTCTTGCCTGGAAAATCCCCAGGGACAGAGGAGCCTGGTGGGCTGCAGTCCATGGGATCGAAAAGAGTCAGTCATGACTGAGCCTGCACGCACGACAACAGTGACAACCTACTGTATAGCACAGGGAACTCGACTCCAAGCTCTGCGGTGACCTAGAAAGTGAAAGTGAAAGTGAAGTCGCTCAGTCGTGTCCGACTCTTTGCGACCCCATGGACTGTAGCCCACCAGGCTCCTCCGTCCATGGGATTTTCCAGGCAAGAGTGCTAGGGTGGATTGCCATTTGCTTCTCCAGGGGATCTTCCCGACCCAGGAATCTAACCCGGGTCTCCCGCATTGCAGGCAGATGCTTTACCGTCTGACCACCAGGGAAAAGGAGGGGAAATACATGTAAACATACAGCTGATTCATCTTGCCGTACAGCAGAGACCAATACAACACTGTGAAGCAACTTTAATCCAATAAAAATCATTTAAAAATAAAAAGGAAAACTTCTTCTGACCTTTGTGCACACTAACCCCTCAAACTATTTTTTCCTAATTAATTTCAAGAGCAAGCTTTTAAACATCTGCAATCTTTAGTACTCTATATTTAAGCAACTAATCCTACATTCTATCAAAGATCAAAAATACCCTATAATCCATTTCAGAGCCTGAAATTTCACAGCTGTTATATATGGGGTGTATGTGATACTCTAAGCCCCCACATGTTCTATTTCTATCCAGGAGGTCATGAAGCAATTTTAGATTACAAAGTGGCAGAAATGACCAGAGGTCAGAGTGAGAGCTGCAGGGGCAGAGGGGTATAGTTCTCGCTAGTAACTGTCAATTTGAGGTACTTCATTCACTAATATAGCAATAAAAACAAAAAAAAAAATCAGTGGGACCATCTAATAGTCTAATTAATTCGTGTATCATAATGCAAGAGACCAGGTTCAATCCCTAGGGCAGGGAGATCTCCTGGAGAAGGGAATGGCAACCCACTCTAGTATTCTTGCCTGGAGAATTCCATGCACAGAGAAGCCTGGTGGGCTACAGTCTGTGGAGTCGCAAGAAGTTGGACATGACTTAGCGACTAAACAACAAATAAAATGAAAACGATGGAGATAGCTCTCTAGCTACATTTAACAAACCACAAAAAGAAAACAGACCAATAACATGTCACAGAGCCAGAAGAAAGAGAATTTAAATGTGGGACTGAATATATACATCTACGCCAAATCTCACTGAAATTAGGAAAAACCATATTTTATAACAAGTTAATGCCAACATTGGAGGAATTTTTTATATATCAGTAGATAAGAAATTTGGGGAAAAGTTCTGAAACAGATGGAATTCGCTGAAGGAGAAACAGAAGTAGAGGAAATCAAAGCACAAACTTAAGTAGGAGAAACCTACTCTAATAAGATCGATTCTCTTTAAAGAAACTCCATGTAAAGCTGTAAAAGAGGCATCCATCAGAGGCAACCAATAGCCAGCGTCAAGAAGTAGTAACCAGGATAATTGTGAAAGTCATGGTGTGAACAGCTGTGAACAGTTCGCTGCTTTCCCCCATGTCTTTGTTTATTCTGTGACCAGCAGCCACAGCACTCAGCACTAGCATAAAGTCCTAAAACCTGCTTTCTAAATCAAGTTAACCATCTGCCTTGGGAAGGCTGTTAGTCAGACTATAGGGAAAGACAATGTAGAGCCTGAGATACTCAGGATCATTCAGAATGGCAACCTCCTTCAAAAGGACTTATGCCAGGACTGTTGTATTCAGGGCCCCTGACCCCACGGCAGGCCACCACGGACTTCATCCTAGTCATCAGACACATGCAACCTGCCCGTCACACCGTGCTTTTGTGGGCTTGGAAACAGGAAACATGGCTCCTGAGACCTGTCGTTATTACTGGGACTGCTACTGCTGGGATGCATTGAAGACGAGAGTTTTAGGTTTGCTTTGTAGCAGAATCCACACTTAAATATAATTATCAGGAAGGTCTGAATGGCATACTTTTGATTCTGATTTTTATGCAAAATTATTTTATTTTTACCAAAGGCTTTATGTTGCCAACTTACTTGCATTTTTGTGTGTGGGTGACATTTCAGGTGTTGAGTATGTCTGGGTTTCTCTTTACACTGAAAATAAGGTCTGACTAATATACATAAAATTGAATATTTTCTTATTTGTGCTTTAAATTACTTGTGGTATCACAGACTATATAACAGTCATCAAAAACAGAAAAATTACAAGGACTGTATTCATAGCCTTGGGGATTTTTATATTATCATTTACTTCTCATAAGATATCTGTAGGTAATTATGACAGATAAAACAGCATAATTAATTGTTTGTTCAAGATAAATCTATTACATCTTTTTCATAAGCACAAAACTTCCTTGGTTTTCTTTAAGACGTGGACACCATGTCTACTTCTACTGTATAACTGATAATTATGAGTGTATTAGCATTTTTGCATGATATTGCTTAAAAATCTGCCTGGAAACATGTAAGTGAAATATACATACTTACTTTGCATGCTAGTGCCTGCCCGTCATTGCCAGCATTGCCCTCTTAGAAGACATATAACCAGAGTTAATATTGAAGGATAAATGGTAAGATTATAAAGTTCAGCTAGAAGAAATCATATAGGATTATTATTAACTTGAAGTAATTTAGATTCAGGAAATTGTTAAATCTTGGCTATAATAGAAAGGAGAGGAGCATGGTAATGATATAGAGGTAGACCACACATGCTGTCAGCTGAAAATCTATGAATTGCTAAATGTCTTCAGTGTACTTGTTTCTTAATCACAAATCTAATTTCTTCAGCAAATGGTAATGCTTTACCTAAATGCTGAGTAATTGAGTACTAAATGAAAACTGCTACTAAGCTAAATAAATTATTGGCATATAGTGTCCATTTACAAGTTAATAGTCTTACCTCTGCCATCATTTACAACTTAATTATGTTATAAATATATTAATGTTCATTTTTTCAATATTCCTATCAGTATGGAGTTGATTTCATTACAATGTAATGTAAAAAAATTGTATAACTATTACTTCTGCTTCAGAGAATATAGATTACTTATCTTCTAGTAAGATCCTGTAATTTATATTTAGATATTGGCATGTATGGGATTGATTAAAAAAAATTACCTAACCTTATGCTCTCTCATCTTTGCTAATTCCTGTGAGAAAAGAAATCCTTTTAATCAAAACATACATTGACAGTTAATCAAACTATGAAACATAATAACTAAGCCATAGATTGTCAGAGATATATTAGTAAGAAAGTTTTATTTGAATTTAACTCAGTAAATTAGGTAGTAAAATGGAGGTTGAAACTATGTAGTTTCGCCTTCTGATAAGACCAATCCATTCAGTTGCATATAAATATGTCTGTATTCAATTTAACAACTTGTGAACTTTACTGAGTTGTTTTGTATAAATAATTTGGTAACGTTTATAGACTTGAATACAAATGCTTCTCAAATTTAATATATCTAAGAGACAGGTCTACCTCTCCTCCTGAAACTACTCTTTGCTAGATATTCCTGAAGTAAATAGCAGTTTCATTTATTCACCTGTTTAACCTTGAAAACTCAGACTCATCCTTGATCCTCTCACATCCCATATACAAATTCTAGTAAGTCTTTAGGCCTTGATGTTCATACTGTTTGTGGACACTAAGCACTTATCACCTCCATTCCTGCCTCCTGTCAAAGCTCTCAGCATTTCTCCTTGGAATATTCCAATATCATCCTAACTAACCTCCCACTTCCACTCTTACCACACGAGTCTTTTCTACCCACAGCAGCCTGACTGACATGAAATAATGACAGCAAACACACACAGTGTTGCAATGTTCCAGATGCTGATTGAATCCTTCATGCATATTAATATACTCAGTCCTAACATTCATTTATTACTTTACTATTCATTTGTTTCCTTAATGATTACTTACTTAACTTTATTTACTTAGTCATTTATATCCTTAAGTTATTTATGAATTAACATATTTGATCCTCAAAATTAACATGTATGATTCTTTATATATAGAACCTGAATCATTCGAGTTGAAGCCATGTCCACAATTATCACTGCTTACCAAAAATAATTATTGATTATTACTTTTTGATAACTCATTTTGTTCTTGAGATTTTCTAACAGTTTATTTTAGTGGTATTTCCAAAGAACCAGATTTAATTTTATTCAGTTTGTTTTCCTTTATAATTTTTAATATCTGCTTTTATCATTATTCCTTTTTTTTAAAAAAATTTAAGGTGATTATTTAGTTGACATATTTTCACTTGTTTTCATTTATTATGTGTGTAGTTAAAGCTATTTCTATTTTTTCAAATACTACTTTGGACAAATTCCACAGATTTTAACAAAAATAGCAAGTTTTGTCTCCTGTAGTTATAATTTCAACTTTATTTTCTTCTTAATGCAAGCATGGTTTAGGAAATTTTATTTCTAATTATGAATTTATTTTTGCTCTAGTTTTGTGATCAACTTCAAGTTGTATTAATTGTTATCAGAATATATATTTAAATACATACTTGTTTTTAGTTATATTTTTTCCTAATATTAATAATGGCACACTCATTTCTTTGTATAAGCTCATGTTTGGAAAATATTTTCCTAGCTTTTTAGTTTCACATCTTGTCTTTGATTTCAGTTGTTTGTCTTGCAAACAGTATACAGCATCCTACCTACTACTCAAATTTAGAATTTTAAAGAGACTAACTTTTAAGACATAACAAATTTAATAGATTTGACCCCTTCACATTTGTTGTAACTCATGATGTTTGTATCTGTTCCTTCCCTTTTAGTTTATTTTTATGCCTCTTTACTGCCGCTCTCCACCCACGTCTTCCACACTACCATTTTCTAAAATTGATGTTCTTTGTGTTGTTGTTCTTCCATCATTTTTCTTCTCATTAAGCTCAAGATTTACTTCTTATTTTTCCTAGTGATTGCCCTTCATCTTTTGAGAAGTATATATAAACACATTTATGTCAGTGTCTAGACTTAATCAGTACTAATACCTTCTCTTGGACAGGACTTTGTCCTTAGGATACATTCCCTTTCTGCCTCATCTTCTTTTAAATAAGCAGATATTTGATCCAGATAGCCATTATTTTGCCTCTACGTTTTGCCATAGGTATTTTTTAGATGTGAACACAAGTTGTTTGCCTCCCAACCTGATGTTTCACGTTACCCATGTCTCTTTATTTCTTGGGCTATTGTTTGTTTTGTTGAATGAGTAATTTTTTTCAGGACCAGCCTATAGATACTAGATTTTTGAGCACTTAAGTATCCCCAGCGGAGAAGGAAATGGCAACCCACTCCAGTACTCTTGCCTGGAAAATCCCATGAACAGAGGAGCCTGGTAGGCTGCAGTCCATGGAGTTGCTAAGAGTTCGGCACTCCTGAGCAACTTCCCTTTCACTTTCATGCATTGGAGAAGGCAATGGCAACCCACTCCAGTGTTCTTGCCTGGAGAATCCCAGGGACAGAGGAGCCTGGTGGGCTGCCGTCTATGGGGTCGCACAGCGTTGGACACGACTGAAGCGACCTAGCAGCAGCAGCAGGTATCCCCAGATGTCTCTGCCCTTATATTTGAATGACGGTTTGAGTAGGTTTAGAATTTGTTTAAATTTAAGAGTTTTCCTATGGGTCTGGGAAGACATTGTTTCATCTGCTTTAGTCTTACAGATGCAATAGCAATACCCATCTAATTTCTATGCCTTTGTAAATAATATGCCTTTCCCCCCGCCGCCCTCTGCAATATTAAAAAAATCCACTCATTATTTTCTGAGTTCTGAAATTTGATCAGAATGTGTCTACTTGAAAGTCACGTTTATTAGTTCTTCTGTAGCCAAAGGGAGTTTTCAGTCTAAAGATACATAATTTCCTTCAGCTCTAAAATACACCTATTCTCTTGTTTGACTACTGTCTCTCATCCAGTCTGTTCCGTTTAATGTCTTATTAGACAAATGATGGAATTACCACTTACATCCTCTATGTCTTAACTTTCATACTCTTCATCTCTTTGTCCTATAACCTGAAACACCAACGATCAAACTTGTAACTCACAAAATATTCACCAGCCAGTTTTCTATTTATCATAAATAATACTTTTTATCAGGGTTATATTTTTGATGTTTCTTTTTGTTATACAAAGCACTTTTTTCCCATGGATACGAGAACTATCAAATTCCTTAAGATAGTTAATTATTCCTATCTCAAAATGTTCTATTTATTATTAATAACTATTTTCTTGAGAGCCAGATTTTCTGCTTGTTGGATTGGGATGGCAGAGACAAGTCATGTGTCCTGAAATCCCATTTTACTCTTTCTCCTTCAGCCTCCCCTGTGGTTAAATGGGCCATGTACTGAATTTTGGCCAGTAGAATGAGAGAGAAGTCACTTCCAGGCCTTGATTCTAAAATGGTCCCCAGGAAGGAGGTGAAGAGGCAGTGTGCATTCTCCGTGTTCCCATCACTTGATTGCTGGCAGTATACACAGTGGCAGACTCTGAGTCATAGATGTTGGCACAGCTACTAGTTACAGGAGACTCGATCCCTGAATGATTGTGGACAAAATCTCCCTTTCCATCTCACCTCCCATTAACCTGTAATGAACTGTGATGTATGTGAAAAGTACACTTTACTAAGCCACTGATAATTTTATGTACATGATTCAAGAATTATCCTATTCTGATTACTGTTTGCTTGCCTCACTTTCTGGCTCTTTTTATTCCTCATGTATTTGTTCACATTTGGTTTTCTGTTTTTGTTTAAGGGTCTCAATTGCATTTTTTTAAATTGGGCTATATAATTGCTTTACAATGTTATGTTAGTTTCTGCTGTACAGCAAAGTGAATCAGCTAGATACGTACATATATCCACTCTCTTGTGAATCTCCCTCTCCACCCACGTTCCACCCTTCTAGATCATCACAGAGCACCAGGCTGAGCTCCCTGTGCTATACAGCAGCTTCCCACTAGCTATCTATTTTACACATGCATGAGCAGACTCAGCTGTGTCCTACTCTTTGCACGCCATGGACTGTAGCCCACCAGGGTCCTCTGTCCCTGGGATTTCCCAGAAAAGAATACTGGAGTGGGTTGCCATGCCCTCCTCCAGGGGATCTTCTCAACCCAGAAATTGAACTGGAGTCTCCTGTACTGCAGGCGGATTCTTTAGCAGTTGAGCTACCAGGAATGCCCATATGTGTCAGTACTGTTCTCTTAACTCGTTCTACTCTCCCTGCAATTTGTTTTTATTCTTTGAAGATTTCTATTTATGCAGGTGCCTCTTATGGCTGTAGGAAAGGGCAGGAGCTTTAGTTGGGTAATACATACGAAAAGCATACCTTCTGGGTGTGGGGACCCTTCATGGGCTTCTCAGGTGGCACTAGTGGTAAAGAATTCACCTGCCAAAGCAGGAGATATGGGTTTGAACCCTGGGTCAGGAAGATCTCTGGGAAACGGCAACCCACTCCAGTGTTTTTGTCTGGGAAATACCCTGGACAGAGGAGCCTGGCAGGCTACAGTCCACGGGATCACAAGAGTCAGACACAACTGAGAACACAATGCTCTATTTTTCTGACCTCAGTGCTGTTTTTTACAGTTTTTTATTTATTATTTATTATTATTATTATTATTTTTACTTTACAATATTGTATTGGTTTTGGCATACATCAACATGAACATGTTTTGTTTTTAGCATTTCCTAGAGTCAGAACATTCCATCCATCATCTCTGCCTTTACGCTCAGTCTCATGAATCCAACTATGTCTTCAATACTTCCCACTCTGATATTTGTTTGATGGGCCTTTCAAATGGGACAGACCACACACTGACCCACCACAGGGCAAGCGTGCCTCCTCCCTAGTGCCTTCCCATCAGGAGATTCCAGCTGATGCCATGGACCCTACTGTTTACGCCAGCCTTGGAATCATCCTTGTCTCCTCCATTTCTCCTATATCCTACACCTGATGCTGCTTTCAAACAGCTGCTGAATCTGACCATCCGTCATCACTCCCCAGCCACATCCCTAATCCAGGTCACCAGCATCTCTCACCTGTCTAGTGCAGTCATCTCCAATATGTCTCCCTGCTTGCTTTCTTTGCACTCTATGCTTAATTTCTACTCAGGTTATCTTTTAGAATATTAATCAAGCCCCTGAAAGAAAATTACAACAATCAAAATCCCAATAATAACATCAAACTTTCTCATGGCCCTCAGTACAATAAACAAAATTAAAATCTATAGTCCATAGCATGACCACACAGTGACCCTTGGTGGTCAAGCTCTTACTTACTTCTGATTGTATTTTCTGTCATTTCTTTCCTCTGTATCATCTCTCAGTTTTCCAGGCATACCAGCCTTCTTGCTGTTTGGGGAAGTATGTTCCTACCTCAGGGCCCTTGCACCTTCTATTTCTTCCCCCAAGGCTGTTTCTCTAGATAACACTTCAGCTGGATCTCAGACTAAATGTACTTGCTATGTAATTATCATCCACTCTTTATCATCCCGTCTCTGACCCTTTTTTTTGGTTGTTGTAGTTTTCTTCATAGCACATAAACTGCCTAATGCAAATGATAAAGGTCTGTCTTGTTGCTCACCCGAATGGAAACATAACGAGGGTAAAAAGTTGACCACTTCTTCATCAGGGTCTTCTTCAATGGTCAGTGTTACTCAGTACATTCAGAGGATATACCGAATACTTGTTGCCAGAGGCAACAGATCAAAGGGCTATGTGATGGTGAGTGGTGGCATAAGATGACTCTTTTCTTTGGCCTCAAGTCAAACTGCAGGGAGGGAACTCAGCCCCACCCATCAACAGAAAACTGGATAAAGAATTACTGGGCCCACCCATTAGAGCAAAACCCAGATTCCAACACAGCCATTCCCTCCCATCAGGAAGCTTCTCAGTTCATTTCAGTAGCTCAGTCGTGTCCGACTCTTTGCAACCCCATGAAGCACAGCACGCCAGGCCTCCCTGTCCATCACCAACTCCCAGACTTCACCAGACTCACGTCCATCGAGTCAGGGATGCCATCCAGCCATCTCATCCTCTGTCGTCCCCTTCTTCTCCTGCCCTCAATTCCTCCCAGCATCAGAGTCTTTTCCAATGAGTCAACTCTTCTCATGGGGTGGCTAAAGTACTGGAGTTTCAGCTTTAGCATCTTTCCTTTCAAAGAAATACCAGGGTTGATCTCCTTCAGAATGAACTGGTTGGATCTCCTTGCAGTCCAAGGGACTCTCAAGAGTCTTCCCAAACACCACAGTTCAAAAGCATCAATTCTTCAGCACTCAGCTTTCTTCACAGTCCAACTCTCACATCCATACATGACCACAGGAAAAACCAGAGCCTTGACTAGACGGACCTTAGTCGGCAAAGTAATGTCTCTGCTTTTGAATATGCTATCTAGGTTGGTCATAACTTTTCTTCCAAGGAGTAAACGTCTTTTAATTTCATGGCTGCAATCACCATCTGCAGTGATTTTGGAGCCCCCCAAAATAAAATCTGACACTGTTTCCCCATCCATTTCCCATGAAGTGATGGGACCAGATGCCATGATCTTCGTTTTCTGAATGTTGAGCTTTAAGCCAACTTATTCACTCTCCTCTTTCACTTTCATCAAGAGGCTCTTTAGTTCCTCTTCACTTTCTGCCATAAGGGTGGTGTCATCTGCATATCTGAGGTTATTGAGATTTCTCCTGGCAATCTTGATTCCAGCTTGTGTTTCTTCCAGTCCAGCGTTTCTCATGATGTACTCTGCATAGAAGTTAAATGAGCAGGGTGACAATATACAGCCTTGACATACTCCTTTTCCTATCTGGAACCAGTCTGTTGTTCCATGTCAAGTTCTAACTGTTGCTTCCTGGCCTGCATATGGGTTTCTCAAGAGGCAGGTCAGGTGGTCTGGTATTCCCATCTCTTTCAGAATTTTCCACAGTTTATTGTGATCCACACAGTCAAAGGCTTTGGCATAGTCAAGAAAGCAGAAATAGATGTTTTTCTGGAACTCTTGCTTTTTCCATGATCCAGCGAATGCTGGCAATTTGATCTCTGGTTCCTCTGCCTTTTCTAAAACCAGCTTGAACATCAGGAAGTTCATGGTTCACGTATTGCTGAAGCCTGGCTCGGAGAATTTTGAGCATTACTTTACTAGCATGTGAGATGAGTGCAATTGTGCAGTAGTTTGAGCATTCTTTGGCATTGCCTTTTTAGGACTGGAATGAAAACTGACCTTTCCAGTCCTGTGGCCACTGGTGAGTTTTCCAAATTTGCTGGCATATTGAGTGCAGCACTTTCATAGCATCATCTTTTAGGATTTGAAATAGCTCAACTGGAATTCCATCACCTCCACTAGGTTTGTTTGTAGTGATGCTTCCTAAGGTCCACTTGACTTCACATTCCAGGATGTCTGGCTCTAGATGAGTGATCACACCACTGTGATTATCTGGGTCGTGAAGATCTTTTTTGTACAGTTCTTCTGTGTATTCTTGCCACCTCTTCTTAATATCTTCTGCTTCTGTTAGGTCCATACCATTTCTGTCCTTTATCAAGCCCATCTTTGCATGAAATGTTCCCTTGGTATCTCTAATTTTCTTGAAGAGATCTCTAGTCTTTCCCATTCTGTTCTTTTCCTCTATTTCTTTCCATATCTCTTCTTGCTACTCTTTGGAACTCTGCATTCAGATGCTTATATCTTTCCTTTTCTACTTTGCTTTTCACTTCTCTTTTTCACAGCTATTTGTAAGGCCTCCTCAGACAGCCATTTTGCTTTTTTGCCTTTCTCTTCCATGGGGATGGTCTTGATCCCTGTCTCCTGTACAATGTCACGAACCTCAGTCCATAGTTCATCAGGCATTCTATCTATCAGATCTACTCCCTTAAATCTATTTCTCACTTCCACTGTATAATCATAAGGGATTTGATTTAGGTCATACCTGAATGGTCTAGTGGTTTTCCCTACTTTCTTCAATTTAAGTCTGAATTTGGTAATAAGGAGTTCATGATCTGAGCCACACTCAGCTCCTGGTCTTGTTTTTGCTGACTGTATAGAGCATCTCCATCTTTGGTTGCAAAGAATATAATCAATCTGATTTCAGTATTGACCATCTGGTGATGTCCACATGTAGAGTCTTCTCTTGTGTTGTTGGAAGAGGGTGTTTGCTATGACCAGTGCATTTTCTTGGAAAAAGTCTACTAGTCTTTGCCTTGCTTCATTCTGCATTCCAAGGCCAAATTTGCCTGTTAATCCAGGTGTTTCTTGACTTCCTACTTTTGCATTCCAGTCCCCTATAACGAAAAGGACATCTTTTTTAGGTGTTAGTTCTAAAAGGTCTTGTAGATCTTCATAGAACAGTTCAACTTCAGCTTCTTCAGCATTACTGGTTGGGGCATAGACTTGGATTACCGTGATATTGAATGGTTTGCCTTGGAGACGAACAGAGATCATTCTGTCATTTTTGAGATTGCATCCAAGTACTGCATTTCAGACTCTTTTGTTGACCATGATGGCTACTCCATTTCTTCTGAAGGATTCCTGCCCACAGTAGTAGATATAATGGTCATCTGAGTTAAATTCACCCATTCCAGTCCATTTTACAAGTCTCTTATCCTTATACATCAGAGCACAGACAGAACGGAAACTACCTGACCTGCCTCTTGAGAAACCTGTATGAAGGTCAGGAAGCAATAGTTAGAATTGGACATGGAACAATAGAATGGTTCCAAATAGGAAGAGGAGTATGTCAAGGCTGTATATTGTCACCCTGCTCATTTAACTTATATGCAGAGTATATCATGAGAAACACTGGGCTGCAAGAAGCACAAGCTGGTCAAGATTGCCAGGAGAAATATCGATAACCTCAGATATGCAGAGGACACCACCCTTATGGCAGAAAGTGAAGAAGAACTAAAGAGCCTCTTGACAAAAGCGAAAGAGGACGGTGAAAAAGTTGGCTTAAAGCTCAATATTCAGAAAACGAAGATCATGGCATCCAGTCCCATCACTTCATGGCAAATAGATGGGGAAACAGTGGAAACAATGGCTGGCTTAATTTTTCTTGGCTCCAAAATCACTGCAGATGGTGATTGCAGTCATGAAATTAAAAGACACTTACTCCTTAGAAGAAAAGTTATGACCAACCTAGATAGCATGTTCAAAAACAGAGACATTACTTTGCCAACAAAGGTCTGTCTAGTCAAGGCTATGATTTTTCCAAAGGTCATGTATGGATGTGAGAGTTGGACTATCAAGAAAGCTGAGGGCCAAAGAATTGATGCTTTTGAACTGTGGTGTTTGAGAAGACTCTTGAGAGTCCCTTGGACTACAAGGAGATCCAACCAGTCCATCCTAAAGGAGATCAGTCCTGGCTGTTCACTGGAAGGACTGATGTTGAAGCTGAAACTCCAATACTTTGGCCACCTCGTGCGAAGAACTGACTCATTGGAAAAGACCCTGATGCTGGGAGGGATTGGGAGCAGGAGGAGAAGGGGGCGACAGAGGATGAGATGGCTGGATGGCATCACTAATTCGATGGATGTGAGTCTGAGTCAACTCCTAGAGTTGGTGATGGACAGGGAGGCCTGGCGTGCTGTGATTCATGGGGTCACAAAGAGTCGGACACAACTGAGCTACTGAACTGAAATGAACCAAAATGATCACTTGCATCACAGCCTTGTCTAACTCAATGAAATTATGAGCCATGTCTTGTAGGGCCACTCAAGATGGACGGGTCATGGGGGAGAGTTCTGACAAAACATGGTCCACTGGAGAAGGGAATGGCACTTCAGTATTCTTGTCTTGAGACCTCATGAACAGTATGGAAAGGCAAAAAGATAGGACACTGAAAGATGAACTCCCCAGGTCAGTAGGTGCCCAATATGCTACTAGAGAAGACTGGAGAAACAGCTCCAGAGAGAATGAAGAGACTGAGCAAAGTGAAAACAATGCCCAGCTGTGAATGTGACTGGTGATGGAAGTAAAGTCTGACGCTATAAAGCACAATATTGCATAAGAACCTGGAATGCTAGGTCCATGAAAAAAGATAAATTGGAAGTGGTCAAACAGGAGATGGCAAGAGTGAACATCAACATTTTAGAAATCAGTGAATTAAGATGGACTGGAATGGGAGAATTTAACTCAGATGACCATTATATCCACTACCGTAGGCACGAACCCCTTAGAAGAAATGGAGTAGCCCTCATAGTCAACAAAAGAATCCAAGATGCAATCCATTTGGGTGCAATCTCAAAAATGACAGAATGATTTCAGTCATTTCCAAGGTAAACCATTCAATATCACAGTAATCCAAGTCTATCTCCCAATCACTAATGCCGAAGTAGCTGACATTTATTGGTTTTGTGAAGACATACAAGACCTTCTAGAACTAACACCCAAAAAAGATGTCCTTTTCATTATAGGGGAGTGGAATGCCAAAGTAGAAAGTCAAGAAATACCTGGAGTAACAGGCAAATTTGGCCTTGGAGTACAGAATGAAACATGGTAAAGACCAACAGAGTTTTGCCAAGAGAACGCACTGGTCATAGCAAACACCCTCTTCCATCTACACAAGAGAAGGCTCTACACAGGCACATCACCAGATGGTCAACACCGAAATCAGACTGATTATATTCTTTGCAGCCAAACATGGAGAAGCTCTATACAGTCAGCAAAAACAAGACCAGGAGCTGACTGTGGCTCCAATCATAAACTCCTTATTGTGAAATTCAGACCTAAATTGAAGAAAGTAGGGAAAACCACTAGATCATTCAGGTATGACCTAAATCAAACGTCTTACAATCATACAGTGGAAGTGAGAAATGGATTCAAGGGATTAGATCGGATAGACACTGTGCCTGATGAACTATGGACAAAGGTTTGTGACACTGTGCAGGAGGCAGGGATCAAGACCATCCCCAAGGAAAAGAAATGCAAAAAGGCAAAATGGTTGTCTGAGGAGGCCTTACAAATAGCTGAGAAAAGAAGAGAAGGGAAAGGCGAAAGAGAAAAGGAAAGATATATCCATTTGAATGCAGAGTTCCAAAGAATAGCAAGGAGAGATAAGAAAGACTTCCTCAGTGATCAATGCAAAGAAATAGAGGAAAACAATAAAATGGGAAAGACTAGAGATCTCTTCAAGAAAATTAGAGATACCAAGGGAGCATTTCATGCAAAGATGGGCTCGATAAAGGACAGAAATGGTATGGACCTCACAGAAGCAGAAGATATTAAGAAGAGGTGGCAAGAATACACAGAACTGTACAAAAAAGATCTTCATGACCCAGATAACCACAATGGTATGATCACTCACCTAGAGCCAGACATCCTGGAATGTGAAGTCAAGTAGGCCTTAGGAAGCATCACTATGAACAAAGCTAGTGGAGGTGATGGGATTCCGGTTGAGCTATTTCAAATCCTAAAAGATGATGCTATGAAAGTGTTACACACAATATGCCAGCAAATTTGGAAAACTCAGCAGTGGCCACAGGACTGGAAAAGCTCAGTTTTCATTCCAATCCCAAAGAAAGGCAATGCCAAAAAATGCTCAAAGTACTGCACAATTGCACTCATCTCACATGCTAGCAAAGTAATGCTCAAAATTCTCCAAGCCAGGCTTCAGCAGTACGTGAACCATGAACTTTCAGATGTTCAAGCTGGATTTAGAAAAGGCAAAGGAACCAGAGATCAAATTGCCAACATTCACTGGATCATTGGAAAAGCAAAAGAATTCCACAAGAACATCTATTCCTCATTGACTATGCTAAAGTCTTTGACTGTGTAGATTACAACAAACTGTGGAAAATTCTACAAGAGATAGGAACGCCAGACCACTTTACCTGCCTCCTGAGAAATCTGTATGCAGGTCAAGAAACAACAGTTAGAACTGGACATGGAACAACAGACTGATTTCAAATTGAGAAAGGCGTATACCAAGGCTATATATTGTCACCCTGCTTATTTAACTTATATGCAGAGTACATCATGTGAAATGCTGGGTTGGATGAAGCACAGCTGGAATCAAGATTGCCAGGAGAAATATCAATAAACTCAGATATGCAGATGAGACCACCCTTATGGTAGAAAGCAATGAGGAACTGAAGAGCCTCTTGATGAAAGCGAAACCGGAGAGTGAAAAAGCTGGCTTAAAACTCAACATTCAAAAAAAGAAGATCATGGCATCCAGTCCCATCATTTCATGGCAAATAGATGTGGAAACAACAGGAACAGTGAGAGACTTTATTTTTGTGGGCTCCAAAATCACTGCAGATGGTGACTGCAGCCATGAAACTAAAAGACGCCTGCTCCTTGGAAGAAAAGCTATGACCAACCTGCTGCTAAGTTGCTTCAGTCGAGTCCAACTCTGTGCGACCCCATGGACTGCAGCCTACCAGGCTCCTCCATTCATGAGACTTTCCAGGCAAGAGTACTGGAGTGGGTTGCCATTACCTAGACAGCATATTAAAAAGCAGAGACATTACTTTGTCAACAAAGGTCCATCTAGTCAAAGCTATGGTTTTTCCAGTAGTTATGTACGGATGCGAGATTTGGAACATAAAGAAGCTGAAGGCCGAAGAATTGATGCTTTTGAACTGTAGTGTTGGAGAAGACTCTTGAGAGTCCCTTAGACTGCAAGGAGATCCAACCAGTCCATCCTAAATGAAATCAATCCTGAATATACATTGAAAGGAATGATGCTGAAGCTGAAACTCCAATACTCTGGCCACTTGTTCGGCAGAACTGACTCACTGAAAAAGACCCTGATGCTGGAAAAGATTGAAGGCGGGAGGAGAAGGGGATGACAGAGGATGAGATGGTTGGATGGCATGACTGACTGGATGGACACGAGTTTGAGTAACCTCTCGGGGGTGTTGATGGACAGGGAGGCCTGGCGTGCTTCAGTCCATGGGGTCACAATGAGTCGGACACAACTGAGTAACTGAACTGGGTACTGACAGTACCCAGTTATTTTTCTGTTTGTTTTCTAAAATTTTTATTGGAATATAGTTGTTTTGCAATGCTGTGTTCGTGTCTACTGTACAGCAAAGTGAATCAGCTAAACTGATTTAGCTGATTTATTTAGGGAAAATAAATATATACCCTCTTCCTTGGATTTCTTTCCCATTTAGGTCACTACAGAACACTGAGTTCCCTGTGCTATACAGTAGCTTCTCATTAGCCATCTAATTTATACATAGTAGGGTAGATACATCAATCCCAGGCTCCCAATCCATCCCACTCCCCTCTTTTCCCTTGGCATCCATGTGTTTGCTCTTTACATCTGTACCATTTAACCAAACATTAATCAAATGATTTTGTGAAGGTATTTTATAGATGCAGTTAACATCTACAACTGGCCTAACATAGAAGAGATACTTGAGAGTGTCATTCAGTCAGCTGGAAGGCTGTTTGAGCAAACACAGGTTTCCCAAAGAAGATGATTCTTCTCAAGACAGTAGCAACAACCCCTACCTGAGTTTCTAGCCTGCAGGCTTGCCCTATATATTCATGACTTGCCAGTTACATCATCACATGAGCCAATTTCTTAAGTCAAAGTTTCTTTTATATAGAGACACATAATAGGTTCTAAAATAAATCATAGCTTTTCTGATCCTGTGACTCTCTATTTCCTGCCGGGAGAGGGGTTCTGATCGAAAGCAGTGGGTGAGAGAGGGACATTTGATCCAATCTAAGAGGGATCTTATGAAAGACAGGAGATGTGCCTTTCCTTTCTGAGTATTGAGGAGCATTAACTGAGCATCACAACTACCAAGAATGCCAACTAAAAGTGATCTCAGATGGCCAAGAGAGCAAAGGTTACAGTAGGCAACTGGACATGCTTGAAAGCGTATTTTTTAATACCTATCCAAAATCCAACGAATAGTCCAATTTTACTGAGCTTATTACCTAAAAACCCTTTTAAGGTTTTCATTTTCTTTATTCATTCAACAAATATGCATAGATTGTTCACTGATTGCTACTGTGACCCTACTGTGACCCTACTGTGAACAGGATATCAAGATCTCTCTGTCCTCATGCAGGACATATCTAGTTGGGAAAAGATAATTAATAGATAAAGATATAATTAAATAGCCATGCCACAAAGAAAATAAGATAGCATAATGAAAGTATTGAGGGAAGGCTAGGGAAACTGCAGAAAGGCCATGACGGTTGAAAGTTGTAAATACTTGGGAGCTTCAGGCAGAGAGAACAGCAAACACCATGCCCTTGAGATGGAATGTGCTCTCAGTTTGGGTCCAAAAGGAGGTCAAGTGGCTGTAGCATAGAGCACACAGGACAGAGGTAAGAGATGAAGTTTCAGGGGAAGGTGGGAGACAGAGCACACAGATCCTTTTGGTGGTGGAAAGAAACTGAGGATAAATTCTAAGTGCAGTGAAAATCAGTTTAGTATTTTAAGCAGCATACAACCAGGATCCAGCTAATACTTCTTAGGGACTCTGAGATCAACATGTACACACTGCTGTATTTAAAATGCGTAACCAACAAGGTCCTACTGTATAGCACATGGAACTCTGCTCAATGTTATGTGGCAGCCTGGATGGGAGGGTAGTTTGGGGCAGGGGAGAGGGGTAGAATTGATACACTTAGATGTATGGTTGAATCCCTTTGCACTCCACCTGAAACTATCACAACATTGTTAACTGGCTAAACTCTAATACAAAATGAAAACTTTTTGTAAAACTTTTGTAAAAACTTTTTTGTAAAACCAAAAAAATAAAAGATCATTTTGTCTCTCCTATTGATTGTGCAGGAAATTATGGAATCTCAGACATCACAGAGGAGACAATTTCAATGTTCAAAGCATAAAATGTTGGTGGGTAGCAATGTGGCTATAGGACTCATGTTGGAAGCAAAGTCAACAGGACCTGTTAACAGATTTGACAAATCAAAAACTTATCTGATGTGGTGCCTACACTTGCCTGCATTAGGTCAAACTTTAAGTAAAACTGAATAGACTAGTAAATAGAAGCCGGGGGTTCTATATAGAGCTTGTCATTTTTTTGTGGCTTTGGGAAAAAAGCAATTATTCTACATTATGGTCCTCAGTTTTCTCATCCATAAAATGAAAGAGTTGTTCATGATGAATTGTACAGTTTTGCGCAGCCCTGATGGCTCAAGAATCTGTGCAAAGATGTAATTGCAAGGACACTGAACAAAGACCTTTTTAAATATCTCAACATCTGGAAAATAGGTCCCTTATTCTAGTTCTTTATTTTTAGAATATTTCTCTCACTGACAGATCAGACTAAATTCAATAAAAGGAAAATTTTCTGTGCATCTATCACTCTGAATCATTCGTGACACTTGTGAACACTTGCAATTATCATATAGGTAATGTGTGAGCAAAGCCAGAATGCTTAGCTAGGGTGGGTCTTCTGCCTATGGTTGCCACAAAAAGGATCAAAAACAGTCAAGAGTGACTTCCCACAATTGACTTCAAATATCAGAAAGATCATGGGCAGTTTATTTCCTTTTATTTAAAAATCTGAATATGAAAAGCAGGATCTTTGATATTTTACGAACTCCAATATTTACTCTAGCATCACAGTTCCATATCATGCCCTGCATTTTGAAAGTGATCTCAGAAATAGCCTGTTGGATTCAAGCACTCAGATGCTACTTTTTCCTAGAACCGTATCGTCTTCTTGATCCTGAGACTACAGGTTGCTGACTTGTCTTATGGTCCAAAAGGATGAAACATAAGCACTGAAAATGTAAACCATTGTACTGCTCTACCCAGTAAAATGTGGTTTCATAGTTACGATATTTATAGACATTGAGTGACTTTAAGAAGCAAGAACTAAGAAGCATCAGAAATACCAGCATATGAATAACTCTAAGTAGAAACCAACTTTTTCCTGTGCTTTTTTAGAGGGGTATGGGGAACTCAATTACAAAAAAAAAAAAAAAAAAAACACCCACAACTCTCAATTTCTTAACTCTGTGAACAAATGGTAACTCTAAGAATGTGCCTGTGTGTATGAGGGATTAGAAGACCAAGTATATGATGTATCTTTTAATGGTATATTATGAGGGGCATCCATCCTTTTAGTAGAAATAAGTTCTTATTTCTACATACAGAGAAATGCAGCATGAAGTAAAATCCGAAGAAAAATAGAAAATGGACATAACTTGCTTGCATTCTTATCTGTCAAGCTTAGAAAATGTTTTCTTAAAAGCATACTGGATATAGTCCATGACTAAAAACAAAAGCATTATACACATTTGGAAAATATTAGTGACGAAGGATTCTAATATGCTATGAATTTGGAGAATAAATTCCTGTTGGCGTTAAAGCTTTCAACGAGATAGTAAAAATAATGAAAACTGATTAATACAAGTGACCAATTTTGATGCAGGATATTTCCTGGAAGTTAGTTTTACAAAGAATGGATCATGGATTATGGAGAGTCCACAGAGCCTGTCTTTCCAGTAAAAACAGCATCTGCAGTTTTCCCACCAGTAAATCAAATCCAGGGTGGAAGTTGAGTCTCAGTGTGGAGGGCGTTCAACTTTTTAGTGCAATGATGTAAATGCTATGAAAGATGCGAATAACCACTGAAACAACTGATAAATTTATTTCACTGAACTCAAAGAGTTTTAGGAAATAGAACATCAATTCTTACAATTTCATGTTAGGTTGTCATAATGACTTCTATATTTACAAATGTATGCACAGTGTAGGTTTAGAGATTTTAAAAAGGAGAATGGAAAGCTCAAAGCCAGAAATAATCAAATGATTTTGAAATTCCAACCACTATTTCCATGTTCCAGCCATAAAAACATGCAATATTCTCTGATGGCTTTGGGGGGAAAAAGTCCAAATCTCTGCATTTTAAAGTTGAGAATTACATGTTACAATAATAAATGAGAAAAAACACCTGAGAGTGTAAAGAAAAAAACAGAAATGACTGGATAATTTTTACCAGGTACTAAAAGATATAATCAATTCACAATTGAATAGAGGGCAAATAGCCAATAAACAAGGAAAATGTCAGCCTAACTAGTAACCAGCTACTAAAAAAATCAAGCAAATTGAAACAAGATGTGTTTTATCTACAAAACTGGCTGATGTTTCCTAAAATAACTTTGCCAAGTGCTAACCAAAATAGCAAGCTGTAAAACAATATGTATGGTTTGATTCCAATGTTATTAATAACTGAACAAAAATTTAGATAGAAAAGAAACGAAAGGAGCTCTAATCAAAATGTTGACATTGATTTATCTAAGTAGTTGCAGTTCATTTAATTTTTTCTTCTTTTGTAGTTTTTCTCGTTTTTCCAAACTTCCTGGAATAAGAAGGTTTTAACTGGAGGATAATAACAATATTGTGATGGTAAAAACCATCACAATATTATAAAGCAATTATCCTCCAATTAAACACATCTTTTACAAAGAAGTTGTACAGTTTTAAAAATTGTTAAAAAATCAGGTTGAAACTAAAAAGCCTATTGTGCTATTGTGAGTCATTTAAATTTATCAATACTCTTAGAAAACTTTAATTACAAGAGATGTGCATTCCAGGAGCGCAATTACCATTAGAATATTTATCTCATTTGGAGAAGGTCATCTAATAGAAATACCCTCAATCTTACTGAGATAAACACAATAGAAAAATTAAATGTATAGTTGATTCGCTTTGCTGAACAGCAGAAACTAACACAACATTGTAAAACAACTACACTCCAATGACCATTTATAAAAAAAAATAAAAAACATGTAATCATTTAGAACCTAAAACTGCTATTGACTATGATTCCAAAGATATTGGGAATTTAGAAATGTAATGCTAGCCTGCTATCACCTGGCCAATAACTGTCTCCTCCTTAGCTCTTTCGTCAGATGTCACCTCCATCCTTGCCCCAGTTCCAGCTGCTCTATTGTTAAAATCACACTAGTAGATCTCAGAATCTCTTCCGAAGAAAATAAATGGTATAGAGAATTCTCAGTTTTTGATATGATAATTTATAGGGCAATCTAGATTAGGCTGAAGATGATGTTAAAATAAAGAAAAAATATTGCTAGGTAAACTAAGGAGAAAACTAGGAGACATGATGAAATTACTGAGACAAATGATTTTATTAGTTGCTCAATTGTGTCAGACTCTTTGAGACCCTGTGGACTGTAACCCGCCAAGCTTCTCTGTCCATGGAATTTTCTAAGCAAGAAGGAAGTGGGTAGCCATTCCCTTCTCCAAGGGATCTTCATGACCCAGGAATTGGAGCCAGGTCTCCTGCACTGTAGGCAAATTCTTTACCATCTGAGCCACCAGGGAAACCCAATAAAATTACTGAGGGATTATTTTGAAGTTTTTAAGACATTCCTGGCAAACAAATGGTGTTTCCCAGTTAACTGTATCTATTCATTAGCATAGGTTCAGCATTACTTCAAATTTCTGTTGGAAAAGCAGTTCCAGTTGCTATATACAACACACACAAACACAAAAAACTATTTCAAAAATATTAATAATATCTCACTTAAACTGGCCCCTCGATTAGTCCTAATATATCAGGTTTTAATATGTGCATAGTCTCCTCAATAAAATGGGTAAATTGTGATGACATTTAAAGAAATATAATGGATCTTTTTCTAAAACAACAACAAAAGAACCATATGTATGCGTATATACACACACAGAACACATAAATTATACGTACGTCATACACATGAGTAGAGAAACCCAAAATAGTTAGAACTGGCCGATAAGGTATATTATATCTCCTTGAAGTCACAGAAATGCAAAATAAGACAATGCTATTATATTAAGTAGAAAATTGGTACACAAAGTTATATATAAAAATATATGTTAAATCCCGTGTGTGTGTGTGTCAAAAACTGAATGAAACATAGCAACATATTAACTGGTTGAGATTATGGGTGTTTATAGATATATGGTTATTTTATTTGAAAATTTCTTCATAGAATCTATAATGGTAATATATTATTTTTATAAGAATTTACTTTGAATTTGTAAAAAGGAGTAAGATATGTGCTTGTGTAAAATGTCAGCATAGTCTATTCTAATTCTGAAACAAGTTGAAAAAATATTTTCTCAAGGCATTCGGCAAGTATTGCCTAAAACTAATCATCAATAGAGAGGTCACCTAATCTTGTGTCCATCTTCTCTAGTAGCCACACTTTGGGAACAAGTTCCTATCAAATGTTCAGACATAGAAACAACCGAGTAAAAACATACCTGTTTTGGCTTTATCTCTGAATATTTCCAGTATTTGTTAAATTCACTGAGATCCTTGTATTAAACTACACACACGAATAAGCTCTACCAGGCCAACTGTTACAAAACACAGCATGTGGCAAACCAAATATATTTCAAGACAATAAATTAGGTACCTTCAGAAACAACTTCATTTATTTTAAGCCATCACGATAAAACTGCCAAATAAAATCACGTCCAACTTTTATTCCAAAATGTTTTAAATTTCCCTAAAGACCTCAAAAATTTCCTATTTCCTCAGTTAATAACCATTTCTATATTCTGACATGGCACTTTTTGTGGGCAGTAAAGAAATACTAAAGCAAGCAGAAGAGAAGAGTGATTAAAAGCAGTGACTAATGACAGTAAGAACTAGGTCTGAATCCTCAGTCCTGACTCCTAATTGTATGGCCATTAGAAATCACTTAACTCCCCTGAACATAACCTTTCTCACACATAAAATAGCAGTAATGACACTGCACCACCGAATTGGAAGGTTAAGTCAGATCAAGTATATATCACTCTTAAATACTATATTAATTATATTAAGCAAGCAAAGCTATGCTAACTAAAAGAAAACAGCCAATGATATCGAATCTCAGGGAAATGGAGGGAGTAATGAAGGAATCTTTCAGTTTCTTAACAACAGTCAAGTTTTTCTGCTTGTTTAACCTATTTCTATCTTAATAAGTCAAAGGCAAATAAAGAAATTAATCATGAAGTCCTGTCTGGAGATAATGTAAGAAAGCAAGAGATTATACTACAACCAAGGCATGCAACTCAGCTGAAATCAACCAATAGATTTTAAAACAAACTTTGGGTCTGGGGAGTGGGTAGGAAAATAATACAGTTGCATAGGTCTCTTGGGTCTTTCCCAAAAGCCACAAATTCTCACAATAAATGGTGGCTAAAGAAGTGCTTATCACTGCCCTAAGGAATGGGAAATAAAAGCCATGGGTAGAGAAACTACCTCTCAGAAAGAAGCTTATTTTGGTCAATGTTGTTGAACCTCAAATTTTGATTTCTCACTGAGATACCAAGAAAAATGGTTGAGTTTGGCAATGAAACAATGACATTTTAAAGTCAATCATGACAGAATTTGGAGCTTACCAAGTTTCTAAATCTACATTTTGATAAAGAGAAAAGAGCATGTCACAGAAATAGATGTGTGTAGTGGCAAATCACTATGTTAGAACACTGAGCCTGATTGAATTTCAGCCAGACATTTTACATTCTGCTCAAATTCAATCCATATCAGATATTTACTGAGAGCAACATTCAATTAACACCAACTTGAGGATGAAGGGTTTACCCTACTAACACATACAGTGACTAGCCTTGAGAAGACCAGGGACACTACTGATGCTGTACCCCAAGGAAAGAAACCAACATTTCCAGGGAAGTCAAGACCCATTTATCTGCCAAATGCTTCAACCTAGGAATTACAAAAGGACAGTTTAGAACATACTCCACCTTTCTGGGGCATGCACTGCTGTCAAAGGAAAAGTTCTTTTTGTATTTAAGAGGGGTAGGAGTAAACAGGTGTTGGTTACCTGAATACAGAAAAGACTAGTATGAACAAAACAGAATGAAAAGATGGTTGAAAAAAAGTAAAAAAGCCTGAGTTAGAAGTTTCCTCCCTTTCCTACTAGTCAACCCGTAATTTGGTTCTAATGTATATGAAACTGTCCCAAAATACTTACTGTACATTTCTTAAGACTATGTGCATGTTCTAACTAGAGTACTTAGAGCAAATTTTTTTCTTATGCATGAAAGTATTTTTCTTCAAAGAATTTTATGTGTAGGTTGAAAAGAATTCTGTTCCTTTTAAAATGGCATAGGAAAACATTCCATAAAAGAAATCTAATCATCAGTGGAATAAAATTTCTGTGGTATCTATTATATGCCAGGGCTATTCTAAGCACGTTAAACAAAAAGTAAACAAAACACAGCCTTTGGACCAGAAACCAGGTTCCTCAAATAACACTTGAAAATCTGAAATCCTTTAGTTATCCTATAAAACTTCTTCCTTTAATCCAAATCTCACCAATAAAGCAGAAATAATCATAATAAATCTGAGTCCTTTAACCACAAGAGAAGTGCCTAGCATACAGAAGGTTATGTCTAAATATTTGTTGAGTGAATAAAAGATACAAAAAAAGAAATGAGCTGCTAGAGCTGGCTAAGACTACTGCAAGAACAATTATCAAAAATATACAGATTAAAGAATTTCTCTAGTCAGAGGGAAAAATATAAATAAAGCTAGGTTTCTAAATGTCTGAACTTTTGTTTCTCTGTATTAGAAAGCCACACAAGAACAGTAGTTGTTCAGCACCTTGGATAGCTCACAGAGGCGCACTTTCCCAAGTACCAAATTTACTAAGTGGCTGGTGTCTTCCAACTGGGATTTCCTTGAACACAGAGTTCTGTCACTTTTATGCCAGATTCACTCCCCATAAAAACAAAATAGACTCCTCAACCCTATCCTCACCCCAAAACACACGGAACAAGTATGCACACAAAGAAGTCTGGCCTGTTCATTAAAAGCAGAGTTCCCTTTCTGTCCTGACCAGGGGATAAACATGTCACTTTAGAAAACTGATCCAGGAAATCTTATCTCCTGCTGTGTGACAGCTCATCCTGAAGAGGCTCACCGCCCCTTCCCCCAACCCTACCCCCAGATTTACAGCAAGGGATCTGATGAAGTAGCTATTTGAAATTTGAAATAAAACGTATTACCAAGCCACAATTCAGTGTTATAAACTCAAATCAATAAATCTCTTTCTGAAGACAACTCCACTGGAAGCATGCTACCTCTCCATAACATCTGCATAAGTGATCCAACTTACCCAGCAGCTTTGACTACAAAGTAATGATGATGACTATAAAGTAATAATAAGAACTTCAAAGTAAAATGACAGTTTCAAATCTCTCAAAACTATACAGAGCTAAAGTAAAACACAAATAAAAGATCCTCATCTTTACTGTTCTACTTATTTTGCTTACCTACTTATATCTGCTTGTTTCTATACTGTAGTAGTCATCTTAGGGTTGGGTATTTATTTGCAGTTTCTCCCATATGAGATTGCAAATTTCTTGATAGGAGGGATCATGTATCCTTCAGAAAGGTTATCCTGGACACAGTTAATGTTCAGTAACTGATTACTGAATTAAACTGAGTTGAAGTAACTCATCTCTGGTTTATGAAACTTCTGTTTCCATAGTGATAGGAGTGGGAGCTCTCCCAGTACATGATCCTGTCACTGCAGAGAAACAGGAAGAGCTGTTGTTTCTGACAGTAAACATAACAGATTTGGGGCATCTGGAAATTTTTACCCTATAAGTATCCTATGAGAGAAAGTAATATAAACCATACCTTCTTTTCTTCTGAAAAATCAAAGAAGATTCTATGTATGTTGTATTTTTAAACTCCCAAAGTATTTATTATGAGGAAGAGAAATAAAGAAAAACAACTGACCTCTTGAGGCAAACACAGGTCAAAAGAAGAGATTCCTTTAAAAAAAAAAAAAAAAAGGAGGCAAGGAAGAAAAAGAAGGGGGTGAAGGGAGTGGAGGGAGGGAAGAAAGGAGAAAAGAAAAAGAAGGTGCTGTTGAATGCGGTACTGGAGAGTAATGAAAGTTATATCTTGACAGATGGTGAGAAGTTTAGAAAAAGCAGCATCATTCAAAAATTGTACACATAGAAAGTAAGCTTATTCTTGTTGGCCCATAGATTATATTGCCCAGAACAGAGGAATGGTGGGTATGGGTCTTGGGTAAATGCATCCAGAAAACACTTCAAGAGAGTTCACTTAGATTGCTTGCAATAGATTTTCAACTTCTAATAATCTCAAAAATTATTCGTTTTCCAAGACAAATCCACATGGTAGGTGCAGTCTCACCAAATTCAAGTGTGCTGTTAACTTTTACTCTTACATAGAATTTATCTTCCATGAAACTATCCAGTGTCTTAAAATAGCTATTAAGAGTTTGGAGCGCTTATGCTAGAAAATTAAGTGTTACCAAGTAAAGTCCCTTTTGAATTCAGGACATTTTCCATTTTACTGGGAATCCATATATCTGGTGTCTCTAATTCAGCATTTTTTTAAAAAATCATTCTACAAGGCCTCTGATCTTGTTTAAAAACTAAAATTATGTAGTACAGATCCAAATTTCCCTAAAAGTGATTCTGCTAGTGAATTCATTTCATTGTCCCCTACATCTGCAAAGAATAGTTTTGTTTTTCTTCTCTAGCTCAAGAACACCTAATCCTTACATTTTAAGAAATAGAATTTGAGTGCTTCCATTGCCAGAAGTCTCACTGTAATGCAGCTAGAATATTCCCCTGTGAGTACTACTTAGTGCTATTACTTGTTCACACATACTTTTTTAATTTCCAATATGATTAGTTATAGGCAAGTCACTGAATATTTCAATTTTGTACAGATAGGTTTACAAACTACCTGGGAACAGCAGCCTGTAAATTAGAGGGATTGTGAGAATCTGAAATCTGAGCAGGGCTGTCTAAACTCTGGAAGCTGTTCATTATGCTTCCTTCTTGACTTGCAACACCTGCTCTCTGTAGAACCAGAGGTCTGTGTGAGGTGGTCTCCTGAGTCTTAGGTTTCAGGCTGGGGTGGGAGTTGTAAGAACCTCACCAGGAAGGTTTGGCATGTTCTAAACTCCCCTGTCGGAGAAGGCAATGGCACCCCACTCCAGTACTCTTGCCTCGAAAATCCCATGGATGGAGGAGCCTGGAAGGCTGCAGTCCATGGGGTCGCTGAGGGTCAGACACGACTGAGCGACTTCACTTTCACTTTTCACTTTCATGCATTGGAGAAGGGAATGGCAACCCACTCCAGTGCTCTTGCCTGGAGAATCCCAGGGACGGGGGAGCCTGGTGGGCTGCCGTCTATGGGGCTGCACAGAGTCGGACACGAATGAAGCGACTTGGCAGCAGCAGCAGCAGCAGCAAACTCCCTGGTTGCTGAGAATAATTTGAAAGCTGAAACAAAGCTGGGAACAGTAGAATCCTCAACTCAAGAGAGAAGTCCAAAGTCCATAGGGAGACTTCAATGCCCATTAGAGGCTTAAAGAAAATAAAAATAAAAATCTAGAATAGACAAGGAAGCCTGGCACGCTGCAGTCCATGGGGTCGCGAAGACACAGTGAACACAACTAAGCAACTGAACTAACGAACTGAGAATAGTAGTGATGTGCTAAAACCCAGAATGAACAATGGTATTAAATTTTTACTCAGCTGTGACTCAAACCATAACAAAAACCTAACTTATCAGTTGACAAGTGAATCAAACTGTTCTAAACCAGAGGTGGTGGAGCTGTATCAGATAATATGCATGAGACCAAAACTTAGCAAGTTTTGGATTCTTTTTCCTGTTCTGCTTCTTCTGACATGTACCATCAAGCGTATCACTTACCCCTGCAAGACCCTGAATTTCAATTTTTTCATCTGAAGAAAAAAAAAAAAAGAATTTGGACCAGAAAATAACTAAATTTGATTCCAGAAGTAAATAGGCATTTCCATCCGACTTATACCTGAACAGTTCTAAAAAGACAGAATATTTTCTATCTTTTATAAATGTGTTGTAAGTTTCAGAAGTTAACCTGTAGTTCCTTATTAAGAGTAATCTACATTTTTTCTCTCAAAACGATTTCAGATGATGAGGATGAGCACAAAGACCTGAATAAGTGAATGTGTGTGTGTCTCTTGTTCCAGAGTATATACTCATTTTCTTCCAAAATCCTGCAGAGTTTTAGTAGGTAGAGGGTAAGGGCCAACATAGCTGCTGCTGGTCTGAAGTATGCCTCCTTCACAACTCCTATGGGTAAAACGAGGAGCCAGAACATGTCAGCAACAAGAGAAAGCTTCCTTCAACATCATACATGAAAAGGCCCATATCAAAGTATACAACTGAGCTGCCAAGACTTGGACTTCTGCTGTCAAAGTCCTGAACGTTCATTGGAAGGACTGATGAAGCTGAAACTCCAATACTTTGGCCACCTGATGTGAAAAGCTGACTCATTGGAAAAGACCCTAATGCTGGGAAAAACTGAAGGTGAGAGGAGAAGGGGACGACAGAGGATGAGATGGTTGGATGGCATCACCGACTCAATGGACATGAGTCTGAGTAAACTCCGGGAGTTGGTGACGGACAAGGAGGCCTGGCGTGCTGCAGTCCACAGGGTCACAAAGAGTCAGACACGACTGAGCAATTGAGCTGAACTGTCAAAGCCACAAAGGACAAGGTATCTGCCTTTCCTCTCCTCCTGTATATGATGATCTTATTAAAGTGAAAGTGTCAGTAGTTCAGTCATGTCCAACTCTTTATGACTCCATGAACTGTAGCCCACCAGGCTCCTCTGTTCATGGAATTCTCCAGGCAAGAACACTGGCGTGGGTAGCCACTCCCTTCTCCAGGGGATTTTCCTGACCCAGTGATCGAACCTGGGTCTCCCTCATTGCAGGCAGATTCTTTACTGTCTGCGCCACCAGGGACACCATGATCTTATAATGAGGGACAAAACTAGAGCCAGTCTGTGCTCGGAGCTGTGGTCCTGCCAGGCAGCTTGAAATCCTAGTCAGAAAGGCCACCTGATGCTAACGCAGAAGTCTAAAACAGTTAGCAGTGTGAAAAATGACAGTTCATTAAAATCCACCGAGGATCCAAGCATTGAGAACGACATATTTCCTAACGGTAAAATCCAAGTTTGCTCCACAGAGACATGTTTCTTCACTTAGACAGAAATACCTTTAGACAACATCAATATTATGAGTGATGGCAGTTAAAAAAATAAGGCAGAAGAAACACTGAAAGTTCAGTCTCACAGAATATGTATAAAAGCATAGCTTTGAGAAGAGGTGCAAACATAGATGGTACTCCCCTATGCTGTTTACACGGCAAACGGCAATAATCCATGATAGCAGTCTTTTCTACAGCATTGGGGTGGCCAGAAAGTTCATTCAGGTTTTCCCATTACAGCCGATGGAAAACGCAAACGAACTTTTTTGGCCAACACCTGGCTCTCAGTTCTATAGTCTTTCTCAACAGCCAGGTCCTACTAATCAACCAGAATCTGCATAAGAAAGAGAACCTATTGAACATTTTTCCCATAGGAGGAAAAGAGCTCTCTGCTGAGAACTAAGGACACTTGCTAGTCCTTTGGGCTTTACATTAACCAGCTAGGAAAAGTGACTTTTGTAACTCAAGGCCTCTCCGCCCTTAAAATTTGGACTGTCTCTGTTTCCTTTGCGTGTTTAAACTGTAGACATGTATACCCTTGGGACTGACATATGACTCAGATACTAAAGAATCTGCCTGCAATGCAGGAGACCCAGGTTCCATCCCTGGGTCAGGAAGATCCCCTGGAGAAGGGAATGGCTACTTAAAGAATTCCATGGACAGAGGAGCCTGGCAGGCTATATACAGTCCATGGGATGGCAAAGAGTCGGACACAACTAACCGACTTGCACTTTCAATCCCATGGGGGAGTATCTATGAATGATTGTAAAAGCTTAACTATCCCATAACTCAAAGAAATAGTTACTCATTGAAGTTATAATTTTTATCACTATTTTTTTTTCTTCCTAAGAGCTGCAGATACTAATTATAAGGTTCTTTGTCCAACAGTGGTTATCTAAGCCAAGAAATATATTCTCATCCAACTCCTTCACAGATGAGGAATTACATGTTCAGACAGGTTAATCAATTTGCATAACATCATGTCAGTAAATCTGCATACTTACTTATGATTATCATCACCAAGGCATTAGCACAATTATTAGTTTTTGTGGAGTTTACAGAGTAATTTCCAAACTGCAAACCCAAATCTACTGACAAGTCAGCATCTTTATTCCATCACTATTAGTCTTTATGGTCTATTTTGTTTTAAACTGGAATATAATTGTTTTAAAATGCTGTGTTAGTTTCTGCTATGCAACAACATGAATTAGCTATAAGAATACATACATCCCCTGCCTCTTGAGCCTCCCTTCCACCCTACCATCCCACCTCTCCAGGTCATCAGAGAGCACCAAGGTGAGCTCCCTGTTCATGGTCTCATTTGTGTTAATTTCCTTATACTTGAATATATTAAAGGTGCCTACTTTCTTCCAATTCCTTAGGATTCTTTTTGTCTCCTTAATCACTGAGCACATTCATGCCAGCAATGTGAAAGTTTCCTGATTTAGAAACTCTGAAATGTTTACTGGTGGGGAATGTACGTAATTCCTTTACCACTTAACAACTATAGTAAGTAAGCCTTTACCTAAGGCAAACCCGGTGGAACTCAAAGAGCATCCACTTACTGCTATCTTTTTGTCTACTATCTTTTATCTGCATATACCTGCTGTATATGCTTCTTTGAGTGTAAATTCTTTAACTGCCAAAAAAATCACCATGGTATGCCATAAAATGATCTTAATATGTCACTGTGTCTGTTGCCTAAACTTGAATCCAATTTTCAAGTGCTTTATGTGGATTTGATAATAATACAGAGTGATTTCAGGCATGAAATACCGTGAACATAAATTCACTGAGATGAGTTTAAGTGGTGAGTTAGATAAGCAGGCAGAAGATCCACCTTTCATCCTCAGTTTTCACACTACAGTACAAACTTGCACACTCCTCTTCCTTGAGCCCCAACCATAAAGTGAGGAGGTCAATCATGTTCATGTTTATCATGCTATGACTACCATGGGCATCCCCTGATGTCCCCTCCCCATGCCTCTTCTGGGCAGTGACATAATATTCCATGGGACAGCATAGAGCAGCCACTGGCACCATGCTTAGCCAGGATCACCCACTGCCAGCGTGGAGGGCACAGCCTCCTACCCTGTAGCTAATCCCAAGCATCCTAGGGCAGCAGTCATAGCAGCCTGCTCCCACAAAACCTAAGACAACAAAACTTCTGGTCTCCAGTCTTTACTTCACTCGACAAATTTAAGAGGTCAGTGACTTACTGCTTCCTCCACTGTAAAGTATCAGGCCAGCCGACTCTGGAACATTTCATAAAAGCATCCAAAAAGCCCCAAATATATAGGCGTGTATTGCTGAACTAAGAGGAGACTTGAGAGATTTTTTAATATTAAAAACTGAAGACCCATATATATGCACTAATATACAATATTTGTTTTTCTCTTTCTGGCTTACTTCACTCTGTATGACAGATGCTAGATTCATCCACATCACTACAAATGATCCAATTTTGTTCCTGTTTTCATGACTGAGGAATATCCCACTGTATATATGAATACATATAGCTGATTCATCCTGTACAAAAGAAACACAACAATGTTATTTCATTTTTTTTTAAAATGAGATCTAGAGAATGGAAATGTTAGAACTACAACCACATATTCTTGATTCCAAACCAGTGTGTTTCCAAGGGGAATATATGAAGTGAGAGAGAATTAACAGTTTCTCATTTCAGTGGGTTTTAGTGGATGTTTCTATAAGACATCATACGATAGATTGTTTTCTTAATATTCATGCTGCATGTTTTAGAAGTCTCCATATTCTGATTGTTATAGTGAGGTAGGATAGTAATGAGACTAATGATTTGTTCTAGAGCTAAAATCATGTCTCCTTCACCTGCTGTTGGTCAAGTTAAGTTCATTGTCCTTCTTTCTGTTGCCTGAAAGATGGCATTACAAATGCTTCTAAATTATTTTTGAAAGTTACAGACATTAACTAATGTAGCATTAGTTATGACCAACCTAGATAGCATATTCAAAAGCAGAGACATTACTTTGCCAACAAAGGTCTGTCTAGTCAAGGCTATGGTTTTTCCAGTGATCATGTGTGGATGTGAAAGTTGGACTGTGAAGAAAGCTGAGCACCTGAGAATTGGTGCTTTTGAACTGTGGTGTTGGAGAAGACTCTTGAGAGCCCCTTGCTTGGGCTGCAAGGAGATCCAACTAGTCCATTCTAAAGGAAATCAGTCCTGGGGGTTCTCTGGAAGGACTGATGGTAAAGCTGAAACTCCAGTACTTTGGCCACCTCATGTGAAGAGTTGAGTCATTGGAAAAGACTCTGATGCTGGGAGGGATTGGGGGCAGGAGGAGAAGGGGACAACAGAGGATAAGATGGCTGGATGGCATCACCGACTCGATGGACATGAGTTTGAGTGAACTCCGGGAGTTGGTGATGGACAGGGAGGCCTGGCATGCTGCGATTCATGGGGTTGCAAAGTCAGACACGACTGAGCGACTGAACTGAACTCACACTCTGCCTTCACACATTCCCTGATGGATTCAAAAGATGTGTTGTCGGACGCTTACAACAAATCTTACAAATCAAAGTATCTCTTCAGGGTGGCCTAATACCAAAATGGGTCCTTGAGATGACATCCTAAGATGTGTCAATGATCTTGAGGACATTTCCTACAACAGTCCTGAAGGATACTGTTCTTTGCTTCCAGGACTCTTGGAATCACACTGCATGGAAATATGCCTGGGGATTTGAGAAGGTATTAGGTTTATTTAAACTTGTTTTTAAAAAACAAAAGTAATGGAAATAAAATAATATTCTCTTTTTTTTAACTCAAGATGGCATAGGAGAAGTTTTAAAATACCACTTCCTGAGAGTAACGGAGAAATAATTTCTGAGAACATTAATCTCAACACAGCATTCTAAACTGACACACGTGTGCATTCATTATAAAAAAAAAAAAAAACACAACAAGAATCATCCTCAAACAATATTATTCAACATAGGATCAGACTATTTTCCAAATTTGTCTTAAAGTCCCACAACTACAGAGAGCATTTCCCAGTTCAAATGTACCCCACAGTCCCCTACATGTCATCCATAACGGGAGTATGACAGGGAAGAGCAAAACGACTTCACACTGGAACTGTTTCTTTAACCTTTGCTTCTTGTTGCTTTTGTTATTACAACCACTAAAAGAATGCTGCCTATAGTTATAAGTGCATGTAATGCCTGCTTTAAGGAACCTACCCCTGTGCCAGAATGTTACACTTAAAAGACTTTGTTTAGATCACAAGGAGACAGTATGATCCTGCCCACCTGTGAATAGCTGCAGAAAAGAACTTAACACATCCACTCCCCAATGCTGGCCAAGTCAAGACATATTTTGCAAGACTAGACTTTTTTCATTTATTTTTAATTGAAGGACAATTGCTTTACAGTATTGTGTTGGTTCCTGCCATATATCAACAGGAACCAGCCATGGGCATACATATGTCCACTTCCTGTTGAACTTCCCTCCTATCTCCCACCCCATGCCACCCCTCTAGGTTGTCAGAGCACCAGGTTTAAGCTCTCTGCATCATAGAGCAAATCCCCACTGGCTATCTACTTTGCGTATGGTAATGTATATGTTTCCATGCTACTCTCTCCATTGGCCCCACCCTCTCCTTCAGCCAATGTGTCCACAAGTTTTTCTCTATGTCTGCATTGCCAAAATGAATGGCTTTTTAACTTGACTTCCACACCTTCTCCCCATCTCTGACCTATAAAAGAAAGTGGCATCCAGATCCTGATAAGATGGTACTCTAAGGTGCTAGCCTGCCATCTTCTCAGACTCTCGGCTCTCCCAATAAAGTTGCTATCCCTTGCCTCACCCCCTGATCTCCCGATTATTGGCCTGTTGTCAGGGAACAGACCCAGGTTGGATTTGTTAACAGGGCAATGCATCCATCACGTCTGCAAAAGTACTTTCATTTACAGTTTGCAACACTATGGAGCTAAAAGGAGCCTTTAAGATCACTCATTACAAATCCTTCATTTTAGAGATGAGAAAATGGAGCCTAAGAGGTTACGTGGTTTTGTTTGCTAAAATTAGAGAAGCAAAAAAAGAAGCTGAGATGGGCAGAATTGAACGCACATCATGAGGAGTCTGGCTCAGTGTTCTTCCCAGGTCCACGCGATCCCACTGTACACTATACAACACGCAGAGTGTGCAAGACTCAGGTCTGGACCACATCCCTCTACCTGTGCGTGTACCTATTCTAAATGAATTCCTCACGTCTGTCAAAGTTTTCTCTCACTTTTGTTAAAATTGAATAATTTTCTAAATATGTTTTTCTTTCATGATTGTGCCAAAAATATTGTTTAATTGCACTCTGTCCTGAGGGTTAGTAAGTACTAGAAAAACAAAAAACAAAACACTAGGCAATGGTTTCAGACAGATTACACATTGTTTCTTCTCTTGTCCCCTGCCAAAGATATCCACAACTCTATGCATGCTTTCCCAATAACTTGGGGCCTAATTCTATAAGTATCTAACCAAAATGCATGGAAAGAAGAATGGGTGATGGCTCTATGTCAGCCTAGTAGGATATTGAGAGTTTTGTTTTCGCCAATGGATCACTGAAAATGTTCTCCTAGGAACTAGCCCATGGAAACGGTACCACGGAAAAAAATCAGTTTAGGGATATTGGGGTCAAGCCAGGGAAGAGGATCAATATTTTTGTTGCTGTATCAAACCAGAGAAGCAAAATTCTCATTTCAGATCACTGTTGAATATTCCTGAAATTAGATCATGATGCTGGCACTGGAGAAACAGTTTCCTCAGTGGAATCTCTTTAAAAAGCCATAGAAATATGGTTTTGATGCACTTTGAGCTTATACTTATTGTCAAAATAAAGTCAGATAACTGCTGCTGGTTCTACGTGCATTAACCACACATAAACAATGTGAAGTCTTCTTTATAAATTCCAAGCAAGTGAAATAGTTGTAAAATAAACATTTATAGTACATCAAAGAACTTTACAGGAATTCCATTACCTTGTGGTCATTGTTTTTAAAGCTATAAATCATGATTTATCATTCTTTAATTGCACATATAATATGTTTTGTGTCACTGACCCCCTGGTCAATGAATCCTGTATTTTGGTCAGTAAGCAACTATTCTGAAAGTGTTACTTAAATTCTACACGTATTCACTGGAGTAGAGTGAAATACACTTAATGACGATAATACAAACTAATATTTACAGAAGGTTTACTAGAAATCAGACATGTATGGAACTTATTTCAGGTAATCCTTGTAACAACTCCATTTTACAGGTAAGAAACTGAGGTTAAATAATATTAAATAATTGGCTAGAAATTACATAGCCAGAGAATAGCAGATCCATGATGGTATTTCAGGTCCATGCAACTCCAAAATGCATATTCTCGAACCACTACTCTTTAATACCCACAATTTAATCTTCCACTAATGACTTTCATGAAAATATTACTGTAATTTATCACCAAGGACAAAAATCATCAATGCGGAGCTCTCCAGGACCACTGGATACAGGGGGTGGGACTGGCGGACTAATAAATAAGCCAGAGGTTATGGAATCACATTTTTACAAAGACAGCATATCTGTAATAAAACTACGGGGAAGATTCTGCTCAAGAAGAGCATTTCATAGTGAAAATACCATAGATTCAAAATCTTAATACAACACAAAACAGTGTGCCTGGCATCTTCCTAGATGACTAGATATATATTAAATGAGGAGGCTTTTCAACATCAGCTGAGCCATCTGAGCCATTTTTCAAAGTAGAATCATCCCCTGCATCTGACTCAAAATAATGAATACAGCCTCAGCCTGAAAGATTCTCTTTTTTGTTACCTTCTCTAAATTACAGTTGTGAGGAGCATCTGAGCAGATACAGATAAAGTAAAACAAATAAGTTGAAAGGAAAAAAAAAACAATCAATTGCAGTTTGAGTTTCATTTATATTTTCATTTTTAATAAACTGTACACTTGACATGTTACCTCTTAGTGTTAGGATTCTACTGAAAAACTTGCATTCTAAAAATGAGAGGTAGAAAATAAATGAAATGCTCAACAACAAGGAGAGTGTAAAAAAATACCAAATATGCCTATGCTTAATGTATTCATTAAACATACTAAAATAAAATGGAAAATTTTTCAAATACTACACTGAACGAAACCATTAAAATGATCATTAGAATATGGCCCAAATTTTGCACTAGGTGCCAAAAGGCAAAAAAAAAAAAGTCTCAATGTGGGTAGCTCAAAATGTTAAATATGGTAGAATGGTATTTCCATTGCTCTCTCCCTCTCATCCTCTCCCCCATGACCCCTCCACCAGCAACCTGCCTTTCTTCTTTCATTTCTTCCTTTTACCAATTTTCATAATCTGAAAAACAGACTCTATTTAAGTATATTTGACTTAGTTAGTAACTATACTAATGCAGGATAGAGGAGTATCAATTTTATAGTCTATCTGGATTCAAAACCTGACTATCACTAACTAAGTTACTTAAAAACTTGAAATCCCACTTTCTTCATATGTAAAGTACAAGGATAATATGTTTCTACACAGCAGATCCATTGGGGAAAATACATGAGCAAATATATGTAAAATGATTAAAAGAATGCCTGGCACATGGTCAGGACTCAATAAAGCTAGGTATTGTAGTTGCTGCTGCTGCTAGTTTTATTACTAGAGAGTATTCAGTCAACCAATAGCTCTGCTGTAAAAACGAGACACATATTTTAATCAAGATAAGATGTTATTTAAAACATATGACTGCCTTGATGACAGCAGTACATAAACAACACTAGTATATCTGCCAAAATTCATTACAATTCTTAACAATATTAGAATTTTTAAATAAGCATTATTATGTGTCTGTTTTGCTTCTCCCATCATATATTGATCAATAAACCTTTGTGGACTTCTCTAGGTTTGTCAAACTCATTCTTGTCTTAGATAAAACAAGATGATTTGCGGATTAGGTAAGCAGTTAAAGGACAAGAGAAATTTGACACCAGACAAGTGGTTCATGCAAAGTCCATACAAGCCAAAAATGTCTGTAAGCAAAGGGATAAGAACTTCACTAGGACATAGATAATCAACATTTAAGGTCCACCATCACCGCGAGAAAATTTAAGCTTAGCCTCCTTATCTGACATCAGTAAGAGTGATCAAACCCATTTTCAACATGCACTAGACTTCTTTCTTGGTGTGATGAGAAAACATTCCCATCATAATTTATTTTCCTTACTACTGAAATTGAAGCCTTGATGATATCAAACTTCCCTTCAAGCCAGAGCTTAACCCAACATATGCAGGTACTTTTTCTTCTTCATGTTTCTTAAGCAAAACTAAAATGATTCCTTTCAGAAAGTAAGGAGCAAGACATACCCACTTGTCTCCCTACTTCTACCTCAGTACTAAACTCCCAAACATCATGAATACACCATGGCATACACTGGGTTCTTTTAGGTTAACGTTTTCTGAATAAGGCTCTGATTTCTCACAACTGCATAAACACAAGAACCTGAAGATGTGTGCATCACAGTAATAAGTCAAGTGGTATGTTTCCTATCGGAAACATTAGCACCATATCTGTTCTGAAGGATGATTTGAGTGAGAGGCGAGGGAGCCTGACCAGATCTCTGTGACCAAGAAAGGAACTACACAAAGGTGTCCAAACCTCAAATCTGGGCACTATGCAGTATTATTTCCCAAAATAGAATTCTTCAGGTCATTTCTTCAAATATACAATTATCTACCCACAAATCAGATTTTATTGTATGTTTAAGTTAGATTAAAATAGGATAAAAATAACCCAAAATTGTCCTAACCACACATTGAAAGTAATTTTCAATTTAATGATTATAATGAATTTAAATCAAATGAACAAGGACCTTACTGTATAGCTCAGGGCTTAGTCACTCAGTCGGGTCCAACTCTTTGCAGCCCCATGGACTGTAGCCTGCCAGGCTCCCCTGTTCATGGAATTCTCCAGGCAAGAATACTGGAGTGGGTTGCCGTGCTCTCCTCTATGGGATCTTCCCAACCCAGGGATCGAACCAAGGTCTTCCACAATGAAGGCAGATTCTTTACCATCTGAGCCACCAGGGAAGCCCATAACTCACTGAGCTCTGCTCAGTAATTCTGTAATAACCTAAATGGGAAAAGAATTTGAGAATGAATATATACATGTATAACTGAATCACCTTGCTGTACACCTGAAACAAACACAACATTGTTAATCAACTACACTGCACCATAAAATAAAGATTTTAAAAATCAATGAATCAAATGAAAAAATAAGGATATGAAAACAAATCTGGAACGAAAAAGACACATCTCAAATATTATTGATCTCTTTCAAACCCAGTTCTACATTTAAGAAACAATGTTAATGAAGAGTCTACAGAGACAATCCATTCCAATATACAGCTGACCCTTGAACAATGCAGCAGTCAGACCATATATATTTCACAGCTGGCTCTGATATCACGGTACTTCCACATCCAGGGAGTCTACCAACCACAGACTGTGTAGGATTGTAGTATTTACTACTGGGAAATATCCTTGCATAAGTGGACCCACACAGTTCAAACCCACGTTGTTCAAGGGTCCACTGTAAGGCCTCCTTTAATCTCTATGACACTAAAACAACGCAGCTGTCTCCTGCACTCTGCTCCTTCTCCATCTCTGTCACAAGGTGGCCTTTCTTTTTTGAACCTGGACTCAGACACAGCATGGGGTCTTCATGACTCCATGTTCAGTCTCCCGTCCTGTGTGTTGACATCTCTTGCTCAGCGAACATCCATCCTCCAGCCAAAAAGACAGCTGTCAATCCCTAGAATTCAACACCCACATCCAGACCTGGAGGTCTCTGCAGACTTAGAGTCACAGTCCTTCATCACCATTTGTCCAGGGTTTGTTCACTTGAATGTATTCCCATCACTCTCAAGTTACAAATGCTTAGCACCAAACAATTCTCTTTTCCTTCATCGCCTTTTTACTACAGGCTTCACCATTTTCATTCGACTCAAAGTTCCTGAGCACTCTTCTTGTGAACTGAACACAGTGTCATGTAGACCCTGAATCAACCACATCCCTGTTCTCAATAAGGAATGAGGAGTCCAGGAGGTGAGAGTGAGGAGAAAAGGCAATGATGACAAAGATTTCTCACCTTTATCTGACTTCCAGCATCTTGGGGCTTCCTTGCAGTGACTGCCCTGCAATCTCTGAACACTTGCCTACACGTTAGAATTTTTCACACGTGGTGAATTTCACACAGAAGCTGAAGCCAGAACCCTAGATGCTACCTTACATCCAGACACCACACCAGGGAAAATGAATGTACTGGCTGGAGCATCTGAGGAGGCATTCAGTTCTCCACTAGAGAGAGATATCGCTGGCATGACAGCTGATGGGGAGCCGTATGGTCAGAGACAAGCCCTGGCTGTGGCGTGTCCCCAGAGAATCCAGCTCTCTTGTACGTTCCCAGAGACCCCAGTGCTAATATCTGTTGATACTCTTTCTTCTGGTTAAACTACCCTATGCATATTCTGTTATTTGCAGCTAAAAAAAAACCCCTGTCCAAGACAACACATTAATGTATCAAAACTCCACTAATTAATTCTCAGAAGCACAAATTAAGTATTAGGGAAAATTGGCTGATTTCTAAAACAACTGCATTTATACTCACCCTGACCTACGTGTACACACCACTCATGCTATGGAGGCAGATAAAATCAGGACCTTCATGAAATGGTCATGCTGCAGCTCTGAGCTCATGTAAGTAAAATTTTCACCATGAATTCCTAAAAATATATATTCAGTGTTTATTCTGAAGCTAATTTAGAACAGGTAAGTGGCTGACAGTAAGTCTATAAAAATTTGCACTTTCTTTACCCCTGAGCATAAATTAAACCAAGAAGCTTTAAAATGTAGTCTCCAAAATACATGTCCCAAAGTCATCAGTATTCAGTGTGCTGTGATTCTGAATACAATTCAATACTCAACAGCAAGAGTTCTGGGATCAGAATATCCACGTTTGAATCCCAAGTCTACCATTCAGCAGTTTTATCACCTTGAACAGGTAAATCACATATCTACACATCAATTTATCTGCAAAAACAAACATAATTTAGCACCTACATCAATAAGTCTGGTATCTCATACAGAAAATATATGCAAAATGCTTAACACACTAACATCTATTAAGTACTCAGTGTTATCCACTATGCTTATTAGCAGCATTATTAGCAATTTTGCTGGCAATAACACCATCACAATGCAAGGGTGTCTAGAAAGGAGCATGTTTGAGTAAGCACTGCTCTCAGTTCAGTTCAGTCGCTCAGTCGTGTCTGATTCTTTGTGACCCCATGAATCACAGCACGCCAGGCCTCCCTGTCCATCACCACCTCCCGGAGTTCACTCAAACTCACGTCCATCGAGTCAGTGATGCCATCCAGCCATCTCATCCTCTGTCGTCCCCTTCTCCTCCTGCCCCCAATCCCTCCCAGCATCAGAGTCTTTTCCAATGAGTCAATTCTTTGCATGAGGTGGCCAAAGTATTGGAGTTTCAGCTTTAGCATCATTCCTTCCAAAGAACACCCAGGGTTGATCTCCTTCAGAATGGACTGGTTGGATCTCCTTGCAGTCCAAGGGACTCTCAAGAGTCTTCTCCAACACCACAGTTAATCTGGTAGAACTATTCAACATCTCAGTTCTTCCAAAGGACTTCTCTTGTTCTTGCAGGGGGTTAATATTTTTGAAGCTCAATTGCTCACACTCCTTGGCTAAGAAGAGGGCACCTGGGTGTAAGATGCTTGACTGAAAGGGATGATAACTCCAAGAAGAGCTTTTGGCTAGTGATGCTAAAGAAACTTTACGTATCAATTCCAAACACTTGATGACTGCTTTGTTACAACGGTGACAAAGTTAACACACAGGTTTGCAAATACTTTCCAAGACAGTGTTTTAACAGCAACATTCTTTTTTAAACTGAACAAACAACTAACTTTCTAAGTTAACATTAACCAGAGATGATCATTTTCCCAGGGACATATTAGGTGAAATCATTCACAAACAGCTCGGAACCCAATAATCCCAAGACAAATATCTGTTTTCCCCTGGCCACTGGAAAGGGACCCCAGATGGAAACATTGGCTAGAAGTGAGTGATTGGAAATACTGAGGCCCTCTATAAACACCACTGCAGTAGCTCAGCGTCCTTCTAATCAGAGGCCAAAAGACCCTCAAAGGGGCACTGATATAGAAAAGCTGTTTTCCAGCACAAAGCAAACAGCCCATCAAGAGTTACATAAATATTCAGTCAACTAACTTACCCCCAAGTGCACTCTTCTCAGCCAAGAAGTGTGGGCAATTGAGCTTCAGAGGTATTAATCCCCTGCAAGAACAAGAGAAGTCCTTTGGAAGAACTGAGATGTTGAATAGTTCTACCAGATAAACATCTAAAGCAGTGCTTACTCAAACATGCTCTAGACATCCTTGTATTGTGATGGTGTCATTGCTAGCATAATTGCTAATAATGCTGCTAATAAGCATAGTGGATAATGCTGAGTCCTTAATAGATGTTAGTGTGTTAAGCATTTTGCATGTAGTTTCTGTATAAGAGATACTTAGCAAATTTACTGATGCAGGTGCTAAATTATCTTTGTTTTTGCAGATAAACTAATAGGTACTTGTGTGATTTACCATTTTAAAGCTTCTTGGTTTAATTTATCCTCAAGGGTAAAGAAAATACAAATTTTTATAAACATACCATCAGCCTATTCTAAATCATCTTTGGAAGAAACACTAAATATTCTTTTTCCAGGAAATCAGAGTTAAAGTTTTACTTATCTGAGCCCAGAGCTACGGCGTGGCCATTTCACAGAAGTACTGATTTTGTCTGCCTTTGTAGCATGACAAAAACGAGTGTGGTGTGCACACACAGATCAGAGTAAGTATAAATGCAATTGTTTTAGAAATCGATCACTTTTCCCTAATACTTGATTTGTGCTACTGAGAATTAGTGGAATTTCAATTCCTGAATGTGTGTCTTGGACAGGGCTCCTAGTTGCAAATAACAGAAGATGCACAGGCTAGTTTAACCAGAAGAAAGAGTATCAGTAGATGTTAGTACCCGGGGTCTCTGGGGAGGTGCAAGAGAACTGGATTCTGCAATGACACAGCCACACCCAGGACTTGTCTCTGACCATACAACTCCCCAGCACCTGTCATGCCAGCAATCTGCCTCCCCAGCTGAAGAACCGAATGCCTCCCAAACACTTCAGCCAAGATACTGGTTCTCCCTGGTTTAGTGCCCGGATGTAAGGTAGTCTCTGAAGTTTCTGGCTTCAGCTTCTGTGTGAAATTCACCACGTGTGAAAAATTCTGAAATGCAGGCAGGTGTTCAGAGATGCGGGGCAGTCACTGCAAGGAAGCCCCAAGATGCTGGAAGTCAGATAAAGGTGAGAAATCTTTGTCATCATTGCCTTTTCTCCTCACTCTCACCTCCTGGACTCCTCATTCCTTATTGAGAACAGGGATGTGGTTGATTCAGGGTCTACATGACACTGTGTTCAGTTCACAAGAAGACTGCTCAGGAACTTTCTGAGTCGAATGAAAATGGTGAAGCCTGTAGTAAAAAGGCGATGAAGGAAAAGAGATTCGTTTGGTGCTAAGCATTTGTAACTTGAGAGTGATGGGAGGACATTCAAGTGAACAAACCCTGGACAAATGTGATGAAGGACCGTGACTCTAAGTCTGCAGAGACCTCCAGGTCTGGATGTGGGTGTTGAATTCTAGGGATTGACAGCTATCTTTTTGGCTGGAGGCTGGATGTTCGCTGAGCAAGAGATGTCAACACACAGGACGGGAGACTGAACATGGAGTCATGAAGACCCCATGCTGTGTCTGAGTCCAGGTTCAAAAAAGAAAGGCCACCTTGTGACAGAGATTGAGAAGGAGCAGAGTGCAGGAGACAGCTGCGTTGTTTTAGTGTCATAGAGATTAAAGGAGGCCTTACAGTGGACCCTTGAACAACGTGGGTTTGTCCTCTTATACCAGGATATTTCCCAGTAGTAAATACTACAATCCTACACAGTCTGCAAAATCTGTGAATGTGGAAGAACCGTGATAACAGAGCCCAGTAGTGAATCATACACAGACTGAGGCCTGCATTGTTCAGGAGTCAACTGTGTATTGAAATGTATTGGCTCTATTGACTATTCATTAAGAGACACTTTCTCAACTGTAGAATTGGGTTTGAAAGAGCTCAGTGATCCTGAGATGTGCCTTTTTTGTTCCAAACTTGTTTTTAAATCTCTATCATTTCATTTGATTGATTTTGTAAATTTTATATTGTAGCACAGTTGATCAACAATGCTGCTAGTTTCTAGTGTATATCAAAATGATTTAGTTATACATATATCTATTCTTTCTCAAATTCTTTTCCCATTTAGGTTATTACAGAATATCGAGCAGTTTCCTGTGCTATAAAGGAGGTCCTTGTTCATTTGATTTAAATTCACTGAAATCATTAAATTGAACAACTAAACTTTCTGTGTGTAGTTAAGACAACGTTGGGTTATTTTTATCATATTTTAATCTAACTCAAATATATAATAAAATCTGGTTTGCATGCAATTACTCACATATTTGAAGAAATGACCTTAAGAATTCTATTCTGGGAAATAATACTGCATGGTGCACAAAGTCTAGGCCTGGACAGGTCTGTAGAATTTCCCTCTTGGCCACAAACTGAGACCTGGTCAGGCCACCTCACCTCTCAGTCTAACCATTCTTTAGAACTAGATATGGTGCTAATGTTTCACATGGGAAAAAATACTTCTTCATGGTTTATTACTATTAATACAAAGCACATGTTTGCAGGTTCTTGCATTTCTGCAATTGTGAGAAATCAGACCCTTCATTCAGAAAATATTAACCTGAAAGAGCTTAGTGTATGCCAGGGTATATTCTTGATGTTTGGAAGTTTGGTATTGAGGTAGAAGGAGGGAGACAAATGACTAAGTCTTGCTCCTTATTTTCTGAAAGGAATTGCTTTATTTGTGTTTAAGAGACATGAAGAAGAACATATATATACATATGTTTGGGTTGGGCCCTGGCTTCAAGGGGAGTTTGGTATCATGGAGGCTTCTATTTCAGTAGTAACAGAAAAAAAAAAGAATTATGATGGGAATGTTTTCTCATCAAGCCAAGAAAGAGGATGAGCTCATCACCCTTTGTTGTTGTTCTTTGTTTGTTGTTGTTGTCACTGAGTTGCGTCCGACTCTTTGCAATCCCATGGACTGCAGCACACCAGACTTTCCTGTCCTTAACTCTCCCCAGTGTTTGCTTAAACTCATGTCCATTGATACGGTGATGCTATTTAGCCATCTCCTCCCCCACCGCCCCCTTCTCCTTTTGCCTTCACTCTTTCTCAGCATCAGGGTCTTTTCCAATCAACTAGCTCTTTGCATCAAGTGGCCAAAGTATTAGAGCTTCAGCTTTAGCACCAGTCCTTCCAATGAATATTCAGGGTATTGATGCCAAATAAGTGGCCTAGGCTTAGACTTTCTGTTGAAGTGAGAGTGGACCTTAAACATTGATTATCATTGCCCTGGTGAAGTTCTTATCTCATTGCTTACAAACATTTTTGATTGTATGGACTTTGCTTGTACCACATGTCTGGGGTCAGATTTCTGTTGTTCTTTAACTGCCTACCTGATCTCCAAATCATCTTGCTTTGTCTAAGAAGAGAAAGTGTGTCAAACCTAGGGATGCCCACAAAGGTTCATCAATCAATATATGATGGAAGAAGAAAAATCAGATATATAACAACACTTATTTTTTAAATTCTAATATTGTTAAGAATTGTAATAAATTTTCATAACCACAGAAGAGACTCAATGCTTATTTGGCAGATATACTAGTCTTATTTATGTACTGCTCTCATAGGGGCAGTCATGTGTTTTTAATAACATCTTATCCTGATTAAAATATGAGTGTCTCCCTTTTCACAGCAGAGCCATTGGTTGACTGAATATTCTCTAGTAGTAAAACTGGCAACAGAAACTAATAGTTAGCATTTATTGAGTCCTAACCATGTGCCAGGCATTCTTTTAATCACTTTACAGATGTTAACTCATCTGATTCTCACAACGGATGTGCTATGGAAAAACATATTATCCTACTTTACATATGAAAAGTGTGGGACTTAGAGGTTTTAAGTAACTTAGTGATAGGTTTTAAATCCAGATAAACTTCAAAATTCGAATCCTTCTATTCTGCATTAATATAGTTAATATAGTTCCTAACCAAGTCAAATGTGATGGAGCCTATATTTAGATTATGAAAATTGGTAAAAGGAAAAAATGAAGTAAGGAAGCAAGGTGGAAGGAGATTGACAGGGGAAGCATTCTACCTCTGTTAACATTTTGAGCTATCCACTTTGAGACTTTTTTCTGCCGTTTGGCACATATGCAAAGTTTGAATCATATTACAATGATCTTTAAATGGTTTTGTTCAGTTTAGTATTATTTTAAAATTTTTCAATCATATTATTTTAGTACGACATTAATAGAAGCATGTTCTCTATTATTTTTACACACTCCCTATTGTTGAGTTTTTAGCTTATTTTCTACCTCTAGTTTTTAGAAACAAGTTTTTCAATAGAATCCTAACAATAACATGCAATAGTATGTGTACATTTTATTAAAAATGAAAATATAAATAAAACTCCAACAGCATGTCCAATAAATTACCCATTTATTGGCAGTGTATTCGTCAAAAATCTCTAAAATCCAGCTCTTCAGTTTTTCCCAGAACAATACTTGGCATCTACAATATGATCTTGGCTTTATGAACCCCTCGAAGCCCATGTATAGACACTTCAGAACCTTGTTACTCAAAGCATAATCCTTGGACCAGCAACATCCACATCACATGAGAGCCTGTTAGGCATGCAGAACCCCAGACTCCAACCCAGAACTGCTGAGTCAGAATTTGCCTTTTAATAAAACACCCAAATGATGCATGGCTTTGAGCTCATGAACAGTTGCTTCAGAACCTCTGATCTCACAGATGCTTCCAATGCTTGAGTCACAGGTTAAGAGAAGTTACAATTCTGTCTTCTAGAAGGCCCCAAAATAACATATATGAACAAATACAAATTAAGTGCTAATCATTTATTCATTCACTTTTCAACAAATATTTATTGAGTGTCCATTATGGGCCAGGCATTGCCCTAGTCACAAAGCGTTTATCCTCATTCTAGAGGGAGAATGTAGATCCTAAGGAACAAACATGCAAGGAAACAGGTATTGTGTCTGATAGTAATTAGTACAACGAGATAAAAGAGCGGAAGATGAAGGCTATAGGTAAGGCTGGTGGGATGCTGCTTTTTAAAAAAGGGGCGGCCAAAATGGCTTGTTAGTGGGGTTGGAGCCCAGGAGTCTGTATAAAACCCAGTGGCTTGATCTGCATTTTATTTTTGTCATCAAAGTTCATCTGTTTCTCCACACTCCATTTTGTTCTATTACCATATGCTGTTTGTTGTCGTTTAGTTGCTAAGTGGTATGCAACTAATTTGTGACCCCATGGACTACAACCCACCAGCCTCTTCTGTCCATGGGATTTTCCAAGGCAAGAATCCTGGAGTGACTTGCCATCTCCTTCATCAGGGGATCTTCTCTACCTAGGGACTGAACCCATGTCTCCTGCAATAGCAAGCGGGTTCTTTACCGTCAAGCCACCAGGGCAGCCCCCTATTACCATATATACCATTAATATTACAAAAAGTAATGTCACTTCATCTTTGGTGCCAAAGTCTAATGAAGCTAAATCATATTTATCAAGTAAATTCCAACAGCATAAATTTGAAGATTAAAAGAAAAAAATAGAGTGGTCAAGGAAAACTTGTGGAGAAGATGGCTTTTGAGCAAAGACTTAAAAGAAATGAGAGAAGTGAGAGCTATACTACTGAAAGGAAAACCTTTCCAGCAGGAAGTGATTTGGTGCATCCAAAGACCAAGGACCTTCTCCAAGCTCATCCTTGGAGAAGACGAGATCGGGAGGTGGGATGAGAGTGGTCACACAAGTTCTAATCATCACAGAGCATAAGTACCAACTGCTGTAAAAACACTAGGAAAGAGACCACAGGGCTATAAATCTGCTTGGGTTCAATGAAGAAGACCATGCCATCTCTTGCACTAAGTTGGGTAAGGTCTCTCCTAGAGGAGATGGGGTCTCAAACACTGCTTGAAATATGACTTACTCCCATCAGAAAGCAATTTATGCTTCTTTCTCTCTCTCCTTTTTTTTTTTTTTTTTTTGGAATTTCAGCTTAAAATATAGTTGCTAAGTACCTCTGGCAAAAACCAGATTTTGTTTCAGAGGGTCTGGCACATACTTGGCAGGAAACATACTCAACTGGAATTAAATAATAATCCCATGACTGGCTATCATTCAGAACTGTATCTTGGCTACCTTTCTAGGCTTATGTTCATAATTATTCAAGACCACATTTCAACAGTACTCTAGCCATCTTGCCTGAACATCTGTTTCAGGAACTACTCTGCCTTTGGCCAACATGTACTCTCGCTGCAGACAGCATACCAGATGACCAGTGCCATCTCCTTAATATTGTTCATCCATATCTTGTGTCTTTGAGCCTGTGCCAAGTTCCCACTGGGAGACAGGCGGTTTGGGTAACAAGGGACACGTGCTCCTCTCACTGCCACGTGTAAACCATATGAAAGAAATCATCACTCTATTGCAAAAGAAGTCATGCCAGCAACTATAAAGATCAGCCCAGCCTCCAAATAATGACTATCAATTCATACAACCTTTGTACACAGGCTAACCTAATCCATGCTAATCTCTCTCCATTATGCCAATGAAGATACTACAGTCACTCCTCACACTGAACAGCTTCAATCAAATTAATGTTTCATGTCGGCTCTATCTTAAAATTTTTCCTCTTCTTCATCCAGAATGAAGGATGAATAAATCTGTCTATGCCGAGTACGCCTCCCAAGAATTTGCCATCTAATCCAGCCAAAATGAAATTTACAAATCAAAAAAAAGCTAAATAAAAACAAGGATAATAAATGGGTGACATTATTCACTTACAGATAGGTATAATCCACTTTAAGAAAATTAATTTATGAGAAGAAAAATGGCAGGATTATTATTCACAGAAAGTTTCCTTTCCCACTCAATTATTTGTACAACAGTGAAGCCAGACAGGACCAAAGGAGGTCATTATTTACAGATAAGAAAAAGGCCTTGCTCAAATATGCACAGCTCTGGTGGCAGAGAAAGCACTAAGACTAAAGTCCTTTATATCTCCCAGACAGTCCACCGTATCCCACCTTCACCACCATCCCCCTCACACACATACACACCAGGACTGTCTACAGGGTTATAGGACAGAGAAGCTCCTGACTTGCTCTAATATTTGTTTACGTATCATTAACTACTTGGGAGGGTGGGGAGAGGAACTATGAAATCCAGAGTTTAAATGGCAGGAACCATTATTAACTGAAAATCAATCAGAAATGAAAATTAAAGCATCTCTGAAATCCTAATGCAAGTCAGCGGGAAAATTGGATTCGATTTTTTAAAAGAATTAATCTTTGCAACTCTCAGGAACATGTCTACTGTACCACAAGTGAAAGTGTTAGTTGCTCAGTAGTGTCTGACTCTGCGACTCCATGGACAGTAGCCCGCCAGGCTCCTCTGTCCATAGGATTCTCCAGGCAAGAATACTGGAGTGGGTTGCCATTTCCTTCTCCAGTTCTTCCCAACCCAGGGATCAAACTCGGGTCTCCTGCACTGCAGGCAGATTCTTTATCATCTGAGCCATCAGGGAAGCCCACTAAAGCACCCTTATATATTGTAGTGAATAATTCCAAGAAATCATCCAATCCATCCGTTCCATACTTGACCAAGCTCAACTTTGCAGGTGGTTACTAATACAGAGAGTAGCAAATGTTATCACTCAAAATCCAACTTTATAAAACCTTAAACCTTTCATAAAGACAACTGGCACAAAATGTGGCTTCATACTTGCAATTGGAATAGTATGGGGGAACTAAGAGTACCAAGAAGAAGTAAACAAGCTAGCTAACCCAAATTTTTCTATTTGCCAACTTGGGTTTAAGGAGTTTTGTCAACCAATAAAGTGTTCCTCAAGAAGTGTCAGTGCTCAAAGTACACGACAGGCCATCCATAACACAATAACCATATTAAGAACCCTGTTGATGGACCCCAGCAAATCCTCTGCTTATAATGACTCATCATCAAAACATTCTTAACTAGCATGGGATGCTTTCCCAGGACATAACAATGACCCTAGGATATTACAGGATTCCCAGGTGTCTACTTTCTTATCACTCTGGTGCTGGTGCATTTTCTTGGGTTGTGGTTGTTTATATCTGTGTATGTGTGTGTGTGTGTGTATAAAACCACCTGATTCAAAGAACCTACTCATTGGAGAAGACCCTGATGCTGGGAAAGATTGAGGGCAGGAGAAGGGGGTGACAGAGGATGAGATGGTTGGATGGCATCACTGACTCGATGGACGTGAGTTTGAGGAAACAGCGGGAGATGGTGAAGGACAGGGAGGCCTGGCGTGCTGCAGTCCATGGCATCACACAGATTCAGACATGACAGCAACTGAAGAAAAACAACAGCAGAGAACACAGTTCCTTTGCAGTTATCTGCTTGGTAGAATCTTCGGCATGCTGAAAGACCCATTCACAAATACAGCCCTCTTATTTGACAGACTAGAAAACTGAGATGTTTAATGATTTTTGCCCAAAGGCTATTACAGCTTATTCATGCAAATCCAGGCCAGGAACTCGGGTCTCCTGGCTTCTTATCAGGGGCTGTTTCCACTCTGTCAAGCTCCCTCCTCTGTGAGTCACTCCCCACTGAAGGATACAATCTTACTTTATCCTCCAAATCCAATTCAAATGGCCCACATTTTAACTCACCCATAATTGCTAAATTGGACCAGCCAGTTTAAAAGCAACTGCTTTTTCTATTATAGTGGAAATTTTGGCTCAATAACTATAAATGTCTTACAATGTTGTACAAAACGCCAGCCTTTCCAGAATGTGTTTTGGATTTGTTTTCTTTTCTTTTTTCTTTTTACTGTTCTGGGCTGTCTCTGAACAAGCAATTTCACTGCTATGTGATACAACGGAAAGGCCGCAGTCTAGCAGAATACTTCACCAGTTCAAGACTTTTGACTCTCATTTCAAACCTATGGCTTATTTAGGTAATGCCAGCAACATAGTTACAGCCAAGTTTTATTGAGTGTGGACCCCAAGCTGTTCTCACTAACCAAATCCTTTGCATACACAGTATCTCACTTAAACTTCATCACGACCCTGAGCGATGGTTACAGTGAACCCCACTCAACAGATGAGCAAATTCAGGTTCAGAGATCTTAGTCATCTGCCAAGATCAGAGAGTAGATGGAAAATTCAACACTGAAGTTCTCTGCTCTGCTAAAATGTTCCTGAAGAGTATCAACAAATACAGCTCCCGTTCTTCAGCAGAGAATGCACTCTTTAGGCGCTGGCCTTTTCCAGGATCTAAAACAGAGAGTTAAGTGGAAGATACTGATACAATTCTGCTAAGAAGCAGAATACTTCAGTTACATATGTCTGCTAAATCAACCTCCAAGCCACAGAGATAGAATCCTATTTTCTCAGCCCCAGCTATTCCAAAGCACAGCAAAACAACTTCTGCACATTTCTGCTTTTACAGTAGTGAAACTAGGCTTTATCCAAGGGATCACAAGGAGTCAGACACAACTTAGCAACTCACCAATGACAACAAACCCCGCAAAAAGGAATTGTTGCCCCATGGAAAAATGAAGTTCCTAATAGCTATGTTCAGAGCTGTTGAGAGGACTAAATGAACTATAATACTACATGAAAAACCCTTTAATCAGGCCACATTGTAAACTCTCTGCAAATATTAGCTGCTACTCTCATTGTTATCTGTTACTTCATCAAACTAATCGGCCAGGTAGCAATGTGTTTCTGTATCTTGGACTGATCATTCAGCTTACGAGCAGTTGTTTAGCAGTGACCAGGTGCAGGGATCTGTAACAGGAAGTGAATGAGGAGTCATAAAGAGAAACACAGATTCACTCCCAGCTTTACAGGGCAATCCACTTGAGGGAAACAGAAGCAGATGAGACTGAGAACAAAAAGGAACAAACATTTCCATGTGCGGTGTGTATATAAACGTTGGGCCAGTGGTGACCAGAGCCCAGCCAACTTCACAGAGCCAGCAAGACGGCGCTGGACCAGAGGAGGGCTACACCCTGCAGAGCACAGTGCTGAGACTCGGTGGTAGCGGTGGACCACACAAGATGAGTATGAGCATCGCTGGGAACAGGAATTAGTACTTTGGAAAGCACAAAAGTGCTCAAGTTTCAGATATGATTTCCAACATGAATGGCTCTGATAATTTTTTTTTTATATTGGAGTAGAGTTGATTAACAATGTTGTTGTAGTTTCAGATGTCAAGCAAAATGATTCAATTACACATATATCTATTCTTTTTCAAACTCTTTCCCATTTAGGTTATTACAGAATATTGAGCTGAGTTCTCTGTGCTACACCGTAGGTCCTCGTTAATTATCCATTTTAAATGTAGTAGTGTATACATGTCAGTCCCAACTCCCTAACTATCCCTCCCACCTCCACTCTTTCCCACTGGTAACTGTAAGTTCATCCTGTAAGTCTGTGGGTCCGTTTCCATAAAAATCTTAACCAAACTGGTGTTCACAACTCTTGATCAAACCAAGACCTGCCTGATTCTGTATCTGAGAGTTTCACCCCTTGATGCAAAAGAGCTAGGATGTTTGGGGACAGCCAAACAGCTGGCGTTGGTCCCACCTCCATCACAAGACTCCCATCTGGGCTGCCGCATCACACTGAGCAGAGTGCCCTGTGCTGTACAGTAGGATCTTGTTGGTTATCCATTTTAAATGTAACAGTGTGTACATGTCCATCACAAACTCCTTAACTATGGCTTCTTTTCATTCCATCACAAGGTACATGGACCTGGGATCCAGACGACCTGAGCTTGGGGCTCTGCTCTGCCCTTGACTGACACTGTGATCCTGGACATGTATCCTCTGGGTCTCAGGGATTCCTCATCTGTAAGATGGAGCTAATGATAGCTATTTCCCTAATAGAGATGTTGTGAAGACTCAATAAATTAACAGATGAACAGTTCTTGGAAGAGTACCAGGCACCCCATGAGTATTACCCATATATTAGTGTTGACAAGATCTTCATGACTTGGTTCTATGATGCTGGTCTGTCCTTCTCAAGCTCTGATTATTCCATCTGAGACCAGGCACCCAGTAGGCAAATCTTCAGTGCCGCAACCACCTGGCGAGACTCCAGGGATTTAGAAGTGGTCTTATAGTAGAAATGAGACAAAAGTGGATTGTGAGGCTTTGATCTTGAAAAACAGGCTGAGCCAGAACAAGAGTGAGAGGGACACAACTTCTCCATTTCTTTCCAGGCTCTAACACTTGCTCCAGCAGGAGAATTAGTATTTTTTTCCCCATCCTTTCCAGCGCAGAAGTCTGGGCATCCAAATGCAAGGAGAATACACTCAATGCCCTCCCATAAAATCCACAGACACCCCAAGACTCTTCTCGGCCCCACCTGGGAATTAGGAAGCCTAAGGACAGCTGTTGTTCCATTTATCCTTTTTCATTTTGCATGGACACAGCCCAGTGGTTCTCAAACTCATGGTACAATCCCCCACGGGCTTCAACCAGGCCCTTGTGCCCCACATCACCCTGTCACAAAAAGATAAAACCAACAAGGAAAGAACCTCTGAGTTTCTAGTCCATTTTACAGAAAGTGTGCACAAACAGCTGCATGGATTCACACAGAGGGAATGTTTGTGGGCGACCCACTCTGTGGCAGGCTTTATCTATTGCTCCTTTTATCTTTTTTTATCTTAAACCTTTCATTTTATTGGAGTATAGCTGATTACCAGTGAACCAGTGAAGTTGCTCAGTCGTGTCCGACTCTGCAGTCGCATGGACCGGAGCCTACCAGGCTCCTACGTCCATGGAATTTTCCAGGCAAGAGTACTGGAGTGGGTTGCCATTTCCTTCTCCAGGGGATCTTCCCAACCCAGGGATCAAACTCAGGTCTCCTGCATTATAGGCAGGTGCTTTACCATCTGGGCCACTTGTGATATTTCCAGGTGAAGAGCAAAGGGACTCAGCCATACACACACATGTGTCCATTCTCCCCTAAACCTCCCTCCCATCCAGGCTGCCACATAACATTGAACAGAGTTAGCTCTGTTGTACAGTAGGTCCTTGTTGGTTATTCATTTTTAATATAGCAGAGTGTACATGTCCATTACAAACTCCCTAACTGTTGCTTCCTTTATTTAGCTCTAACAACCTAGGAAGAAGATAGCACTGGACATATTTGAAAGCATGCAAACTAAAACTTAGCAAGTTGAAATAGAAATGCTTCATATTCCAATAAAGAGCAACTGGATAAGGTTTAGATTTGCCTTCAGGCATATTTGACCTTCACTGTTACTCCTTTCTCAGTTCACTCATTTTACAAATACTCATCACAAACCTATTCTGGGCCAGATGTCATTCAAGGCAAGGGAATACAGCAAGAAAAAGACCATGTCCCTGATCTTAAGGGGTTTACATTCCAGCAAAGAAGAAAATAAATCCAAATATAGTATGATCTCAGAGGACTAAGAGTAATGAAGAAAAATAAAACACAGTTGGGAACAGAGAGTGACCTGGATGGTGAGGGACCAGGGAACGCTTTGCTGGGGAGGTAGCATTTGAGAAGATGCTTAAAGGAAACGAAAGAGTCAGGCAGGTGAAGATCTAGGGGAAAGAGAAGTGTCCAACAGAGGTACCAGCAAGTGCAATGGCCCTGAGGAACGTTCACAGAAAAGCAAGAAAGTCAGTATGATTAGAATGAATCAAGCAGAGGGGACAGTGGTAGGTAAGACATGAGTTTGAAGACGTTGGGTCAGGCTAGATGACACTGAGCTCTGTTAGGCCGTGGGAAGACATTTGCTTTACATTTGATTTTAAGAAAAACCAATGGAGGGTTTTGCAATGAGAATCATATTTTCAAACAAATTGTATTTTTAGAAGATCACCCTGGCTACTTTGTGGAGAGCTGGTTATACAAAAGCAAGAGTCAATGCAAGGGACTAGTTAGGAGTAGCCTGGATAAGAGATTCTAACAGCTAGGACTAGATTTGTAGTTTGAACTCATAATATATTTTGAAAATGTTCTTCCTGGTGTGGAATCAGGGTGGTCCTTAAGGAACTCTTGTGGGAGAATTCTTTTGAAACGCAGTTTGAGGGATGCTGACGCCCAGACTCACGAGACACTTTCAGTCTGTCACAGCCATGACTTAAACGCGATGTTATCACCCGTGTGTGGCAGTGTATCAAGCATGTAATCTACCAGACCGACAGCAGTGAACACTAAGCCACACTGACAATGTCACTTTAACCTTTTTAAAAGGTGAAAGGGCTCACTTTCCTTTTAGTCATCCATCAGCCAGTTCCAATTTTATCTTGCTACACAAATAGGTTCTGAAATTCCAAACTTTTACAAGAATCACAGGCTTCCCACATTTCCGCACTAGGGCAGTCAGCTCAGCCTGAGCCAGGACACTAATAGACGGACGTGCCGTGTGGTCAATCCGCTCCTTCTCTCAGACAAAACACTTGCTGAAGTACCCAAGTGCCACTACCACTACCTTTATGCCCATGCTGCTGCTGCTGCTAAGTCGCTTCAGTCGTGTCCGACTCTGTGCGGCCCCATAGACGGCAGACCACCAGGCTCCCTTGTCCCTGGGATTCTCCAGGCAAGAATACTGGAGTGGGTTGCCATTGCCTTCTCCAGTGCCTGAAAGTGAAAAGTGAAAGGGAAGTCACTCAGTCGTGTCCGACTCTTAGCGACCCCATGGACTGCAGCCCACCAGGCTCCTCCATCCATGGGATTTTCCAGGCAAGAGTACTGGAGTGGGGTGCCATCGCCTTCTCCGTTATGCCCATGAGAAGATTAAAATTGAGAGATTAAAAATGCGTGGTTGGGGCTTCCCGGGTGGCTCACTGGTAAAGAACCCACCTGCCAATGCAGGAGACGTGAGTTGGCTCCCTGGTCTAGGAAGATTCCACATGCAGCAGAGCAACTGAGCCTCTGCGCCACAATTACCAAGCCTGTGCTCTAGAGCCGGGGACCCGCAGCTACTGAAGCCCCTGCACCCTAGAGCCCACGCTCCACAGCAAGAGAAGCCACTGCAACGGGAAGCTCTCAGGCTGCAACTAGAGAAAAGCCCGCAGAGCAATGAAGACCCAGGAGAGCTGAAAAGAAAAACTACACGTGGTTAAACAGCATCATCAGAGTTACAATTTTGTGCTACAAACCAAAGGTGGCTTGTTGGTATACCTGTAATGGAAGAAGTTTCTTGTTTGTTTGTTTTTTTTTTACATTATCTCCCTTTGTTATCTCAAAAATCTACATGGAAACTTACATTATCGTATGTAAAATAGATAGCCAACAGGAATCTGCTGTATGTCTCAGGAAACCCAAACAGGGTCTCTGTATCAACCTAGAGGGGTCGGGGGGGAGAGAGATGGGAAGGAGGTTCCAGAGGGAGGGGATATATGTATACCCATGGCTGATTGGGCTTCCCTGATAGCTCAGTTGGTAAAGAATCTGCCTGAAATGCAGGAGACTCTGGTTCAATTCCTGGGTCAGGAAGATCCCCTGGAGAAGGGATAGGCTACCCACTCCAGTATTCTACCTGGAGAATTCCGTGGACTGTATAGTCCATGGGGCTGCAAAGAGTCAGTCACGACTGAGTGACTTGCACTTTCACGGCTGAGTCATGCTGAGGTTTGACAGAAAACAACAAAATTCTGTAAAGCAATTATCCTTCAATTAAAAAATAAGTAAATTTTTTAGAAAAGAATCCCCCCCCCCCCAAAACAAATCCAATAGGCTACACAGGCTTTGGTATCCACCCAGTTTTGGGGATGAAAAAGCAGAAAGCATCCTCATGATCATGTATGGAGTTAGAGGCAAATAAAATAGCAAATCCCAGGTCTTCTAGTCAGAAGGGCAGGTTTTATAAGACCAACCTAATTACCAACATAATATATGGTTTCCCAGAGGATTAGAAAAACCCAAAGCAATTTTACTCTTTAAAAAAAAAAGAAAAGAAAACTTACTATAAGAAAATAGATACTATTTATTAGCAGGTCCAACAATGGTTGAGGAAAATTCAGGAAATAACCCTGGATGAACTCCTCAAACCCATGTTAAACTTGTCCCCAAAGGAAGGCATATGTCCCATCCATGAGTCAAATTCCATACAGATCAATCCCTTATGCCAAAGAGTCCTAATGTTGAAGAAATAGAGGAGGGGACTTTCCTTGGGAGAGGCATGTGTACATATCTGAAGCACAAGTATGTAGGTACAGAAGCATGAACAGAAATACCTGAATCTTTATAGAAAACTTCTTGGCAAAGATAAAAGTCCAGCTTTGAAAGCGGAAGGAGAAAATGGAAATAGCTTTTCACCACGTTGAAGAGAAAGTAACCCAAGTAGAGCGAATAGTATGGACCAAGGCTCACAGACGGGATGAAACCTCCATGTACTCAAGACATTAAGTCAAATAATGACCCTGGAATTCATTATTTGATTGAAACATGACCTGGAAACCAAGTGCTATAATCAAAAATAATTGCTTTGGCTTAAGCATGTTGGACAGACTTGAGATGGATATCGTCCAATGTCAATATCCTTAAAAAAGCAGAGGAACTACTGAAACATACCAGCACCTGAATCAACGGAAATGTTCACACCCGTTTTTGCACCGTGCTTGCATTTTTCTCTCCAATTTGCTGAGAAAGGAACATTGGTGAATGAAAGTCAAGTTCAGAAAAAAGCCTGAGCGAAGACTGAGGTTTGCGACCAATCCTCAGGCACAAAGAGCTCTGGTACCACCTAACAAAAGGGAGTCAAAACCTGCAGCCATGGACCAGTCTTTCTAAGAATTTTGTGAGGTTTTTAGAATTTGCACATCCCTCCTATCTTATGATTATTGCCTGTCTACTTTCCTAATCCCAATCCCAACCCACTTCCTAATAATTATTAGCATGATCTTGACATATACAAAAGTGAATTGATACATATTTTATTCTGCTAAAATCGAATCTCCCAGTGCTTTGGGGGAAACTGGTAACCTGCTCTTCATCCTTTTTAGTAACTCATTCCACATGGAGTGAAGTCCTAAAAATATAGATATACTGTTAGAATTCATATAATTGGGAAAAAGAGTAAAAATGTAAGCTCAGTAATTAAAACTGGACCAAAAAAAGGCAAATGTCTCTCAGAGTAAATGGATAAACTGTGTTATATGCACACAAAAAATATTTCTCAACAACTGAAACACACAACTTGAATGGATCTCAGGGTGTTATGCTAAGTGAAATAAAAGCCAATCTCAAATGGTTGCAAAGCTTATGTTATATTCTCAAAATGACAAATTTTTAGTGATGGATCTTAGTGGCTGATACGATTATGAAGGAGTTTCAGCAGAGAGAGTCCCTGGCATAACTGGAAGATTTTGTATCCTCAACATGATGATGGCTACATGTGATTTCACAGAATTACACACCCCTCCAAAAAAAAAAGTACCTGTAAAATCTAAATAAACTCTCTAGTTTAATTAATAATATTTTATCAATGTCAATTTTCTGGTTTTCATCATTGTGGTACAGTTACACAATTTTTTCTCATGGAGGGAAAATGGGTAAAAGATACACGAAAGTGTAAGTGAAAGTGTTAGCCACTCAGTCATGTCAGACTCTTTGCAACCACATGGACTGTAGCGCGCCAGCTCCTCTGTCCATGGGATTCTCCAGGCAAGAATACTGAAGCGGGTTGCCATTTTCTTCTCCAGGGGATCTTCCCAACCCAGGGATCAAACCTGGGTCTCCCACTTTGCAGGCAGATTCTTAAGCATCTGAGCCACCAGGGAAGTCCAAAAGGTACACAGGAATATCCTAACATTTTTACAACTCCTGAGTCAAAATTTATTTTAAAATTTGTTGTAAGTTTTCTAAAAATATAATCTCATTGATCCCCTTTCCTCAGGCCATTCCAGTATCACTTCTAAAAGTTGCTGAATTTTTACTTAGTCCGTGTAAGTATCTGGGATAAGAAATGGCAACCCACTCCAGTATTCTTGCCTGGGAAATTCCATGGACAGAAGAGCCTGGTGGGCTAGAGTCTGGCCAAACAGTTGGATACAACTGAGTGACTGAGCATTCACACTACGTAAATAACAAAACAGGAAGATTATTTTTTGCTACAGATATTTTGAATTCAGGTTTTTTACTACTAGATTTTTAACTATAAATAATTTCCTACTGAGAGCTAGTTTAGCTCACACATCTTTTTTGCATGGACTTTTCTAGCTCAAGGCAGAGAGAGGGCAAATGTCAGAAAGGCAACATAATGTCCCCCTGGAGCACCAGGAACCTTATGTGGATAACTCCCTGCCAAGCCCCAAGGGCTGTTCTCTGTTCCCAAGATGATTTCTCACGTTCCCCTTTATTTTTCTTCTTAAGACTCTAGAGTACTGTCTGCCTTCCTCTCCTTTAAACAGATGCCAACATCTATTTCATGGGGATTTTCTCTCCCTATTGCCTCTCCTCATTGGGTCTGAATAAGGCACATCTCTGGAGCTTTGACGTCCTGGAAATGAAAACACCAGAGCTGTTCTCCTAAGGGTTCTCTGCCCCTCACTAAAGTTATAAGGATACCAAGTACCTATAAATTTTTCAATATAGTTGTCCTTGGCCTATTTTCTTGTTTCCTTTTCTAAATATCCATAAAACATTGATGCTTCTGAACTTTATTTTTAGTGGTGATCCCCATGCTCAGCTTTCTCAGTCATAGGAAAATCCTGTTATAAATTATTTCACCACTGACACCTTAAGCAATTTACAAATAGGAAGGCTCCCATCTCTCTACTCCCATACTTTGAGGGGCACTTGTTCTCAACATTGATATCTCCTTTTCTCTTATCCTTCAATATGCGTGTTTGGCATATTTGATAACTTCTATCTCTTATTTCCTTAGTGCCTACTCTGACTCTTTGGCTTATGCAACCCTGCTTTTTCTGACCCCAGTGAAAAATTGTGGGTAGCTAAGACCACCCGGAAACTAATCCCATCACCATAAAACCCGAGACTGCGAGCCACACGGCAGAGCAATTCTCCTGGGTTCTCTTACCCTACTGCTCTCCACCCGGGTGCCCTTTCCCAATAAAATCTCTTGCTTTGTCAGCACATGTGTCTCCTCGGACAATTCATTTCTGAGTGTTAGACAAGAGCCCAGTTTCGGGCCCTGGAAGGGGTCCGCCTTCCTGCAATACATGGCAACTCTGGCGGGGACTCTTCTTCACTGAGACTGACATCCTGACCACTCGGGGTACTCAGGAGCCAGCTTGCCTGCCAATGGACCAGAGCCAGCGGCCACAACTGGGACCCTTTTGTCCCTGGTCTCCTCCTGACACGGACAACTGGCCAGAGTGCCCCAACCGGTAAGGAACAAGAGACTTTATTGACCTCTCTCCCCTTCCCTCTCTTTCCTCTCCTTAACCCTTCCTATCCTTCCCTGTTTTTCTAGTCCCCCAGTCCTGGACGCAGGAATCTGGTCGAAGGGCCCTCAGCCTGAGCTGAGGATTGGAGACTGATCACCTCCTCTTGGCAGAGAACTCGAATTCTGGTTCTGGTCTGGTCTGATCTCTGGTAGGGCCGAGTTCCAGTCCCCCCTTCTCTGGAGGCCCAGGGAAAAGTCCCATAATGCCTGGGTATCTGTAGGTGGCAGGAGACATCTGTAAGGCCACCCCTCTCACCCCCCTCTCCCTCCTCCTCCCCCTTCTTCTTTCAACCTGGCTTCCTTTCCTCCCTTTGAAATCTTTGATGTTAGTACTTGGATTCTTGTATTTAAGGGCTTCCCTGGTGGTGCAGAGGTTAAAGCATCTGGCTGCAATGTGGGAGACCTGGGTTTGATCCCTGGGTCGGGAAGATCCCTTGAGAAGGAAATGGCAACCCACTCCAGTACTCTTGCCTGGAGAATCCCACGGACGGAGGAGCTTGGTGGGCTGCAGTCCATGGGTTGCAAAGAGTCGGACACGACTGAGCGACTTCACTTTATGGTGCTAATAGTCGACAAACCAAAGAAAGTGAACAAGCTGTGGCAGAGACAGGGAAGCTGTGCCCTCAATGCAGAACACATGACCCACGGTTCATAAAACGTGATCAGCTTTAACTCGTGCAGCCTCTCAATGGGCTAGGTGTCCTTGCAAGACCTTGAACTCTTGGCTTATGGAAGAGTTCAAGTTCAAGAAGTTAGATAAGATAGCTTTTTCCTGGGTCATTATCAATTGAACTCTCAGCCATGGGTGGAGGCGTAACTAGACATCCCCTAGGATTTCTTCCACTCAGATATGTTTATCTCTAAACCTAAATTTTCAGATAATTCTTCCATTTACTTTCCAAATTTGAGTTTCTTTGCCTTCTTTTGAAATTAAAGTCCAGATCTTTAACTACTGGACTGAATGCCTAGTATCACGCAGTCACCAAAAAGTGGCTATACAGTCAAATGATCGTCAGTTCAAAATTAGTCTGATGCTTCACACATAACAGACACTCCATAAATATCTTCTGAAAAAATGTTGAGTGACTGTACATTTCATACACCAAAAACTACTTCTGTGAGAAGAGCATGGTAACCATGTGAGAAAGGAAAGATTTCTGTAAATGAATTTTAAGTACAATGACAAGTTTTTTTATGAACCAAACAGTTGGGCAAATACTATAATAATGGAATGAAACTTTGAAATTCAGATCATGCAAAAACTCAGGACTTACGGTTGCTATTCTTATAATTTCCTGTGTGTACTGCACACTGTGATAACTGTATAATAGTATAACAAGAGTTATAAATGTCTGTATATACACATATTGTCTTTCAGTCACTAAGTCATGTCTGACTCTTTCATGACCCCATGGTCTTCTGTCCATGGAATTTTCCAGGCAAGAATACTGGAATGAGTTTGCCATTTCCTTCTCCAGAGGATCTTCCCAACCCAGGGATCAAACCCGTGTCTCCTGAACTGGCCCCCAGATTCTTTACCAATAGGTGCCACCTGGGAAGCCTCATACCCACTCCCTATTCAAACTTCCCCAAATTGTTTCTAAGTTATCTTTTTAAATTTAATTTCCTTGAATTATCATCAAAAAAGACTTAAATGTTGTTTTATTTATTTTTTACTTGAAGGTTAATTGCTTTACAGATTTTTGTAGGTTTGTGCCAAACATCAGCATGAATATGTTGCTTTGAGTTATCACTTGGTTCTCTTCATTCTGTAACAACTCCTTCCTTTCTACTCTTCATACTATAATTTACCGGATAATACTGGGCACAATTCCTGTACTCGCTTTCGGTCTGGTTATTTCCTGTGGTGTTGTTTAATCTGCTACTCTATTCTCAATGTTTAGCAAACTCCAGAAGACAGAGGACAGGGAAGCCTGGCGGGCTGCAGGCCATGGGGTGGCAAACAGTCAGACACCACTGAGCGACTGAACAATGTCTGAAAAGTCCACTAGGTGGTGCTATTAAGACCAATCACTGGGTTTAGGGTTTCCAGCCCAAACCTTATTGGAGAAGGAAATGGCAACCCACTCCAGTGTTCTTGTCTGGAGAATCCCAGGGACAGGGGAGCCTGGTGGGCTGCCGTCTATGGGGTCCCACAGAGTGGGACATGACTGAAGCGACTCAGCAGCAGCAGCAGCAGCAACAGCCCAAACCTTTAGGTTCCCCTAATGGTTTTACTTGGTGATGATAATTGCCTAGATTAAGGTTTTATTTTTAAAGTGCTGTTATTTAGTCACTAAGTCATGTCGACTTTTTCTGCAAACCTATGGACTGCAGCCCATCAGGCTCCTCTGCCCATTGGATTTCCTAGGTAAGAATATTGGAGTGGGTTGCCATTTCATCCTTCAAAGGATCTTCTGGACCCAGGGATCAAAGTTGTGTCTCCTGCATCAGCAGGCAGGTTTTTAACCCCGGAGCCACCAGGAAAACCCATTTTAATGCGTGTTCATGCTCAGTCAGGTCTGACTCTTTGTAACACCATGGACTGTAGCCCTCCAGAGTCCTCTGTCCATTTTTAAAGTACCAGACCTCAAAAAAAAAAAAAAAAAGAAGAAGAAGAAGAAGCTCTCCAGGTGATCCTACTGTGTAGCCAGGGTTGAAAACCATTGGTTTTTGTCTGAAAATGGCACACCCTTGAAGAAGTAATTTAGCTATCAGAAATGGGAAACGCCACTTTAGGTACATGGAGCTGTGCACATCAGAATGAATACAGACATTTAATTGTTCTTGTGTTTGGACAAAAAAAGGTCAGTCCTGCAGAAGAACTAATGTGTGTCTGAAACTCAAGGGTATGAATATGCAGGATCGGATGTGTACATGTTGGCTGGGAGTGCCAGGCCCTTTGACATCTGATCCACATATAACATTCCTGCTGACTCCCAAGCCTGCTCCTTGATCAGATCTACCCCAGTGGGGGAATTTAACAAAATGGAAAACTGTCTCTCCTCTCACACCTTCCAGTTAAGCACTGGAAGTGCCAAAAAAAAGCCACTCAACAGGAATATACTTGCTCAACTCCCAAAGAGTTATTACATCCTACTATGGAACTTTCTCAAAGGATCCCTTTGACACCAGATCAACTTCAAAAATAAAATGTAATTTGTTCCCTACTGCTATTTTTCCCTTCCCCTCCGCCTCCTCCCCACTGGAAACCACTGCTTTGTCCTCTTTATCTGTGGCATTATATGAAATCACGTGTGTCAAACTTGAAAACTGTAAGGCATTATAGAATTTTTGTAAATATTTGTTTATTTATTTGGCTACACTAGGTCTTAGTTGCCATATGCAGGATCTTTAGTTGTGGGATGTAGTGACTAGCTCCCCGAGCAGGAATTGAATCTGGACCCCTGGGTTAGAAGCATGGGTCTTAGTCACCAGATCACCAGGTAAGTCCTCAGAATTTTTTTAAGATACTTAAAAGAGAAAAACAGTGTATTATGAAACACTAACAACATAGTTCACAGAGAAGAGCCTAAAAATGTGTCTTCCACATACTCTCTTTCAGAAAATCCAAAAATCACTTAATCACTGCGTATTATTTGCTGCTTCTCCCTCATCAATGTCAGGGTCCCTGGATCCATCGTACTCCTTTCTCTAATAAAATCCATATTCTCTATACCTCATTCTTTATCATCTCTACAGTGTTCATCTGTTTACCTGATCAAAGGTATTCATTTACTAAATTGATCTGTTCATCTACAATCATGGGAAAAGTATAAAGGGCCACTTCAGGGCGGGGTGGCTTCCCTGGTAAAGAATCTGCCTGCAATGCAGGAGATCAGGGTTCAATCCCTGGGTCGGGAATATCCCCAGGAGAAGAAAATGGCAACCCACTCCTGTATTCTTGCCTGGAAAATCTCATGGACAGAAGAGTCTGGCGGGCTACAGTCCATGAGATTCCAAGGGTCAGATACAACTTAGTGACTAAATGCCAGGGCAGGGTAACAATGTGATTTGTTTTGTGTTTTTAATTTTTGGCCTCACTCTGAAGCATGTGGGACCTTAGTCCTCTGACCAGGGATTGAACCCATACCCCCTGCACTAGAAATGGAGTCTTTAACCACTGACTGCCAGGGAAGCCCCAACAATGTGCATTTTACGACAGCATTCCACAAACTGGAAGAAGGCGATGGCACCCCACTCCAGTACTCTTGCCTGGAAAATCCCATGGATGGAGGAGCCCCATGGGGTCGCGAAGAGTTGAACACGACGGAGCGACTTCACTTTCACTTTTCACTTTCATGCATTGGAGAAGGAAATGGCAACCCACTCCAGTGTTCTTGCCTGAGAATCCCAGGGATGGGGGAACCTGGTGGGCTGCCATCTGTGGGGTCACACAGAGTCGGACACGACTGAAGTGACTTAGCCACAAACTGGAGCATTGCATTTGCTGACAAATCCCTTAATGTTTTAGGTAGACAGCATAGTACAAGCAAAAATATTCTGAGATTATCTTTGAGTTTAATTCATTGGCTCTACCAGTTATCTTATTTGGGAAAGACATTCTACCTCTCTGAGCCTCTCTCTCTTATTAAATAGTACATTTGGTTGAGACACAATTTAACCCTAACTCTTATAGTTTGATGAATGGTCAGTCCAAACAAGACACATGATTACTATTATAGAAGGTCATCTAAAGTATATTCTTTTTAATAAGAATAAAAGAGACACAGTACTCATAAAAAGAGATGAGTTGCCACAGGTATTACAGACACAAAAATATAAACCTTAAAGGAAATGACTAATAATTTAAAATTTATGTAAATTATTTAAACCTTTATTATGCCTGGGATTACTTTAAAATATTTCAGCAAAAAAAGACTATGAATCAGAGAACAGATGAATCAAAACTGGCAAAGTATCAAACATTGTTAAAGCAAGATGGTAAACGTTGTTCAGTTGCTTAGTCGTGTCTGACTCTGTGCAACCCCATGGACTGCAGCACGCCAGGTTTCCCTGTCCTTCACCATCTCCCAGAGTTGGGTGAACATTACTTCTTTTTAATTTTTACATGCTTGAAATATTTTATAATATAAAGTTTACAAATCTCATACAACTGCAGCTCCCTCCACCAGTCTTACTGTGGAATGATTAGACATTGAACCACAGTTCTCCAACTAGAGTTACTGGTGGAACTCTGGTATCAGTTACAGGAAGTGGTATAACTTCCTCATGTCCACAGGAAGTGTAACAGAGTCTATAGACAGCAATGTGCATTCTGGGATACTCCCAGAATGAGTTTTCTCATGCCAGTGTCTTTCTCTTCACTGAGATACTACCTGTACTCATAAAGAGCTAATTCTGCTGAAGAACCCAAGTTCACAGTCATTACCAGATAAGAACGTCAAGGCTCTAAGGAAAGAGAAAGTGCACTTACTTTTGCCTAAATGCAGTATCTTGAAGATATTTTAACCCTAATGGACTCCAATGAGAAAACACAACATGAATAAAAGAAAAGAAGCCATGAGAACCTATAGTAAATATGTTTGGGGTCAGGTTGACCACAGTTTAAATTGCTCGCTAAGGCCTGAGCACTGTGGACAATTTAGGGACTCTCTGGATTCCTTGAATACTGTTCAGCAAGTCACCTCTGCAGTGGGCTAACACTCCAAGGTTAATGCTAATGGATAATGCTCCAACCACCATCCAGAGCGCTTCAACAGTAAAATAATTCAGCTGGTCACCATAGCAACTCAAGATAAGGTGGATATTTTTCTATGCACCTCAAGAGCTTGGTAAACAAAATTATTCTAAACCATGTGTTAACTGCAGGTCTGCTTCACTCTAAGTACAGATATGCTCTTTCCAAGGCTGTAAATATGCTAAATTAATACCTTCTACGTGAGGAAAATCAGATACCTAAAGTGGTTATTAAAGTGAATAATTCTGCAAGGTGCATGCATTTCAAGCACAGAAATTCCCACCAGCTTATTGAGATGAAGACATCAGTTGGGGTAGAGAAGTAACTCTTTTCTTCTTCTCAGCTGCTTTCAATTTCTGACGTGATGCATTATATGATGTGATGTTAATGTATCCCAAGAAGATACACTCCAGCCCTGACATGGAGACACAGATGTAGAGAACAGGACAGCAGGATAAAGAGAAGATGGGACAAACTGAGAGTAACATTGAAACATATACACTGCTACGTGAAACAGACAGCTAGTGGGAAGTCGCTCTATCACACAGGGAGCTCAACCTGGTGCTCTGTGGCAACCTAGAGGGGTGGGCTGGGCTGGGGAAGGGAGGTCCAAGAGGAAGGGGATATGTGTATATTTATGGCTAATTCACGTTGTTGTACCACAGAAACCAACACAACACTGTAAAGCAATTTTCCATCAATTAAAAATAAATTTAAATAAATAAAAATATGATAGAGAAAATAAGGGTGGACCTGTTTCATTTCAGTTGTTGTTGAATTATTGCTGAATAAGAATCAGGGAATTTGGCACATATAGGACAATTACAGAATTCTTCTAAGTACAATAATCTGTATTTTATCTTACACCATTTACCTATGAAGATTCCTCAAAGAAATTCTTTTACTGCCGCTTACCATGATGAAATTGCACAAACATGAAGGATATAGGATATATCCAAAGTGGGGGAATGGTAAACATGTTTTGTTGAACCAAGAACATAAGTGAACAGAGATAAAACCCTGGGGGATTTAAAAAAAAAAAAAAAACCAGAAAATCTGTAATTCCCATGGTACAAGAGCACAGGAGTCTGGTTTCTTCATAATGGGTGTTTGATAACTAAACATTCTGCCACAAATTTAAACAAATTAATCAACAAGTACAGTTTTCAAAGTTCATTTGAGTTCTGCCACAAATTTAAACAAATTAATCAACAAGTCGGAGAAGGCAATGGCACCCCACTCCAGTACTCTTGCCTGGAAAATCCCATGAACAGAGGAGCCTGGTAGGCTGTGGTCCATGGGGTCTCTGGGAGTTGGACGCGACTGAGCAACTTCTCTTTCACTTTTCACTTTCATGCATTGGAGAAGGAAATGGCAACCCACTCCAGTGTTCTTGCCTGGAGAATCCCAGGGACGGGGGAGCCTGGTGGGCTGCCGTCTGTGGGGTCACACAGAGTCGGACACAACTGAGGCGACTTAGCAGCAGCAGCAATCAACAAGTACAGTTTTCAAAGTCCATTTCAGTGAAAGAGATCATTCTGTTCCTGGGCTGTTTCTACTAAACCAAGGCACAATGTCTGCTATGAAGGCTACTGAGAATTTCTCTCTCTCTCCTTCATTTTAAGAGTAAAGTCCAACTTACAGCAAGGTCCTGAAATAAAAAGAATGACCCGCTGCTTTCTCCCTTTAGGGTACAAATCAAGTAAGTGTTTGAAAACATTTATGGAACAGTCCTTCTTGATCCATGGAAACAAGAAATAAAACTTCCTGGAAGGATATAAATGCTCCATTGGGCATCCAATAACTGCTTAGAGCAAAGAAGATGCTTTTACCAAAGGGAAGTAAGTAAGCACAGATGAGAGGTTATGTTCTACTCCAAGGTACAAGATGATAACAAGTGGTGATTTAATAACCAGTAAGCCACTCTTCAAATAAGAATTTATTTGAATTATTTAGTAAGCTGGCAAAGAAACTCAACAGAGAAATTCTAGAATAGTGCTCAAGGTAGAAAAATCATTAAACACCGAAGCTCTTGGTTTGTTTAGTTTGTTTCTACAACACTATTCCTTTCCCTCTATTTTACAACATGGGGTGGGGACAGCTATGCAGGCGTGCTGTGCATCAGAATGTACACCTATTTAGTTTGGATCCAGCTTACGGAGGCAACAGATAAACTGTCACAAAATCAAAAATGGCACTACCAAAATGCTGGGTTTCCGGAAAGTCATTTGTTCCTAACGTGTGAAAGTGGAAGTCGCCCAGTCATGTCCAACTCTTTGTGATGCCACGGACTGTATCAGTTCAGTTCAGTTCAGTCGCTCAGTCGTGTCCGACTTTTTGCCACCCCATGAATCGCAGCACGCCAGGCCTCCCTGTCCATCACCGTCTCACAGAGTTCACTCAGACTCACATCCATCGAGTCCATGAGGCCATCCAGCCATCTCATCCTCGGTCATCCCCTTCTCCTCCTGCCCCCAATCCCTCCCAGCATCAGAGTCTTTTCCAATGAGTCAACTCTTTGCATGAGGTGGCCAAAGTACTGGAGCTTCAGCTTTAGCATCATTCCTTCCAAAGAAATCCAGGGCTGATCTCCTTCAGAATGGACTGGTTGGATCTCCTTGCAGTCCAAGGGACTCTCAAGAGTCTACTCCAACACAACAATTCAAAAGCATCAATTCTTCGGCACTCAGCCTTCTTCACAGTCCAACTCTCACATCCATACATGACCACAGGAAAAACCAGAGCCTTGACTAGACGGACCTTAGTTGGCAAAGTAATATCTCTGCTTTTGAATATACTATCTAGGTTGGTCATAACTTTTCTTCCAAGGAGTAAGCGTCTTTTAATTTCATGGCTGCAATCACCATCTGCAGTGATTTTGGAGCCCAGAAAAATAAAGTCTGACACTGTTTCCACTGTTTCCCCATCTATTTCCCATGAAGTGATGGGACCGGATGCCATGACCTTTGTTTTCTGAATGTTGAGCTTTAAGCCAACTTTTTTGCTCTCCTCTTTCACTTTCATCAAGAGGCTTTTTAGTTCCTCTTCACTTTCTGCCATAAGGGTGGTGTCATCTGCATATCTGAGGTTATTGATATTTCTCCCGGCAATCTTGATTCCAGCTTGTGCTTCTTCCAGTCCAGCGTTTCTCATGATGTACTCTGCATAGAAGTAAAATAAGCAGGGGGACAATATACAGCCTTGACGGACTCCTTTTCCTATTTGGAACCAGTCTGTTGTTCCATGTCCAGTTCTAACTGTTGCTTCCTGACCTGCATACAGATTTCTCAAGAGGCAGGTTAGGTGGTCTGGTATTCCCATCTCTTTCAGAATTTTCCACAGTTTATTGTGATCCACACAGTCAAAGGCTTTGGCATAGTCCAGAAAGCAGAAATAGATGTTTTTCTGGAACTCTCTTGCTTTTTCCATGATCCAGCAGATGGTGGCAATTTGATCTCTGGTTCCTCTGCCTTTTCTAAATCCAGCTTGAACATCAGGGAGTTCACAGTTCACGTATTGCTGAAGCCTGGCTTGGAGAATTTTGAGCATTACTTTACTAGCATGTGAGATGAGTGCAATTGTACGGTAGTTTGAGCATTCTTTGGCATTGCCTTTCTTTGGAATTGGAATGAAAACTGAGCTTTTCCAGTCCTGTGGCCACTGCTGAGTTGTCCAAATTTGCTGGCATACTGAGTGCAGCACTCTCACAGCGTCATCTTTCAGAATTTGAAACAGCTGAACTGGAATTCCATCACTATATAGTCCATGGAATTCTCCAGACCAGAAGACTGGAGTGGTAGCCTTTCTCTTCTCCAGGGGATCTTCCCAACCCAGGTCTCCCACACTGCAGGCAGATTCTTTACCAGCTGAGCCACAGAGAAGCCCAAGAATACTGGAGTGGGTAGCCTATTGCTTCTCCAGCAGATCTTCCCAACCCAGAAATTGAACCAAGGTCTCCAGCATTGCAGGCTGATTCTTCACCAACTGAGCTATCAAGGAAGCACCTTCCTAACATGAGGTCATAATAATGCAATAATGCCTTCCAAGAAGCTTGCAAAAAGTTGTATATGCTTTTATTAATAATAAAAATATTAAGTGAGAGCAGTATCTGATCTTACAGAGAAACATTTTAATATTTCATTACCAAGTATGATGTTAGCCATAGATTTTTTTGTAGATTCTCTTTATCAAGTGAGGAACTTCCTTTCTATCTCAAGTTTGCTAAGAGATTTAATCATGAACCCGTATTACAATTTTTTCAAATATTTTTCAGCATCTCCTGTGGGGATCATATGATCTTTCTCCTCCATTCTGTCGAACATGATTGAGTGCACTGACTGACTTTCAGATATTAAACCAACCTTTCATTCCTTGGTAGAAAGATTTTATTCTTTATACATATTGCTGAGTTCAATTTTGTAATGGCTTATTAAGAAATTCTGTGTTTATGTTCATAAGGTTATTGGTTTTTAATTTTATTTTCTTACATTGTTCTTTTCATGTCTTGTTATCAGGTAATACTAGCTTCATAAAACAAGTTGGGGAGGGTTCCCTCCTTTGTTATTTCCTTAAAGAAATTAAGACTGGTATCATTTTCTTTCTTAAAATTTTAGAGAAGTAACTAGTGACGTTATCTGGCCCAAGAATTTTCTCTGTGTCAAAGTTTTGATACTGATTACAATATTTGACCTCATCACTTCTTTCCAATGTCATAATTAGAAATCTTAGCCAGAGAAATTCTCCAAAATAAAAAAATTAAAGGCATAAAAATTATCAAGAAAAAACAAAACCATCTTTATACACAAAGGACATAATTGTGTACAAAGAAATTTCTAAGAAGTGTACTAACTCTAAAGAAATTGAGAGATACAATATACTCGTAGGTTCGAAACCCAATATTATAAAGATACTAATTCTGCCTAAATTTATCTAAAAAATAAAAACAATTCCATCAAAATATCAGCAGATTTTCTGAAAAACTGATAACCTGATGTTGAAATTTATATGGAGATTTAAAGGACCTGAAATTGCTAAAATATCTTTGAAAAGAATAACAGGGTTGGAGAACTTACACCATTTGATTTTGTGTTTGAATTATGAGTATAGTATAGGCATAAGGACAAACAGACAACAAAATAGAGATTCAGAAATAGACTCCCGCTTATACAGACACTGGAATTTTTACAAACGTACAAATGTGGGTAGGTTAGTCCTGGGCGCCTGATGTGTCTACAGGGGAGTCACACTGACATGTGACAGTATTTTATAGACAGGTGATGAAAATTTATAAACTTCATAGACTTGATTTCATTTATTTTTAGATTGTATAATGAACATACAGTAAACTAAAGGGAAAAAAAAAGAAGAATGAAAAGTGAGGGGAAACCTTCTTGTCTATTTCGCTTGGTAGGGAAACATTTTCAACAAATGTGCTTAGTGGATATCTGCATGGAGAAAAATTAACCTTGACCCATACCTCACAATATACGTGAAAATTAACTAAAGGTATATTGCAAACCTAAATATATGTTAAACCTTTGAAGAGCCAAGAAGAAAACAGAGGAGATTATGTTCATAACCTCAGGACAGACAAAGACTTCTTATATACAATGCCAAAAGCACTACCCATAAAAGAAAATATTGATAAAATGGCATCCATCAATATTTAAAACTTCTGCACCAGCCACAACTGAAGCGACTTAGCAGCAGCAGCAGCAGCTTTTCAATAAACAACCTTTAAGAAACTAAAAGGGCAAACTACATTCTGGGAGAATAGATTCACAACACATATATTAGACTCACATCCATAGCATGGAAAGAACTATGAATAACAAGAAGACAAACTAATAGAAAATGAGTGAAAGACTTGAATAGACTTCATAAAAGAAGACATGCGTGACCAATACACACAGTCACACCAGTCCATCCTAAAGGAAATCAGTCCTGAATGTTCACTGGAAGGACTGATGCGGAAGCTGAAACTCCAATACTGTGGCCATCTGATGTAAAGAACTGACTCATTGGAAAAGACCCTGATGCTGAGAAAGACTGAAGGCAGGAGGAGAAGGGGATAACAGAGGATGAGACGGTTGGATGGCATCACCAACTTGATGGACATGAGTCAGAGTAAGCTCCAGGAGTTGGTGATGGACAGGGAAGCTTGGCGTGCTGCAGTCCACGGGGTCACAAAGAGTCGGACACTACTGAGCAACGGAACTGAAGACACACAAAGGTGCTCAACGTCATGGAGTGGAGAATGCAAATTGAAACCATAATGAGTCACTACTACATACCCTGTATTAAAAAGACTAATAGTATCAAGTTCTTGGCTAGGATACAGAACAGCTGGAACTTTCATTCACTAGGGGCAGTGATACTGCAAAATGGTACAATCAGCATGGAAAACTGGCCACTTCTGATAAAGTTAAATAAGCATGTGACATGATCCAGGAACCTCATTCTAAGGACTCTCCCAAAAGAAATTACAACACAGTTTGACCTCCAAAACTGAAAGCAATTCCATCAAAGCAAGATGCAATTCCATTCCTCTGTTTTCTTCTTGGATCTTCAAAAGTTTAACATATATTTAGGTTTGCAAGATACCTTTAGTTAATTTTCACATATATTGTGAGGTATGAGTCAAGGTCAATTTTTCTCCATGCAGATATCCACTAGGAACACTTGTTGAAAATATTTCATAGCATCTTCATAATATTCCAAAACTGGAAACAACTCACTACCCATTGTGTGACACATGATACTACAGAACACAAAGGAAAATGAACTACTCATACATGGGACAATTTAGACTACTCCTAAAAGCATTATGTTGAGCTAAAGAATCTAGGCACAAAAGAGTACAAACTGTATGATTCCATTAACGCGAACACTAAGACAAGGCAACACTAAGTGATAGTGAGTGGAATCAGTAGTTGCCTCTAAGCGGAATATGAGAAGGAAGTGTGAGGGGCATGCGGAATTTTCTGGAGAGGTGGAATTGGTCTGTATATTAACGGAGGGCCTGTGTACAAGTGCACAAAAAAATGAAAGTATTAGTTATTCAGTCGAGTCTGACTCTTTGCAGCCCCATGTACGGTAGCCCTCCAGGCTCCTCTGTCCACAGAATTCTCCAGGTAAGAATACTGCAGTGGGTATCCATTCCCTTCTCCAGGGGATCTTTCTGACCCAGAGACTGAGCCCAGGTCTCCTACATTGCATGCATATTCTTTACCATCTGAGCAGCAAGGGAACCCCACTCACAAATGAATACATCTGTCAAATTTTACTGAATACTTTAACTCTGTATTTTGTTGTATGTAAATTTCACCTGTATATTATACTGTCAAAACATTGTGTGTTGATAACATCTGATACTATCTTTCCTCCCCTACTTATCTCCCTCTTTCTGCCACATAGGATCCTCCTATAGGACACAAACTGGGGGAAGAATGACTTAAAGTAAGGTTTCTTCAAGCCCTGTCTTCCTGCAGAATTCCAAATTTGCCTTCTTGAGTCTAGCTATGGTATTTTTCTAGGCTGCCCGTAGGAAATCCAATGAAACTGTATATTTTTCACTTTTTGAAAAACATCTTCAGCATAAATGATCATTTTAGTTATGAATGTAGCACAGTGGAATAGAAAACAAATGGCCTCATTTAGCAGAGCTGTTTTTCTAGCCAATGTGACAAATCCTAAATTATTTCAAACAATAAGAGAACTAGGAGGACAATTTGTAAAATCCAAGAGTAACCCTAATTGAACAACAAAAATATGTTTCTATACTAGGCTTAAAACAGAGCTGTGAAAGAGGAACTTAAGTTGCCATTTTCACCCTCCTTTAACTATTTTCTGGTTTAAAAAAAAAAAAGTACTAGTAAATCAGGCAGAAAGTATGTGAAAAAAAAGAACAGTTTTCCAGTATTGAGACAGCCTGAAAATGGTACCAAGTCAAAAACAGCTCAATATGTACACATCAGAGACACAGTTTTGATCACTCCTTTTCTCATAAAAGAAGCACCACAAAAATCCAAATGGTGCTTCCTAACTTTGAAAATGCACAAGAACAGTGATATTTAATGGTGGTCACACCTTTAGAATATGCCTGGCCCTCTTGCCTCCAAAGGCTCAGCAAATGCATTACTGAGATCCTGGCCCCACTGAAACCTCAGTGTTTGCTTAAAGAAACTGCAAAGATGCTGAAACAGAAATAGATTTACAAATCAAGCTGAAAGAAAGCAGGGAGGCTCCGTGGGCTCATCAAATCTATTAAGCATGACAGTTCGTCCTTCAGAAACCCTTAAGGATATGGGCACAAGCCAAACAGGTAATACATTCTGTTACTTTTTGAAGCTGTAAGATTTTTGATTAATCCTCTGTTTGTTTCTAATAGATGCAAAGGGGAAATAAAATAGGCTGTAAAGTTAATGCAGACGGGCCCAGAGGTAGAGATGCTATAAGGATAATGGACACTGATCTTCTTTCATCTCAGTCTGGAAGGAGGCATGGTTGTCCTTAAGGAGTTGACTACTGCTCCCCAACACATGTAGCTTTAAGCCCTCCACATGGGTGGTCAGTATCCATCAGTAACATGGCTGGCACTCCTGAGTCACCAGGATCAGCTTGGGGAAAGCAGGTGTCCCCACGAGGTTGCTTCAGTGGCCTCTCCCCTCTCTTTTCAGCACAATTCTGCCTTCTCTGTCTCCTCCTTTCCCATTAGGAGACCCAGTTTCCACCCATTACCCAGGAAGACTCTCCATTTCACAAAGACATTGTAAGAGGGTCTTATGAGTGTGTCTTCAGAGATACTTGTCTTTCTCGAGGACAGTCAACAGTACATTTGTAATGAATAAATGAGACAGAAGACTGACACTCTTTATATGAAATGTGAGACTTGAACTGAGGCCTCATCAACATTGTAAACCTGAGCACAGGGAAGGAGATGAAGATATTATGCCAGTCAGGATTTTGCAGACTGTGCTCTACAAACGATCATTTGCATGGATTTAGATCCTAAGCTATGCAAACAGAAGGCTATTTACAAATAAAGTGGTGATGTAAATAATTTAGCTTTCCCCTTGAGTTAGACTTTGTCCAAAGGGGTCTTTTTTTCCCCCTCCTCTTGGCCTTCCAAACCACTTTGCACAACCTCCATCTTATAGGAAAACACCTGCCCAGCATCAGAAAAAAACAACTGAAATCACTCTTTTGGAACAAATGCATCAGGAATTGAGGAAATAATGGTGATTATCTCTTCACATTTCAGGGCTAAAGATGGTTAAGTTTGGGTGGGAGTAGACTCAGAATTCCCTCTCAGAATGGCAGATTTCCTTGGGAGAAACTGAATTCTCACTACGGCCATGCAATGGAATCCCATGCCTCTGACTTGGTATTTGGCCAGCTTTTCAAATGGATGGCCAGGTCTCTTGGCTAATCATCAATACCCACTCCAGTATTCTTGGGGCTTTCCTGGTGGCTCAGATTGTAAAGAATCTGCCTGCAATACAAGAGACCCAGGTTGGACCCCTGGGTCAGGAGGATCCTTGGAGACGGGAATGGCTAACCACTCCAGTATGCTTGCCTGGAAAATTCCATGGACAGGGGAGCCTGGCGGACTAGTCCATGCAGTCACAAAGAGTCAGACACAACTGAGTAACTGACAGTTTCACTTTCTATAGGAAGAAGAGCAAGGATTCATTAAGGCCCAGGCAAGGTTCAATAAAGTACTTCCTCAAAACAGTGAGGTTCAAGAAACACTCACTTGCTCTAAGAGTTTAATATGTGAGTGAAATCTGAACACTGGCCAGCCATTCAGACAAGTAAGAGTTGCTAGAATTGAATGGGTGAAGTATAATTGGAAACAGCACAGTGATGAGATTGTGGACCTGAATTCATGCTCAAACACCAGCTAGACGGCCTTTTGCAAGCAAGCTTCTCTGTGTCCAGTGTCTCAGCTATAAAGTGTCTTCTTACGGGGTGATGAGAAGTGATTAGCCAGAAGCTATATGTTGGAATGTCAAGACTGGGACTGCAGGTATAGACATCTTTATAAGAACCGGGCTGTGGCTCAATGCAGTTAAGAAAATCTATGGTTCAGATAAGGCCATGCAGGTCAGTCTTCCCTGCTGAGACTCTGGAGGAAGTGAGCTAATAACTCACCGTTAGTTGGCAGAACGCCCAGAGCAGTCCAAATCTGTCCAGGGCAGGAGCTGGGGAAGTAGTTGCAGGTAGTGAGGACAAGGCGGAGGTAATGGCAGGAAGGACAAAACCAACCGGCAGTGCCCGCTGGGCGCACAGTGAGGGCTGGTTCTCTAATAAGCAGCCTTGCCTTCTACCTAAGCAGCCATGTGGGTGGCTAAGGAGAAATCAAGTCAGCCAGCCACATATCCACACAAAAGCAGGGATTCAATAAAGATAGTTAGAACCATTTTTAGACCATGTTACACTAAAATGGCAACTTTGCTAACTACATTGTGCCTTCATTTTCCCCACTGAATAAATGCAACCAACTGTACTTATCCCTACAAGTTCAGTGCTTGCAACAGAGGCCCCTCTCTTAATGGCAAATACATAGGGGGAAAATGGAAACTGTGATAGTCCTTATTTTCTTGGGTTCCAAAATCACTGTGGACAAAGACTGCAGCCATGAAATTAAAAGACACTTGCTCTTTAGAAGAAAAGCTTTGACAAACCTGGGCTTCCCTGGTAGCTCAGATGGTCAAGAGACTACCTGCAATGTCGGAGACCTGGGTTCAATCCCTGAGTTGGAAAAATTCCCTGGAGAAGGCAATGGCAACCCACTCCAGCATTCTTGCCTGGAGAATTCCATGGACAGAGGGACCTCCTAGGCTATATTGTCCATGGGGTCGCAAAGAGTCGGATATGACTAAGCATACTCTATATGGAAAATGGAAACAGTGACAGACTTTATTTTCTTGGGCTCCAAAACCACCGTGGACAGAAACAACAGCCATGAAATTAAAAGACGCTTGCTCTTTGGAAGAGAAACTATGACAAACCTAGACAGTATGTTAAAAAGCAGAGACAACACTTTGCCAATAAAGATCCATGTAGTCAAAGCTATGGTTTTTCCAGTAGTCCTGTACAGATGTGAGAGTTGGACTATAAAGAAGGCTGAGCATCAGAGAATCGATGCTTTTGAACTGTGGTGCTGGAGAAGACTCTTGATAGTAGTCCCTTGGACTGCAAGGAGATCAAACTAGTCAGCCCTAAAGGAGGTCAATCCTGAATACTCATTGAAAGGACTGATGCTGAAGCTCTAATACTTTGGCCACCTGATGAGAAGAGCCAATTCATTGGAAAAGACCCTGATGCTGGGAAAGATTGAGGGCAGGAGTAGAAGGGGGCAACAGAAGATGAAATGGTTGGATGGCATCATTGAATCAATGGACATGAGTTTGAGCAAACTCAGGGAGATAGTGGAGGACAGGGAAGCCTGGGTGCTACAGTCCATGGGGCCGCAAGGAGTCAGACACAACTTAGTGACTGAATGACAAGACTTTGGTTTAAAGAAGGGTTGGGACTCTTTGATCTTCTATCCAGACCACTCGATCTTTCTCCATATCAACAATTACACTGTTTTGCTTTTTTGTCATTTGTGTGTTCAGAGCATCACTTTTCATTTCCCTCAAGAATTTTTTCTTTGTATTCACAACTTGTCTAGCTGGCAGAAAAGGCCAGGCTTTTGGCCTGTCTCAGCTTTCTACATACCTTCCTCATTAAGCTTAATTATTTCTAGCTTTTGATATAAAGTGAGATGCGATTCTTCCTTTCCCTTCAACACTTACAAGTTATGGCAGGGTTTTTAGTTGGCATAATTTCAATATTGTTGTGTCTCAGGGAAGAGGGAGGCCCTAGGAGAGGGAGAGCAATACGGGCAGGGGGATCCAGTTGGTAGAGCAGTCAGAGAACACATCAATTTGAATTTTCTCTCTTACATGGGCACAGTTCATGCCTCAACACAACTACAATAGTAATATCAGCGATCACAGATCACCATAAACAAATATAATAATGAAAAGTCTGAAAACATCCAAGAATCATGAAAACATGACACAGAGAAATGAAGTGAGAAAATACTGCTGCAAAAACAATGCAGACAGACATGTCCAAACAGATTGTCTAAACCTTCAAAATGTTAAAGGAAAAAAACTAGTATCTTTAAGTACAATAAAGCAAAGTGCAATAAAACAAGGTCTGCCTGTATAAGGACTATCTTACCAGGGTTAGGAGTGAAAGCATATCATGCATCAACACCATCCCACAGTGACACCCCAAGACTTCATCCTTAGAACCTTCCAGAACCAGGTAATAGTACGCCGTTAGCAGCAGTGGCAGGTCAACATCACTCAAGACATTTTAAACCCTCTCAACTGCCTGTTTTCACCCTAGGAATGCTGCCTCTGCTACTTACAGTAAGGCAGATGTTAATAGCATCTTATAAGCATCTTACAAATTTAGCATCATTAAGTTGGCAGAAGCAAAATAAAATGGTATCACGTGGATGTGTTTCATTTTTAAGCTCTCTTTGAAACAAGTATTCTCCAACCCTCAACATCACCAGAACCATGTGATAAACTAATAATTTAGATCCTAAAATAAATTAGAATAGCTAGTAAGTATTGATATTGCTACAAAACCCTAAGGATAAAACCTTGAGACTGGGAGGTCACCAGAGTAAACACTTTTTTAAAAAAGTCTTGATGTACTAAGAAAAGCAGTGATAGAATAATTTTTGAGTCTTTCTTTTCATTATATCTGTGATAGTGATTGCTTGGCTAAATTTGGCACTATAAATAATTAAAACACCAATGCCTGTCCAAATGAGCACTGCACTCTCTGCTAATACTTATTGCATGATTCAGTTAATCTAATAACAGAAGACAAAGCCTGACTCCTTAATTGACTAAAGTTTACTTTTTTCAAAAGAAGTAATTAAATCTCAAAACTCCCCAGGCTCTTGATCATCCTGCAAGCATGTGTCTAACTTTCTATAACCTTACAATTGAGACCAAAGGTTTAACTGCAGAATAGCTGAGTACATATCGGGGGGATAAGTGACGTATTTCCTCATCTCTAGGGGGGTTTGCTGTTGCTGCTGCTGTTGTTTTACAAGGACTGATTTTACAGTGAAAGATCATGTTGCCAATTTTCTTTAACCATCATTCATTAACAAATGCTTTCCAACAGTCCATGAAAATCCACAAAGATTGTCAAAAATATACTAAATCTACTTTTAGAAGTGGCTTGTTGATAAAGTAAAAAGAGCATTGAGATATTACATTTCCATCCCAGGGTGTTACCGCTGCCTGGGATCTTACAAATCTAATCTGTGTCAACTGGTTCTCTACAACTATAATCTTATACCAAAAAGGTATATCTGGTCATAATACAGCCCTTGATGAAAGTTTCTCGATGGCTTGCCGTTACTTTTAGGATAAAGCAAAACTGCTTTAAAGGGTCAGACGAGCGCTAGCTGGTCTGGCCCCTACCCATACCCTCAGTTTATGCCATGCTGACTATTATTCAGCCATTCTGCGATATGTCGGTTCCCTCCTACCCCAGACTGCCTGCCAGTGCTGTTCCTTCCACTCTTTACTCAAGTAACTCAACAGGAGTGTGTATGCGCTACGCCACACTTCAGTCCTATCTGACTCTTTGCAACCCCATGGACTGTAGCCCACCAGGCTCCTCGGCCCATGGGCTTCTCCTGGCAAGAAGACTGGAGTGGGTGGCCATGCCCGCCTCCACGGCATCTTGCGAACACAGGCACTGAATCCACGTTCCTCATGTCTCCTGCACCGGCAGGCAGGTTCTTTACTATTGCACCACCTGGGAAGCCCCTAGGAACTCACACCACCTTTTAATTAATATCCCAGTGATAAATTCTTGAATGAATCTTCCCTCACTCCTCCAACCCTTCACCTGCGATTTGTAGCTAATTACTTAATTTAAAATTTTATGTGTTTCAGTTTTTTCGAGCCTAACACTTATAAATAGCCAACTGGCTCAGGGTTGTAAAGAGGATGAAACTGTTTCTAAAATATCTTGTCTACAGTTAATAACTGACAAATACTATTTCCTTCTCTCTTGCAATTTATCTTACCCCCATGATCATAACACTGCTGCTGTAAACTATTCTTTGAGAATTGAAATAAAAAGAGAATGACCCTTCCTTTTCATCTCTTTAAGAAAATAATTTGATTAGTAATTGGGAGGTCGTAATTCTTCCATGAAATCTACTTCTGAATTATTATGCCAGTTTCTAGTAGAACTCATAAATTCCAATGACCTAAAGTTCATTTTTTCAAACTGCTGCAAGAGATATTGTCAAGTTACAAAAGCACTTGGGTACAAGGGAAGGAGGGAATCGAAATACCACTAAACTAGAAGAAAGCCAGGAGAGGTCAAATCCCCATTTGCAAATATCACTGCACGACAAAGAAAAGAAACACACTATTAGGCAATGTTCATTTAGAAGAGTAGCATTCATTTAAGCATAAAAATTTAGAGAGTCACTTGTGGTTTGTTGTAACAAGACCTGATCTATACAACAGCTCAATCTTAATAAAACACTATTCCTGAGTTTACTTACAGGTGAGGACACCCTCAGCATTCTCAGCATCTTAGCTCTCTCCACCAATCATGTCTACTTTTTTTGTTTTTCCTTTTTTACTGGAGTATGATTGCTTCCCAATGTTGTGTTAGTTTCCTCTCTCTTGAGCCTCCCCTGCCACCTTCCTCAGCCCATCCATCTAGGGTCATCACAGAGCACTGAGCTGAGCTCCCTGTGCTATACAGGTTCCCACCAGCTATCTGTTTACACATGGTAGTGTATATATGCTTGGAGAAGGCAATGGCACCCCACTCCAGTACTCTTGCCTGGAAAATCCCATGGACGGAGGAGCCTGGTAGACTGCAGTCCATGGGGTCTCGAAGAGTCCAACAGGACTGAGCGACTTTACTTTCGCTTTTCACTTTCATGCACTGGAGAAGGAAATGGCACCCCACTCCAGTGTTCTTGCCTAGAGAATCCCAGGGACAGGGGAGCCTGGTGGGCTGCCGTCTATGGGGTCACACAGAGTCGGACACGACTGAAGCGACTTAGCAGCAGCAGCAGCAGCAGTGCATATATGCTAATCCTGCTCTTCCAATCCATCTCATCTTCTCCTTTCCCTGCATGCCCATTCTCTACGTCTGCATCTCTGTTCTGCCCTGTAAACAGGTGCATCCATACCATCTTTCTAGATTCCCTACATGTGCATTAATATACAATCTTTGTTTTTCTCTTTATGACTTACTTCATTCTGTATGACAGACTCCATGTCTCTACAAATGACTCAATCTCATTCCTCTTTGAGGCTGAGTAATATTCCATTGCACTGCATATACATACTACATCTTCTTTATCCAGCCCTCTGTTGATGGACATCTAGATTGCCTCCATGTCCTGGTTATTGTAAACAGTGCTGCAATGAACACTGGGGTATATGCTTCATGTGCACTTTTAAATGTACTCAAGATTTACCATTTATTTTCTCATCATTTAGTTCATATATTTTACCTCTCCTTTACACATCACTATCCTGGACAGAAAAGTGTGATTGTACATAACAGTGGTTGACATTCAAGGCTACATGTGCATATGTGTACTGTAAAAGCATTCCCATGTATGTGTACATAAAATAATCATATTTCCATTGAGAGCATGAGCTTCTGGCTTTCCACAGAGCTCTCTCTGCTAGTATAGCCCTCTGTGGAAAAAATTCATACGAGTTTAATCCAAGAGACACTGGGGACTGGATTAGGAAAATGGCTCCCCACCCCTACTAATTACATGCTTTCTCCTTTTCCTGTAATCGGGTGATGTTCATGAGATGGAATGTCATGCTCTGGGGAGCTCTATTGGAAATCAAAGTATCCAGGTTCCTCTTGTACTCTCTGAATGCAAATTGTCTTTCAGGAAAGAAAACAGCTTCTCCTGGTGGAAGATAGTAGTGAGAGAATGCAGTCATCCATCCCATCTTCCAGAAAGAAAGGGCTGGAAGTGAAGCAGAGAAGCCACGTGTCCCTAGGAGTAATCCCACTGAAACCACATTTATGTGATGTTTATGCATTATGCAAAGGCATGAAATTCAGGTAACTGCTGGCCTGGTCTCCAAAAACATAAAGATTAAGAAATGTTTCTTGCAAAAGCGTATATGGTTGTTTAGTCACTAAGTTGCATCCAACTTTTCTGGGACCCCATGGACTGTAGCCCACCAGGCTCCTCTGTCCATGGGATTTCTCAGGCAAGAATACTGGAGTGGGTGTCCATTTCCCCCTCCAGGGCGTCTTCTGGACCCAGGAATTGAACCTGTGTCTTCTGTATTGGCAGGTGGATTCTTTAGCCGCCTGGGAAGCCCACTAAATAGTATAAGCAACCCCTAATTTGGCAGCACTGAACTACATCAGAAATCTAATTATAATCCCCACCTTGCATGCAGATATATACTGTCTACACTTATCCCTGCCCTTGATCTTTTCTCCTTTTGCCAGCACCAGGGTCCTTGCTTTGTGAAAAACACAGGAGCTTGTAAAAAGAAAGTTCAAATGAAAAATTTTAGAGGCTAAAAGTTGTGTAAAGCAAGAACAACTTAGTGGACTGTCTTTAAGAACTGCAGATGCTCTGCTTCAAATGACCACCCTCTATATTTCCTCAATCTTTTGCTTCATTTTCTTGTACTGCCTGGTATCTGACTAACTGAAGATATACTGGGATTGGCAAGTATCACTTTTGAAAACGACAACACACTTAAGAGGATTAAGAATAAATCAGGCAATTTATTATGAATCAAAATTTTTAATTGAGCATCTACGTATTTTCTGGATTATAAAACCAACACTTTAGAAAACAGAAGAAACTATAATCACTTTAGAATCCCCGCATCCCAGTCTACATACCTTTAATATTTTACGTGTTTCTTTCTCATGTTCATATGCATTTTTCCAGGGTTGATATCACTGCTTTTATCTTGAATTCTCCTTAGTGTTTGACCTTATGCATTTTCCCCTGTCATTAAGAGTCTTCACAAATATAGTTTTAAAGGTTGCATAACGCCACGGAGCACGCATTTAGCATAATTTACTTAAACATTCATTCAATGTTGCACATTTAGGCAGTTTCCAACTTTTATACTATTGAAGAGAAAGCTGCGATTAACATCTTTATGGGAAAATCTTTGCATTTCAGAGTATTGCTTTAGGATGGATTCTGAGAAGAGGAATTGCAGGGTCAGGAGGGGGACAGATGGACTTCATTCTAACATTACTTGAGGTGAGAATCACTAAAAGTTGGGACTCTCTCAGGGACTGGACAAGCAAAAGGTTCTGAAAATGGAGCCAAAAATAGCATAAAAGTGAAAAAGAGGAGTGCCCAAATGCAAGACAGAAAGGTGAAAAGATGCCAAAGATATACTTCACCTATTGCACAAGTTTGCCTTGGGGCTAGCCCTGCTTAATATAAAAGAGCCTTTATTCTGTTTCTGTTTCATATGATCTGCTGCTTCCAGGATCTAGGTCTTGGGCGAAAACTGACTGCTCAAGGTCAGCTAAAATATTACAAGTTAAAAATAAAAATGTGTGTTGGGTTGTATGGTTATTATGTGCATTCCAAATTCAGAAGAAGGAACTGGAAGCTAACCTATGGAGACAATATATGAAGTTGTTAAAGGCACAGATTGCAGAGAGGAAGTGCACAGACGGGTTCGAACACTAGCTCCACACCTACTATGTGACCTCAACAAGAGACTTAACTTTCCTACTCCTCAATGTCCTCGTCTACGAAATGGGTACAATTAACAGTACTCATAGTTGTTGAGAGAATTAAATGAGTTAATGGTAAAAAAAAAAAAGTGTTTATAACAGCACCTGGCACATACTAGTGTGTGTATCAGAACCATAAAAATAGTTGTTGTTAGAGACACAGATGTAGAAAACAAAGTTATGATTAAGCGGGGTGGGGGGGGGGGAAGGAAGGTGGGGGGAGGGATAAATTGGGGAGACTGGAATTAACATATACACACTACTATATATAAGATTGGAGAAGGAAATGGCAACCCATTCCAGTACTCTTGCCTGGAAAATCCTATGAACAGAGGAGCCTGGTGGGCTACAGTTGATGGGCTCACAAGAGTCGGATACAACTAAGTGACCAAATCATATATAAGATAGGTAACTTTTAAGAGCCTACTATATAGGACAGGAAACTCTACTCAATACTCTGTCATGACCTATATGGGGAAAGAATCTAAAAAAAGAGTGGATAAATGTATAATTGATTCACTTTACTGTATACCTGAAACTAAGACAATACCGTAAATCTATTATACTCCATTAAAGAATTTGCTTTAAAATAATTATTACAAAGTCTGGAAAACAAGAGAATCTGCGAGCAACCTTTTTAGTATAAAAAGTGTATTAAATGAGAATGGATCAGCATAGTAAGGAAAGCAATTTCTTCCAAAAGTGTTACGTATGGCATAAGGGTAGCCTATTTTTTATGAGGCTTTGCAAAGAACAATAAAGTGAAAGTTAACCTTGCAGTGTATTGTTGGCACATGACATTAAAGTCAGGGCAATAAAATTCAACAAGAAAAGACTAGGCGATCTTTGTCTTGATTACCCACCAAAGGCATTCATTTTTAAGCAAAGGAATTGATCTGTAATCAGCATAGTAACTATACTCCAGCAGCTGATAAGCCTGGGATATATTTGAACCCTAAAGATCCAGACAACTGCAGGTCAAGAGGATGTGTGTAAGTGAAACAAGTTTATATTTCTTGTTTCCTCTTAAGCAAAATAACTAGATTTTCCAATGAGGCCTATAATATCCCGTTTACAGCTTGTGAAATGGAACCTGTGATAAAGGTAATCAATATGGCCAAGATCACCGCAAAAAAAAAAAAAAATGAAGCAATGAGAAAAATATTTGTGTGACTATTGGCAGAAATGCCTAAATTTCAGAGGAAAAAGAAAAAAAAAACATAGTGGAAAAGATAGGAGAGAAGACTGTGCTTACAGAGACCAGGTACCCTCAGGAAATACTGGTTTGTGCGGGGAGACAGACACTCTTGCTTGAACTAATTAAGTAACTGGAAAAGTATGTCTCTTCAAATGTGGCAGTCCTTCCGAGACTGGGTGGTCGTCCCTTACTCATCCAACAAGAGCAGTGTAGTGAGCAGAGCAGGGACACAAACCCGGGTCGTTCTTGAATGAAATCCACTGTGACAACCCTTCTCTCATTTCATCAATCCTACTTGTAGTACTAGAGAATCCTCTGGAACGTATTTCTTCTGATAAACCACCTGGAGGGGAAGATCTAACTATTCAACACTATTCACTCTCAACATTGAGCAGTGTCTTGCAAATGGCAGACACTAAGTAAGAACTAAATGCATGAATACTCCCAATTTTGAACTCTTTGGTCTGCTTGACTAATTCCATCTCATTCATTCACTGCAATAAACTTAATGAAGAAAATCAGGTTGCTCACACATTCTCAACAAAAAAACAAATACACAGCAGGTAGGTCAAGGCTTTAGCTTTTTTTTCATGAATATTTGCACTGATTGGTTCTCATTGGTGGACATGCATTTAAACATTATCCTTGGGCTGTTTCTGTTCTCCCCAAGCCAATAAAAATTTCAAAAAAAGCATTTCCCTTCTTCTCTTTTCCTCCTACACACTCAGCTACTGTACCAACTAACAAGAGTTAGTTGAGAAAAAAAATCCCCTGTTCGATTTAACCAACTTTACACTGATGTGTCAAAGCACAGAGAACACAGCGTTTCAACTAAAATGGTTACTGTCCTGAGAGATAGCACAAAGTGTCCTTCCGTGGTCACATTTTCACTCTGGTTACCTGCTGTAACTTCCTGATGCTACATCAGCTGATGGAAATTTACTCTTCAAATAATCTCCAGCTCCCAGCATGGTTGAATATCCTTCTCTCTTCTTTTCATTTCTTTTCCTTTATCTGATAGTAGTAGCAGCAGTAATAATAATAAAAATGTCATTCATTAATAACCCGCTATATGCCAAGTAAATATATGAGTTCATTCATGCCCACAAGAGGCATGAGATTTAACCACAAAGTCTCAACTGATAAATATCAAGAAATGGAGGCTCAGTAGATCAGTTCTCTAAAGGATCTCAACTGGTAAACAACAGTCAGGATTCCAGCCCGGATTTGTCTCATATTCAAGACTATGATACTTCCATCACGTTAAATAGTGTCACATTTTTGGGTAAATCAGTCTGTTCTAAATGTCAATGGTATCAGCATAGGCTCAGCTTAGAAAATAGAAGAATGTGACCTTTAAGGCCAATTATTACCAAAACTTGTCCAATAGAATGGTTTCCATAGCTTTGTAATTATATCTGCAAATCACATCGCCCATATCTGAACTACCAAATTTCATACTCTGCCACCATCCCTCCAACATCCTGCCCTTCAGCACGTTAAGCATTTAAAGCACTTTGATTTCATCAGGTTTCCCCAAATCAAAGATTCTGGCTCAGACTGTTCCCGGTATTAGGGGTAAAATAAATACCCATTTGTCTATTCATCCTCCCAGCCTTGCTCAAAAGCCTGCTGCCCAGAAGCTTCTGGACATCTCTAATAGTCAGCACATAAAATCCTATGTTTAGCTTCTATTTCCCTTAAAAATAAAGTTGCAGATTAAGTCTTCTTTACCTTCATCATTTCCTCCCTAATTTTTGGAAAAGTCTGACAAACAATAACTGCAATAACATGTTTCAATTCTTCTCAAGTTAGTTATATTATAATCTGTCCCTTTTCAGTCTGACTGTAAAATCTCAAATTTACCTCTCAGATAATGTTTTGTGTCAAGTTTCCATTTTTTTAAGAACTTAGAAAATTTTGAAGAATGTTTGACAAGCATGGAGTCATGAGGGCCAGAAAAGGAGCCTGGTTTACACCACTACTCAATGAAGAAACCTCAGTTGAGATGTTTTCGGTCTCATCTTTTGTTTTACAAAAGGCAGGCCAAGGAAAATACCAAAAAATGATGCTATAAATATTCAGTGTGGAGTAATAATAAAAGACCCCCATTCTGATGTGTGTGAGTTTAGGTTAGCACAGGACACTATGAGGACCACCAGATGCAATATTCAAAATTCATGGGCTTGGAAGGGGTCCCTTTAAGTGAGGGGCCCTGAAGCGTAAACTTGATTAACTTCATGGTAAGCCCACCTCTGGGGACAACAGAAAGGAAGATAAACCCCCCAGGAAGCTGAGCTGACAGGAACAAAGTAAACCTCTCCACTATGTGTCTGGGTGCAGAACAGGGCTAGGCCATTCTGATCTGCTACACTGGGGCAGAGAGTGAAACCAGGAAAAATCAGAAGATTAAGAAGAGGTGGTCAAGATACTTTAGTGGAAGAAATAAATTCCACATAATGTTTAGGAAAGGAAAGGGACAGGCACAGTGTTTCACAAAGAAAAGACATCTAATTGTTCCCTGTCCCTCCCCACAGACATCAGACTGTAGACAGAGAATCCCCTCGCCATTCTAGAATAGGATCGAGGAACAAAGGGCCGGCCGCACGTTCTTCCCGTCTGGGATGGAGCTCTGGGCAGCGTCTCAATACCAACGGCATTAAACAGCTTTTGAAAATACAGTAAGTCCACTATATACGAACAAGTCCCATCCCAAAAGCACATTCGTAAGTCCAATTTGTTAAGTCCAACAAAGCTATTCTAGGTACCCAACAAAGCTGGTTATACAGTACTGTACTGTAATAGGTTTATAATACCTTTCACACACATAACACATTAAAAACCAAACAAAAAAAATTTTCAAAAACCATGTGAAATCTTACAGTACCTTGAAAAGTACAGTTGTGGTACAACAGCTTGCATAAAGGCGCCCATTGGCATCTTTGAAAGTTCACAACCGGAAGATTTGTATGGAGGGGAGTCACTGTACCGGCACAGGTGTGTTATTCCACACATGAATACCTGGCCTTTCTATCTGGACTCAGACCCATCAACACAAACCTGGCATTAGCTAATATGAAATACCCAAAGTTTAAAAGAATCTCGGAAAGATTTCTTAACAATTCATAAACTATACTCTGTCTCCTCTGTTTACTTCGCATGTCCACACCGTAAAGCCGTAAGAGTTGAAGGCTATGTACACAGCAGTCTTCTTGCCTGTGACTGAGCTGTGACTGAGCCTGTGACAAAGCCTTCTTCCAAGGCAAAGCACCAATTTTACGATGATACCATGTTCCTATGAAAGCTTAAAGTTTAGAAATCATGTCAAGAATAATTCCCAGTGCTTTTGGCAACAATTTCATTATTCTGGGAAGATAAAAGTCTATAGTTTGTGTGTTGTCAGTTTACAAAGCGTCTGCTGGAGTTTTAAAGCAAAATTTCCAACATGTTCAAGCCATAGGCCCCTTTAGTCCTGCTATATTTACCCTATAATTTGTTTACAATAGAATATATTTATAAAAAATAATTTCTCCTAGAGTGTTTTAGTCATTCTGATATTCTCAAGTTTTACCCTGTGATCACATGCACATTTGTTTTTTTCCAGTGTGGTTTTTGTTTTTTTTTGTTTGCATGACAATCATTCTATGGACATCCTTGTACATGTTTCCTGGGTACATATACAAGAATTTCTCTACTAAATCTATACTGCACATCTGTAAACATGTATATCTTCAAATTTTATAGATACTGCCAAATTCTCTCCAAAATGAATGCATACTCCCAAAGCAGCGTTGCTTCTCACTTTGTGTCAAAATTACCATCTCACTAAGGTTTTTTCTTCCTCTTCCTGATTATAAACATTGAACTTTCCATGTCTATTAGCTAGTGGAATACATCTTCTGAACACTGTCAGATGTAATCATTTCTGTACTTTGCTACTATGTTACACTTTATTACAAATTCCTAATTTATTCTGGATAGTAATTCTTTGGAGGCTAAATATACTCCACATTTCTCCTATCTGGTAGCTGTCTTCTCAGCTGCTTTACTGAGTCCTTTCATTTAAAAAAAGTAATATCATTTTATGTATTCAAATGAATCCCTCTTTCTCTTTATGATTTACACTGTTGATGTCTCATTTCTCATTTCTGCCCCCCCCAACACACACACACACACACACACACACACACACACAATGTATCTATTCAGTGCTACTCAGTCTTTTGGGTGTTTGAGAATAACAAAAAAAAATAGACAAAAATCTCTGCCAGTCTAGTAGAGGCATCTAGAAAACACTAAGCAAGGAAACATGACTTGTACATATCGAGAAGAATGCTGCGTGTTTGTTCAGAGGCAAGTAGAGCAGACAGTAAGTGCAAGGGGAAGGTGGCAGCAGAAAACGGTTTCAAGCTCGGTTTAGAGCATGGTCAGCATGTGTTCTTTAGAAAAGTGAAGTCTGAACAGAGTTCTGATGGAACTGAGAAAAGAACCAAGTGGATATCTGAGTCAAGAACTTTCCAGGCCTAAGGAAGACAAAATACAAAGGGCCTGACATGGGGCATGCCTGGTGTGTTCTAGAAAGAGCAAATAAAATAGTTGTTCATTGGTGCTCATCAGTTGTGTCTGATTCTTTGCAGCCCCACGGACGGTAGCACATCAGGCTTCCCTGTCCTTCACCATCTCCTGGAGTTTGCTCAAACTCACGTCCACTGAGTCGATGATGCCATCCACAGTCGGCCAAAAGTAGGCAAAGAGAATAGTAGGAAATTCCTCCAAACCTGACTCTCCTCCAGGCTTCCCATGTCTATACAGAAGGGAGGTTTACTCCTTCAGGCAGACGAGCCAAAATCCTTCAAGTCATCCTTGAAGATTTTTTTTCTCACATTCGTCATCAGTTCAAACCTAACCATTTTTCAATCCCTCACGGCTATCACTGGAGCCCAGGTCAATATCAGACAAATGAACTTGTCCCACAGCTGCCTCCAGGTCTCCCTGTCTCTGTGTTTGTCCCCCTACTGACCACGCCTCCCATAACAGCTGCAGAGTTGTTTTAATTTACACTATTGCTCACAATACTCCCCATCTCACTCCGAGTTATGTTCACCCACCCTTTTCCTCTCCTTTCTCTCTCCCTCACTCTCTCCTTTCTCTCCCATGTATACAGACAGACCCACATTACCTGCATGGAGAAAGAACAGTTACTGGCTAATTGGCCACCAAAGGAATTTTTGTCCGCAATGAGAAAGGTCCCTGGCAGTTTAAGTATTGTCTTTTCTTTTTTTTCTATTTAAAAATTGTAAGAATTACAGCAAACATCACTGAAATTCTCCTTTCAGTTCTGGCCTGAGTATCAACCAAGGTATTTCTCCAATGACTTGTAACATAAGACTCCGGAAGTCTTACTTGATAAAACCCTTTAGAAAGTCAAAGCAGGATAACTGTCTGTTACTAATAAAATTGGCACGCTAAACTAAAATACATAAAAATCAAAAATAACCTTAAGGCAGAGACTCTTGAAGAAATGAAAGCACTTCAAGTACTTCCTCACTTCTCCCTTCAGTCCTGTGCGTAGGTTTGGTCTGCGTGTCTAAACACCTTGCTGGCTCAGTTAGTTAAGTGAGTTTGCATTGCCTAATATATAAAAGAAGAGAGAGAAGAGAAAACAAAACACTTAACAGGGAAGAATCTCATTTTTTCCCCACATGGCAAGTGATTTCAGCTGTAACAACCTTAAACATTTATAGCTATAGCTAAATATTTTATGAGATGCTACTAAGAAGGTTCCATCCATTTCTTTAGAAGGATAAGCTGGTCACAGAAAGTCTTTTAGAGAGTCAGTGCCCAAGTCTTTATGTTCTGAATTGGAATTTTCATCAAATGATTGAGGGAAGCTGAGTAACGACTCTGCCCTACTCAATGCCAAGTCTTTAATCCAAAATACTAGCTCGTTTCTTTTCTTTTCTAACTATCTTATAAAAGAACAGAATAGCTATGAGGTATAAAGTGCAAATTGAAAGAGAAAACACTCTCACACAAGTGGCACTATTAGCATCAAAGAAGAGAAATTCTTATTGTAAGGAAGCAGTGCATAGTATTAACATTTATATATAATGCTCCCCCAAATGCCATTGCCCCATTTTCCTACTCTTTTAGGCCTGCGTGAAATTATAAAATGGCTTTCTCGTACAATCTCCACAACAATGTCTTAGCACACAGCAGCATAGTAACATTATTAATATTTATGAACCCCAGAGAAATCAGTACAGCTTGGTTTTCAGAAAGACCAGCCTGCCTAGACTTCCACCATCAAAAAAGTAATAAAATTAGCTCCAAATAGCTTAGTCAAAGAATCTAAAAAAAAAAAATATGTAGATCAGAACAAGGAGAGGGGAAAAGAAGTATAAAACCTAAAGAAATGCCAGACCAGGAGCACATTCATCAGAATCTAAAATTAGTGGTGCATTACAAACTCCAGTGTGAGACAACGTGTTATTAATGAAAAGACCTAGGTGGCCATATAATTGGTTTGGAGGATGAAGAGTGGCCACAACAGATTCTACTGCCTTAGCAGATCTGGTTTTGTTCATCATTTGTATAGAAAGGCTAACGGTAGTTTCAAGGAAGCGGGTGTCAGAGAAATACTACTGGAAAAATTGGGAAGACTAACTTCTTTGCAAATATGTTGGCATATCACACACACACAGTTAGGGGTTGAGATGTGTCCCCCAAAAAAGATATTGTAGTCCTGACCCCTAGAACTTCAGAATGTGACCTGGTTTGGAAATAAGGTCACTGCTGATGTAATTAGTTCAGATGAGGTCATAACAGAGGACACTAGATCCTTAATTCATCAGGACTAACGTTCTTATGAAAACAAGGAAATTGAGACACACACACACACACACAGGGAGCATGCATGTGAGGACAGAGGAGAGACTGGAAGGGTGCAGCCACAGGCCAAGGAACACCCAGGCTTGACACTGCGATCAGAAGCTCAGGAGAGGTGACCGAGGACTCCACCCAGCGTCTCAGAAGGAACACAGCCCTGATTACACCTTGATCTCAGACTTCGAGCCTCCAGAACTGGGAGAGAAATCATTTTGGTTGCTTTTAGCCACTTGGGTTGCGGTCATTTGTTACAGCAGCCTGAGAAGATGAAAACAGTTGACCCTTGAGCAATGTGGTTTTAACTGTAAGGGTCCACTTAACTGCAGATATTTTTCTCAATAAATATATGCTACAGTCCTACAAGGCCCACAGTTGTTCAAATTGTGGACATGGAACCACGTACACAGACAGCCAACTGTAAAGTTACACACAGATTTCTGACTGCACATTATAAGGGTGGGAAGTGGGTCTCACCCAGAGGCCTGCTAGTGTTCAAGCATCAGCTGTACACACTCATACACACACACACACATCAGGGAAAGACAGAGGAGAAGCTTAGTAATAAGCATTGTATATTCAGTCCAGTTCAGTCACTCAGTCGTGTCCGACTCTTTGCGACCCCATGAACCACAGCACGCCAGGCCTACTTGTCCATCACCAACTCATGGAGTTTACCCAAATCCATGTCCATTGAGTTGGTGATGCCCTCCAACCGTCTCATCCTCTGTCATCCCCTTCTCCTCCTGCCCTCAATCTTTTCCAGCATCAGGGTCTTTTCAAATGAGTCAACTCTTCGCATGAGGTGGCCAAAGTACTGGAGTTTCAGCTTCAACATCAGTCCTTCCAAAGAACACCCAGGACTGATCGCCTTTAGAATGGACTGGTTGGATCTCCTTGCAGTCCAAGAGACTCTCAAGAGTCTTCTCCAACACTACAGTTCAAAAGCATCAATTCTTCAGCGCTCAGCTTTCTTTATAGTCCAATGCTCACATCCATACATGACTACTGGAAAAACCATAGCCTTGACTAGATGGACCTTTGTTGACAAAGTAATGTCTCTGCTTTTTAATATGCTATCTAGGTTGGTCATAACTTTCCTTCCAAGGAATAAGCGTCTTTTAATTTCATGGCTGCAGTCACCATCTGCAGTGATTTTGGAGCCCAGAAAAATAAAGTCAGCCACTGTTTCCATTGTTTCCCCATCTATTTCCCATGAAGTGATGGGACCGGACGCCATGATCTTCGTTTTCTGAATGTTGAGCTTTAAGCGAACTTTTTCACTCTCCTCTTTCACTTTCATCCAGAGGCTCTTTAGTTCTTCTTCACTTTCTGCCATAAGGGTGGTGTCATCTGCATATCTAAGGTTATTGATATTTGTCCCGGCAATCTTGATTCCAGCTTGTGCTTCCTCCAGCCCAGCGTTTCTCATGATGTACTCTGCATCACTACGAACAAAGCTAGTGGAGGTGATGCAATTCCAGTTGAGCTATTTCAAATCCTGAAAGATGATGCTGTGAAAGCACTGCACTCAATACGCCAGCAAATTTGGAAAACTCAGCAGTGGCCACAGGACTGGAAAAGGTCAGTTTTCATTTCAATCCCAAAGAAAGGCAATGCCAAAGAATGCTCAAACTACCGCAGAATTTGTATATTATCATAGTTCAAAAATAAGCATAGTTTTCTGTCTGTGAGTCTGTTTTATAAACAAGTTTCCTTTATATCATGTTTTAGATTCCACATATAGGTGATATCACATGATACTTATCTTTGTCTGACTTACTTCACTTAGTTTGATAATCTCTAGGTCCATCCATGATGCTGCAAATAGCATTATTTCATTCTTTTTATGGTGGAGTGATATTCCATTGTATATACGTACCACATCTTTATCCATTCATTGGTCAACAGACATTTAGGTTGCTTTCATGTCTTGGCTATTGTGAATAACTTTGCTCTGAACACTGGGGTACATACATGTTTTTCAATTATAGTTTATGACTCAAAGACATAGAAAATAAACTTATGGTTGCCAAAAGAGAAAGATGGGTGGGGAGGGATCAATTAGGAGTTTGGAAGTAACATATACATATTAGTGTAAGTAAAAGAGATAAACAAAGGACCTACTATATAGCAAAGGGGACTACACTTAGTATTTTGTAGTAACTTATATGGGTAAAGAATACGAAAAAGAATATGTATATATATGTGTGTGTATGTATGTGTGTACTTAGGTGTGAAATGAATTGCTTTGATGTACACCTGAAACTAACACAACACCGTAAACCAACTATAATTTAACAAAATAACTTTTTTTTAATGTAAAATATTAAAATGAAAAAAATAGTTTAAAAAAATCAGTGCATACTTTGCAAGAGTAAGTTACAAGAGGCTGAAGTATCTTGAATTTTAACATGAATGTAAGTACAGCAGGACATCCTGCATGCATTAAACAATGACAGATGCCTGGCTATTTAAGGAACCATGCTGGCTTGCAAATGAAGTCCAGCTCTTCCCCTTAAACTGCACAAGGAATAAAACACCACAAAGCCCTCATTCCTGGACCACCTCAGTTACTCTCATAAGAGGCCACTCAGTAATGAGATCAATTTCATATACAAATATTTTCACCCCTTACTGCCATTATGAGATCTTTGGTTGTAGACCTCACCCTCTTCCGTTCTGATTCTGCAATAGCCTCTCTCCTGGTTTCCCCCTTTTCGCGTTGCCACAGGGCTGTTTGTTACTCTCTGAGTTAAAGCCAGTTGACGGTCCCTTTTCGGATACAGCTCTATTTTCTGAACCGTGTCCACAGAACACTAGTTTAGTAGAACATTTATGTAGAAAATGTGGAGTAATATCCTTAGGTCAGACATAATTGAGAAATCCTAGGTTAGAAAAATAAAATGTTCTTTACTGAAAGACTGTGTCTCTAATATGCCAGTATCTACGGCAAAATTTCCAGGGCAAAGGATAATGAGCAGTGTTTTCCAAACATACTGAACCATGGAACCCTTTTAAAGCCAGTCTTAGGGGCCTAGATTCCATAAAAACAGACCTGAAGGGAACATTTCCCCAAAGTATTAGAAGGTAGTCTACAAAGTAACTTAAATCACACAACCTCCTAATACTCAACACATGTACATTATTTTAGCAGAGTCTCCCAAGATTTTCAGTTAGCACGAAAACCTTGAGGTACCTCAGGAAAGGCAAGGAGATCCCCGTGTCTGGAGCAGACTGAGCTGGGAAGAGTGGAAGGGAACGAGGTCAGAAAGTCACGAGAGACCGGATGATCAAGGGTATTATCGGTCACAGTAAGAACCTGGGGAATTGACACTGACTGAGGTCAGCAGTCATTAGAAGGTTCGAGTAGAAGCAGTTACATGACTTAACTGTGGTTTGAAAAGGTCAGTCTGGCTAATGAGTATAATGTGCAAAGGTGCATAAAGATCAGATATGAAATTACTGTAGTAATTCAGGTAAGAGTGGCAGATGAGAGCAATTAAGGTGGGAAGGGGTAGTGAAAAATTCTAGATCTGTCCAGCTAATTGGTTGTGAATTAGATGTGAAGTGTGAGAGAAAGAGATTAGAAATTACCCTTCAGTTGTGAGCCTGACCTACTGGGAAATCGGGGGTGCCATTTTGGGGATTGAGGAACAATGGGTGGAGACCAGTTTCTGCATAATTCTAAGAAGTTACAGGAGTTAAAAAAATCTGAATCTGTCTGCAAATGGACAGATTTACATCATTTAATTGTAACTACAGGTTGTACCACAAAGAATTAAACAAAAAGCAACCAAAAAAAAAAAAAATCACACACAAAGCACAAAGTATGATTATCTTGGTTCAACAGCTACAAAACACTGCATTTACAGATTCAAGTATAACTTTCTTTGTGAACTGCTCACATCTGTAATCATATGGTCCAGTACAAAAAGAAGAATGTATATTACTTCAAATTCTGACTATTTAATATCAAAAAAAGTCAGTGATTTTTCTTTTTTTTGGGGGGGGTGGGTGGGTTATAAAGGTAGAGCTCTAAGTTTCAGTTAGCATAGTAAGTATAGCTTTGATCAGCCCTAAACATGCCCTCTAAGAAATCTTTAGACCCTTTAGACTACAAACCTGCAAACATACAATTTGCCACAAACCACCTTGGGGTAGAAAAATACGTTTTTAGAAATTTAGAAAATGCAGTGGATGCACGGAGGGTGAGAATGCACAGAGCACACTGTTCACTCTTGGGAGGTCTCAGTATTTATAGGAAGGCTGACAGAGGAGGCAGGTGGGTTCACCCCTAGAAATGGGACGCAGGGAAGGGCATGGTACGGAGTGGCAAGGCTTTATATCTGTACCTTGGCTGTTAATTCTGCTCTAGAGAACCACCATGCTTTTCTGGCAATGGAGGCAATAGGAGAGGGGAGGAAGTGAACAAGAGCTGCAAGTCTTTAAATCTTCCCAAGGGTCAGGAATCAAATGCTAGGTCCAGCCGTCATAGGCACATTCAATTCGCATTCAAATCCACAGTCCCTGGAGAAGCATGTGGCCAGATTTCAAAGCACACATTCTTATGATGCTTCAACCTTATTCAAGGCTAGACAGGGCATTGTTTATACCTGTAGTCACTGGATTTCAGAAGGATTCTTAGAGGATTCAAAGAAGTTGATTAGAAGAGAGGCTACTGATGCGCCCATTCTCCATGAGTGTAAGCTTCCAGAGTCTGGGGTGGTTGCTATTGACAGAACACAAGATAACTAGGATAACTGGCCCAAGCTTTAAGGTGCCGAAGCTACTGATCTGCCACTGCCAATCTGATTAAATTTCAAGGGGTGACGTATCTAAACCAGACTTAGAAGCAGGGGTCATTTTAAAAACTGGCAGGGCAAGGGTATATCCAATCAGAGCAGGCTCAGCTGCGAACAACCAATGAACTGAACACACTGAACTTCATCCTGGAGAAGAGAACGGGCTCATGAGTGAGTTACTCCCCAGCTGTCTCGCCCTGCTCTCATCACGAAGGAAAGTGCACTGGTTTTCTGCAGGGGAACTTTCAATACCTTGAAAGTGCTATGAAAGAAACAACAAATAACTGCCTTTACATTTGGTTTCTTCATTTAGAGAAAAAAGCAGGAGGAGGACAAGGAACTAAAGTACTGAGCGCCTAACATATTCTAGATGGCTGTCTATATACTACACTTCACGATCCTCCAATGGAGACAGTATATCTTACAAATGATGATGAAATTCCAGTTCAAACCTCTATTTTATTTAATGCTGCAACTGCATTTTAATTAAGAGCCTGAAAAGTTTTAAATTGCATTTTAGGTCAGAATTTCCATAAACAACAATTTTATGCTTTTCTCTCACTGGAAAAGATTATAAATTTGTTTACTATATGTAAATTAACTATGTTAAAGTTTTGCTTAAATATTTTTCAAACCATACTGTTGATATATACTGATCACTGAAAATTTTTAATTATTTTAATATATTTAAAGAATAGAGATCCTGTATGACTCAAATATTATTTTGTGTTTATGATTTGTCTATTTACATCTTTCTGCATATGCTGTGTGCATAAAAATATATCACATTTTTCTTTTAGGAAAATACCTGTATTATATAATTTTGTAACCTGCTTTTTCAGTTTACTGTATGGCATGACTTTTCCTATGTCATTAGTCTTTGAAAACACAATTTTAATAGCTCCAGCATCATGAGTTATTAAATCATCATTGTTTAACCACTGCTTGTCAGTTGGACTGGTGGAATTTTCCTGGAAATTTGTTATAAGAATAATGACAAAACCAAAAAAAAAAAAGAGAGAGAGATAAATTTTCAGCAAACATCCTTTGAATATACATGTTTGTTTTTATCTCTGGTATATTTTTAGGTGCAATTTGTATATGAAATTCTGATTTTATTTGCTAGACCACCACGTATGTAATGTTAAGGTTTCATCATATAAAAATCACAGTTCACAGATATTTCTTTTGTCTGTTACATGTCTAAAATACATTCCCAGGTTTGTTATTTCACTTTTAACTTTATTTATAATGACTTTTAAATGTTACTGCAAGTTAAAATATGTTACTAAATGTGCCTTACCGAAGTTTGTTTCACTGTTTCTTCTTGTTTTGCACAAATATTTCAAATTTTTCTTTTTTAGTATCTGGATTTTATGCTTGCTTTAAGAATGCTTCCTCTTTATAAGATTATAAAAATATCCTATAATTTTTTTCTAAACTTTTATGGTTTTAGTATGCAAATTTTTAATCCATCCATATTTTGTATCTCTTATAAGACAGGGATCTAACTTTATTTCTAGCAAAACTGATAGCAAATTGCCTCAAGCCCATCTATTAATCGATCATTCCCCACTGATTTTAAACACCAGATTTATCTGACAAATTCTAAATATATATGTGTACTTATGCATATGTACATAATCATCTATTATTACCCTTAAGCTATAATTATCATTCATCATTATCTAACAAGTCACTCCAGGCCCAGAGACACAGTAAGTGGCCCTCATTAGACTTTCCTTCTCAGTCATCACTGTCCCAGGTTTCTCAAATGACAAAGACACATGGGTCCAAACTCTGCTGACACCACACAAGTGATGTACTCCAGGTATCTGACTGGAAGAACAGGGAGCATAAACTTGATTTCACTACCTCCTTGATAATTATCAGACTCTTAGTTAAAGAAATGACAGTTATTGATGTCTGGGAAAAGTCCATGCAGATCTCCACTCCTGAATAATCCAAAATAGAGTTTTGGATTAACCAAGTCACAAGGATGGTGCTCCTGAACTGACTGCTTTCTCCTACTACTGAAATTGTTTTGACTATGCTTGCTCTTTGGCCTGCAATCATTCGACTGCTCAAGAGATTCTCAAAGATACAGCTTTAAGACTTCACATTACATCTTATACTCTATAGGGTCTTTTTCTGATAAAAGGAAAATACTCCCTGGCCACACTTAGAGAAAGACTTGGGCTCCTCCTGAGTAATTGGCTTGATTTTACTTTAATACTGTCAACACTGAAAGAACTATATTTTTCTCTCAGTGTCACATATCAGAATATTCAGATACATTCATGGCCCTCGTTCCGCAAATGAACAGAAACTCAAACCCTTTCTGTAGTAACTTTACTCCAAGCTCTTTGTGTTAACTTCACTCTAAGTTTTCTTCATTTTCAAAATTTTACTTTCTGTTTATTCTTGTTTCCTTATGTATATTAATCTTACAATATGGTAATGTACTATGGAAAAGTGTCTTAAAACCACCTGCAATGTGGGAGACTTAGGTTCAGTCCCTGGGTTGGGAAGATGCTGTGGAGGAGGGCATGGCAACCCACTCTAGTGTTTTTGCCTAGAGAATTCCATGGACAGAGGAGCCTGGCGGGCTACAGTCCATTGGGTCCCAAAGAGCCAGACAGGACTGAGTGACTAAGCACAGGACAAAATGTCTTAAATATATTTTAGAAAGTGATGGGGTGTAAATAAATACTAAGAAAACACACGCTATCCCCCTGGACGTCAATGATCAGAAGTGGAGATTGGAAAAAAACAAATTTTCCAATCCTCTTTACAGCAAAAAGCCTCTTTACATTCAGTGGTATATTCAGATAGAAGAATCTAGCTCTAGGTACTTTTAAAAATTACCAGTTATTTTCCAAAGGTAAGTTGTTGTGATCCTATTTTCTTTGATATCATCATGTTCTCCTCTTTCTAAGTTACACACTCATCTGTAAGTATTTGCCAAAGCAAATAAGACCTACTTGTGAATGTATATAATATATACTATTTTCTAAAAGTAGAAAACATATTTAACATGACCTTCTTGCAAAGCAGCATAAAATTTTGTTTTAAAAATTTAACTTCCTGTTTCTACCTCAGTATTTACTTATATCAATGCTGTTAATTTCTGACCATTACCTAAAATAGATGTTGAAAGCCAACTGCTTCAACACCATTCAGCATATATCAATAAGTGTATAAATAACTATATACACACAATTAAACCTTTTTCATGGTACCAGTGTTCCTTTTTTTAAATGAAAATTTGATGACCCCAAAATAAGAGCCCCAGAACCAGATGAACCCTAATGCCTTCTCCAATTCTGAGTCTGTATCGAATTTAGAAATAAAACGAAATATCATCAACTCTCTTAGCTCTCTCTTGCTCATCAAAATAATCCCAGTATGCTTTCTGAGACCTTGGAATATGCTTATATGTTTTTAAGTAACTTATTGTTTTGTGACCCTATGGTTCTGTGAATTAAGATCATAAATAAAATCCATTCAATGGAACTTGTGAAAAATTAAGTCTAAAACCATACACTGAGTTTACCTTGTTTTTTTTTTTTAATTTTTATTTTTACTTTATTTTGCTTTACAATACTGTATTGGTTTTGCCATACATTGACATGAATCAGCCACGGGTGTACATGAGTTCCCAATCCTGAACCCCCCTCCCACTTCCCACCCCATATCATCTCTCTGGATCATCCCCATGCACCAGCCCCAAGCATCCTGTATCCTGTAACGAACATAGACTGATGATTCGTTTCTTACCTGATAGTATACATGTTTCAATGCCATTCTCCCAAATCATCCCACCCTCTCCCTCTCCCACGGAGTCTAAAAGTCCATTCTATACATCTGTGTCTCTTTGGCTGTCTCGCATACAGGGTTATCATTCCATATATATGTGTTAGTATACTGTATTGGTGTTTTTTCTTTTTGGCTTACTTCATTCTGTATAATAGGCTCCAGTTTCATCCACCTCATTAGAACTGATTCAATGGAAATAAAAGCAAAAATAAACTAATGGGATCTAATTAAAATTAAAAACTTCTACACAACAAAGGAAACTATAAGCAAGGTGAAAAGACAGCCTTCTGAATGAGAGAAAATAGCAAATGAAGCAACTGACAAACAACTAATCTCAAAAATATACAAACAACTTATGTAGCTCAAGTCCAGAAAAATAAATGACCCAATCAAAAAATGGGCCGAAGATCTAAATAGACATTTCTCCAAAGAAGACATACGGATGGCTAACAAACACATGAAAAGATGCTCAACATCACTCATTATCAGAGAAATGCAAATCAAGACCACAATGAGGTACCATTTCACACCAGTCAGAATGGCAGCAATCCAAAAGTCTACAAGCAAGAAATGCTGGAGAGAGTGTGGAGAAAAGGGAACCCTCTTACACTGTTGGTGGGAATGCAAACTAGTACAGCCACTGTGGAGAACAGTGTGGAGATTCCTTAAAAAATTGCAAATAGAACTGCCTTATGACCCAGCAATCCCACTGCTGAGCATACACACCGAGGAAACCAGAATTGAAACAGACACGTGTACCCCAATATTCATCGCAACACTGTTTATAGTAGCCAGGACACGGAAACAACCTAGATGTCCATCAGCAGATGAATGGATAAGAAAGCTGTGGTACATATACACAATGAAGTATTACTCAGACATTTACCTTTTTGATAACTTGGTGAGCCAGCCTAAAGACGATGACTCATAACAGTTCGTAATTTTTACAAGGCATAAATTTGAATTGCATGCGCTATGAACTTTAGTGAGCATGCAGCCATGAATCCCTTAAATTACAATACCAAACTTCCCAGCTTTCTCACAGTGATGCACTCTTTTTAGCTTGTCATCATGTTCATATAACACTGCAAAAGTTCCCTGAAAATGACTAATACTTGGGACAAAAGTGAAAAGATAATATGATGTGATCAAAGAAATTAATATTGGGGGGCAGAAAGTAGGAATACTAATGAGCTGTAGGTTCCTCCAGGGTATCAAGAATAATAGATCTCTTGGTTATACTTTGATGCATTTCATAGAGGAAAATCTATGCTGTAATTGTCATCATTCATTTGGAAGAACTGAGAGGGGAACAGTATTTATCCCTTGTCTATTCTATTTGGCATGTATGGTTTAATTGTCAGTAGCTGGTTTGACTATAGAAGAGTAGAGTATGTTTTTTAAAGACTCTGGGTTGTCTCATCACAGTATGATAAGAAATTAAAGGACATGGAAACATCTGTGAAGGGAAAGAAATCTAAATTGACTCTTAGATATGGAAGCTGGTCATGTATCAAATAAAAACAAGTCCCATGAACAAAACTTTTTTGTAAATTAACACTTTTAAAAAAAATCTTTAAACTGACACATACATAATTGCTATTTGAGCAATTATGCCTCAATTATCTCTTTACATGTCTTCTTCCAACTAGATGGTAAACTTGAATGTAGGGAATGTATTTCTACCTGTTGTTTTCCAGAGTACCTGACACACAGCAGACAGGGAACCAGGAAACTCTTGTTCCTAGGAACCCCTTAGACAATTGTTTTCCAATCATACGTGTCCTCTGTTGTAGTGGATGCTGCAGTGTGCTGCCAGAAACACCTTTGTGACTCAGCGTTTTGGTTGCTGGGAATATTGACCTTTGAGGACACATAGCTGGATCCTCTCTGGGAACTATTCTCATTTGAGGACACGTGCCTCAGTCAAGTTTCCACCTCTCCTCCCCTCCCCACCAACTCCTGGGGCAGCCTGCATCTAATGTTTGTTCAAGGCCAAGATACAAAGTCTCACTTGCCTCATTTAAGGACATCATCACACGCCACCCCAGCTCCAGGACTCCTTAGCTGCAACTGCTTTAAAGTTCAGCTTCCTCTCTAAGCTTCTACCTCCCACTGGTATTATTCCCTGGAGAACTTCCCAATAAGCCTCCTACATAATACTATTCTGCCTCAAAAAAGGAAAAAAAAAAAAATACTATTTGCCTCAAAGTCCATGTACAGGAACTGAAGACACCAGCAGAGTTTTAAAAAATAGATCTCTAGACTTCATTCTAGGGCTTCCCTGATAGCTCAGCTGGTAAAGAATCCGCCCGCAATGAAGAAGACTCCAGGTCGATTCCCGGGTCAGGAAGGGCCCCTGGAAAAGGGAGAGACTACCCACTCCAGTATTCTTGAGCTTCCCTGGTGGCTCAGCTGGTAAAGAATCCACCTGCAATGTGGGAGATCTGGGTTTGATCCCTGGGTTGGGAAGATCCCCTGGAGAAGGGAAAGGTTACCCACTCCAGTATTCTGGCCTAGAGAATTCCACGGACTATATAGTCCATGGGGTCACAGAGTCGGAAACGACTGAGCGACTTTCACTTCACCTCAGACCTCATTCTAGATCTACTAAAAGAAAAAATCACATGTTTTTAAGTGTTAGGTTCCTAATTTGTATGTCAAAAGTCATCCTTAAAACTGTTCTATTCCCATCACGATAGCAGGTGATTCTGCTTCCAATGAACTTCTAGATCTCAAGACTGGCTGCTGCCTGGTTGTTGACCTTTAAAAAAAAAAAAAAGCTATCCTCTATAACTGATTCACGTTGACGTGCAGCAGAAACCAACACAACATTGTAAAGCAATTACCCTCCAATTAAAAATAAGTAAATTTTTTTTTAAGGTAAAAAAAAAAATCTATGTCTTCTGATCTAACACTTCTCAGTTTATGGCTTCTTTAGTATCTCTCATCTAAACAGGGTACTCAAAAGTTTGTTATTTCTTGTATTTACTTAGGCATGCATGCGTGCTTAGTCACTCAGTCGTGGCCTACTCTTTGCAGTCCCGTGGACTGTAGCCCGCCATGCTCCTCTGTCGATGGGATTCTCCCGGCAAGAATACTGGAGTAGGTTGCCGTTTCCTCCTTCAGAGAGTCTTCTCCACCCAGGGATCAAACCTGAGTCGTTATGTCTCCTGCATTGGCAGGTGGTTTCTTAGCCCACTGCGCCACCTGGGAAGCCCTAACAGATGGACTGATGGACACAGATCAAATCCACATCTCCTGCATTGCAGGTGGATTCTTCACCAGTTGAGCCACCAGGGAGGCCCATTTACTTAAGAAGACATCTATTAATCAGTGATTATAAAGCTATACCTTTCATATGTACACATCAGACCTTTTTCAAATTCAAATAATTCATCAGAACCATTAGAAACGGAATTCAGGCTTGACACAGATAATGCTCTGTGGTCTACAAGGAAAGGGGATGCAGACTGCATTAAAGGTTTAAATATGTGGTAATCTCTAAACTCTGGGAGATAGTGAAGGACAGGGAAGCCTGGTGTGCTGCCGTTAATGGGGTCACAAAGAGTCAGACACAACTGAGCAACTGAACAACAAATCTCTAAATACTGTTTCAGACTTTGCCATGATAATCTTTCATATAAAGTCAATAAAATAGGTACGATCAACACTGCAATTTAGTGATTCTCCTCAGTAGTTTATTTTTCCCTTTTAAACAAGCTGTGGTGACCACACTTTTCATCTGTTCAATAAGACATTTTATAAAACCATCCCTGTGATGGAAACATCTCCATCCAAACTATAATAACTGTATAAAAAACACAAAGTCCAAGGGCAAACTTTTGAAAATTGCAAACATTCTTTAAAGGTAAACTTATTGGGCCAACAATTGCAAAAATAAAAAATATATATATAATGAGCACATTTTTTCCCTTAGGCTATTTTGATTTCAATGAGCTTTCCCTTCTCAGTCCCTTTCTATAACACAAAGATTGGCTCTATCATATAACTAGCAAAAGAAAGATGAGCATTTTCTCTTGAAGCTGGGGAGTTTGTGTGCCAAGATTCAGTCTGCCGTGCCTGGAAGAGTGCTGAGGCCTCAAAACTTTGAAAAATTGGTTTCTGAACAGAAATGCTGACCCCAGGTATCTGTATCAATTCCACCCTTGCCACGGACTGTTTTCACTAGGTACATTGTGCCCAACTCAGAGGCAGGCAAATACAGAAAATCATTTCTCCTACTGTGAGTATTCTCATATTTACCTGGGAATGTATGAAAAAGAAAATATGGTCCCACATCTTTCATCTAAGTGTCAATCATCCAAATGGCTTAATAAAGGCAATGCCCCCAAACCGCCACCACCACCACATCCTAACCCTTCCAAATTTGGAGCCTGGCAATCACCTGGAGAAAGACTGGCAAAATGCAAACCCTGGGCCAAATAAACATGTTTTATACAGCCAGCAGATTAACAGTGGTTTTTAGACTTTAAATGTAAATATAAATGGTTGGGGAAAAATGAAAAGCATATTTCATTTTATACAAGTAGTCCATGAAATTCCATATTTGTGTCCATGAAGTTGTGTTGGACTACAGTCACACTAATTTGTGTGATATCCAGGGCTGTTTTCACACTGCATGCAGTGACAGAGTTGGGGAGTGGCAACAGAGACCTCTGTTCTACAAAACCATCTGGCTCTTTACATAAAAAGTTCACTAGCCACTGACCAAGAGTGTTGCAATTTACAAGGTGTATACATCAAATTTAATCCAGTGAAGTGTAGGGTACTGTGTCTACTCTACAGGGGGAAAAAAAAAAAAAGAGAGATGAGTTTTCCAAGGTCATATAACCAGTGTGAAGGAGAGTTACTCGTATTCTTTCATTTTGTCAAAAAGCTTCTCAAAAAACAAAAACAAACTCATAGAAAAGTGATCAGATTTGAGGTTTCCAGAGGCAGAAGGTGAGGCTCTTTAGAGTATCTTGAGTGGTAGAGGGCCAAGGATCGAACTCTTGGAAAACACGTTCTGCCTGACAGTATTAACCAACAGACTTATCACTCAAAGGACAGATGGAAGTTTCTCTCTTCAGCTCCTCAAATACTATAATGCCGTGGAGGAGAATCCTGAACACATCACCTTTCTCTGGGACTCCTTAATATTTCCCATACAGATATAGCAGATTGTTTCTGACAAGGTCAAACTCCTCTAAAATAGAGTTACTAAAGCAATTTTATACATTCTCTCTTAACATGCCATTGGCCTTGGCCTGAAGATCCTATTCAAGCAGAAAAAAACAGAGCTTCACCTTTTCCACTAAGTTTTCTCCCAACATTTTACACCTGAGTAGCTACAGAATTTATATGCTTAACCTTTATACCGTCCCTCTATTTATATATATCGAGAGGATATATAATGATTATCAATTCATTTACTAAATGTGTTACAGATGCAAGGAGAAGGTAGAGTTCTACTAAATATAATGACCCAGCAAATGCTGAACTGCAACCCAAGAACAATGAGATTTAGCCCCTGCCTGACCAATATCTATGTGACTTTGGGAAAGTCCTTGAACCTTCCCAGGTTTGTTTTCTGAACTATATGGGCTCTTCTTATTTGAAATGACCTCTATTTATGAATAATTGTTGAGTGTTTCATTTTCTTTAATGTACCATACAGGTGGTAAATTAAAGGGAGAAAATGCACTTAAAGGACATAGGCACATAACGTTCCAAGGAGAATCACACGAGAAGTACGAATGATGGTTCTTTTTTGAAGTTACATAAATCCATAACCAACATTATCTTGGTACCCAGGATTACTCTCGCCCTGCTTCCACGGACATGGGCTTCCCAGTGGCTCAGATGGTACAGAATCTGCCTGCAATGCGGGAGACCTGGGTTCAATACCTGGGTCAGGAAGATCACCTGGAGAAGGGAATAGCAACCCACTCCAGTATTCTTGCCTGGAGACCCAAGCCCTCGTCAGGGCTACTCTCTCTTCTGCACTTATCCTTGGCTAACACAGATCAAGAGGGTAAACTGTGGTCCTTTCAGACCCAAACTAAGGAGGAAGGCACTCATATCCACAACCACTTTTCAGAGTGAAAGATCTCAGCAGCTTGAGCACTTAAAATGTAAAATGTCCTCTATTATTGACACATCTTATTTTATAAACTTGGGGTGCCTCTAAACAGTTTCACTTAAACTAGCTATCCTGAAGACCATCAATATAAAGGCAATTTTATAATCTCAAAGGTCATCAATAAAGGATTTCTTAGTCGTTGTGAATATTTTCATATTTCTACAGGTTTTTGTTTATTTTTATTTTTTTATTTATTTTAATTGGAAGCTAATTACTTTACAATATTGTATTGGTTTTGCCATACATCAACATGATTCCGCCACAGGTGTACAAACGTTGCCTAACAACTGCTGAAATTTTTTTCAATACTATGCCTTTATATATCACAGTCATCAAAGTAGTTTACATTTAAATTGATTAACCACACCCCAGAGAGGGCTTAGAGCTGCCACATTAATCTTTTAAAAGTTAACATTTCTTAACCAATAACAAAAAAGAATAAAATAGGAATGCCAAGGAGAAGCACTTGATATGTGAGCCAGGGCTGCCTGGTTCTTTTCTAATCTCTTTCCATCAGGTCATGTAGTGATGAGTTAAATCTTTTACTTTGCATGTCTGGTTATTTGTCCGAATAACAGGGTCAACAACATCCTACATTCTTGGTAATGCTCTAAGAGTCAACATTTAAAGTTTCAGTTGCTTAAATCTGACACCATCATCAGAACTTAAATATAACTCAATGAAGCCAAGGCTTGATTGAAGTAAATGAAAATACACAAACTACTTCAGAACAATAGAATATTTCTTAGGCTCCATTATCCATAAAAAGCATTTGCAAGCAACACCACCATAGATTCTAGAGATGCTCTGTGTCCACTATCAAGGGGTAGTGACCTATTTCTAGATGATGCTAAGTGCTGGGAAGGAGATGTACCCACAAGTACAGGGCACAGATGAGAGGCATTCAAATTCAACATTAGGGAGGTGCCAATGATACCCCATTGTCAAAGAGCCAGGAGGATGTTAGTTATATGAAGGGGCTGGGGGAAAGAGAAACTTCAGGACTGAGTATCTTCATGTGGAGAAGTACAGTGAACCCTAGATGGATATCTAGATGTAGCCTAGATTGCATGCATCCCAATTAGAGAACTAAAACTAGTTAGCCATGGTCTGACTATGTAGCATTTTGGCAAAGTGGCCAGAGTCGAAAACGCCAGGTCGTGAAGAGCCAGGGATGTCATGCTAATGAGCTTGAACTTCAACCCAAAAGCTATTGGAACCTAGGGGAGGATTTAAGCAGGCGAATGACTAATCAGCCTCAACATAAAGGAAGAGGTAGAGAAAAGTTTGAAAAGACAGAGGGATGAGTGGTGAAAGAGCAGAAACTTGAGAAAGGTGGACAATTTAGGAGTTTCCTGCAGTGATGCGGATAATAGGCTGCAATGTGATGGAGGAGGAACCACAGTGAGGAACATTCAAGTGAGACTCGGTGCTTTATATGAAGAGGATGAGTGGGTAAAAAACTAGAACTCCTGGATTTATGGCTTGTACAACTGTGTAGACTGTGGCACTAATCACTATAATGGGGAACACAGACAATGCCTCAGTGAAGGCATTGGTTTTGACATTTATGACATATAAACAATTTTACTTAGAGAAAAAGACGTATTTGTTGAAATTAACTTTCAAAAAAGCCCAGAGGAGCAAGAATATTAGGCAAAACAACACAGAAAGAACAAGTAGAGATGGAATTAAGGCAAATTTTCACACATGCCCAAGCAAAATAAACAGCATCACAGGTTATGGTACAAGTGAGAGGCAAAAAAAAAAAGAGGGGAGATTCAATGCTTGAATGTCAACCAAATAAACAGTAGTGAAGAAAGATATAATACAGCTACCAGAAAGAAAGGTATGAAATCTGCCAGAAGGAGAGAGTTTAAAAAAAAAAAAAAGGATAATTTCTTAAGAGGTGGTACTCTCACACAAGAAAATAATTCAAAGGATAAAAGAGACAGAAGATGCTAATTTTTATAAACTGCTTAAAAGATACTGCCAGGATCTGACTACTTAAATGAACGTCTAAGGAGGAGGGCAGATAATTTAGGAATTAGGCCTGTACTTAGATCTAAAAGCTAGCAAAACAATACATGTTAACACGACTTTGTCAAAAGCAGCAGCTAAGCTCACACATGCATCACAGTATCCCATGAAAAGAATAGCTTAGATCTAATGCTTTGGGTGTAATAAACTAAACTGCAATTAGAAGGCATCTTTATTCTCATACAAGTATGCTGAGACAAAGCCAGAAACCACTCTCAAGAAAAAAAAAAAATTGGCAAAGTTTCCTAAACAGAAGCCCCACTTACACCAAATCTGCTACCATCGGGTGCCAGACATCCACAGCAGGCACAGACGGCGGGGCTCCGAATGCCTGCTTCACAGATTGCTGTCTGGTTGCAATCTCTCCTCATATGTGATCTGGTGGAGCAGAGAAAAGCCCCTGGCTCACCCCATCAGTCCTGCCTCCACAGCTCCATCCATCAAAATCAACCTAATTGCCCACAAATATTATCCTTGAGGACTGCCTCTGTTTACCCAGAAAACACTGCTTTACTCCTAGGCAAAGTTCAAGGAATAATTCACAAATTGTCAAGCAAGTACAGACTGGGTAAGAGACACAGGCATCCTTAGCTGTCATGCCTGCATCTCACGTGCATAAGCTCTGCATCTCCCCTTCGTTCCTTCATAACCACCTTCCATTTCTTGAATGAAAGCAGAAACCATAAATGGATACTTCTTTGTATAAACACACAAATGAGACCCAGAAGGACACATCAAACAGTAAACTGTGTCTGATTGTGGAAGACTTTGTTTTTTTTGTTCCTTGTGCTTTTTGTTTCCTAATATGCATGTTAACTTTTAAGAAATGTTATTTTAAAAATCTTAATACTATTTTATTTTTTAAAATAATAATTATTAAAAAAATTAAAAAGGAGTTCAGCCAATAAAGGAAGTCATCAGTTAAGCATCCACACAGCCCCTCAAATACCTGTACTATGTATCAACTATGTGTCAGGCACCCACGACCACTAGCAATTGAATATAGAATGTTAGGAAGTTAGTGGGAGTATCTAATATAGAAAGACAGTTGTATCTTTAAAATATAATTTTATAGATGTTATAATAGAAATATGGGGCTTCTCTGGTGGCTCAGATGGTAAAGAATCCGCTTGCAATGCAGGAGACCAGTGTTCGATCCCTGGGTCAGGAAGATCCCCTGGAGAAGGGAATGGCAACCCACTCCAGTATGCTTGCTTGGAGAATTCCATGGGCAGAGGAGTCTGGTGGGCTACAGTCCACGGGGTCACAAAGAGTCGGACATGACTGAGCAATATGAACAAAGTGTTAAAGAAAAATCCAAAATAAAGTAGAAATGTTGGTCTTTTGTTAAACATGCATGTTAAAGGCCCTTTTCCATCACACACAGAAACAAAGACATCTCAGATGGCCTTCCTATAATGCAATGTCTACCCTCCCCACTACTTATAATTTTACACAAGATTTGAGAAAAACTAAGCAAATACTAAGACAACCCTCTTTCTCCCACTATATCATGCCAAAAAAATAGGACCCAACAAAAAAAATTGCATTCACTTAAAATCATAAGACCAGAGACTGGACATTCACGCATGCACCACGTGGCAGTCCCTGAAGATAAATTTCCATTTATAGTTATCTTGACAAAGGTCCTGCAGGACTATGGTTCATCTTCACCTGCTCATGCTCAAGAAGAAGGTGTGCCACCATTTATATCAACACTTCAAAGAATTCTCAATTTATCTTAAAATAAGACAATACAGCAAAAGCACAATAATTTGGACCTTCTAAAAAAGAAACTATGGCAATTTTATACTTTCAAAAGTCAGTATTTGGGAGTTCTGAGAAATTGGGATTTACCAACAAAACATCTCTCTCTCACCCCTAATTTCAAGACTTAATTATATCTTTTCCCTATCTCAACTTTGACAACTTCTTTGGTGTCACGTAGATTCTAAATGATTAAATAAGTGGAAACGTGGTTTTAGACTCAAAAAAGTTGAATCAGCAGTACCTTTTATGCCTAGTTTAATTTTCTGAGAAGAGTTGACCCTTGAACAACACAATTTGAAATGCATGGGACCACTGGAATGCAGATTCTTTTCTTAATAAATACATGCTACAGTCTCACACTGGAGAAGGCAATGGCACCCCACTCCAGTACTCTTGCCTGGAAAATCCCATGGGCGGAGGAGCCTGGTAGGCTGCAGTCCATGGGGTCGCTGAGTTGGACGACTGAGTGACTTCACTTTCACTTTTCACTTTCATGCATTGGAGAAGGAAATGGCAACCCACTCCAGTGTTCTTGCCTGGAGAATCCCAGGGACAGGGGAGCTTGGTGGGCTGCCATCTATGGGGTCGCACAGAGTTGGACACGACTGAAGCGACTTAGCAGCAGCATAGTCTCACACAACTCTCAGGTTGATTGAATCCATGGATGCAGAACCATGGATACAGAGGAATCACATACAAGGAGGGCCAACTGCAAAGTTACAGGCAGGTTTCAACCAAACGTGTGTTGGGGGCAGGGGTGGCCTCAGCCTCAGCATTGTTTAAGAGTTACCTGTATTTCTCCCCTCATTTAAAATGATCCTTCAAAGTAAATAACAGTAAAATTAAAGAATGTAAATCTCTAGTTTTAATACACTAGAAACATTTTTTTATCTAATAAGAAAAATCTAACCTGTCAATCAAACAAGAATATTTCAAGGGTATATGTCTGAAACATCTAAAGAACAGGTTGCAATATAAACAGGCACCCTTGATCAAGTTTCAGATTTAGAGGGAAAGGCAGACTAGTAAAAATGAAATAGCCACCTACCAGACAATCAGGGGAAACAAACCAAACCAAGACTGGTGATCAACTGGTGTGATAGATATTTTAGCCAGATCATAAACTTGGTATTAACCAGGGGCATTAGATACCACAGACAGGAATATCCAAATGGCAGTCTCTCTCTCACACACACACACAAATGTATACACACAGATGGGGCATTTTCCCCCTAACAACCAGTGCCTTCTAAACTTAGTATTGGATGTAACAAGAATCTCCAAGAATCTAATGAAAACAAATACTTTCAATCCTCATATGTGCATATGTGGGTATGTATATACATGTGAATATAAGGAAATATGTATATCTAAGAAAATCTCACTGTAGAAATGTTTCCTTGTTAGAGATGATTTTGCTATTGTTAGTTTTCATTCTCTTTTCTTAATCTAACCATTCCAGAATATTCTGAATGCACAGTGCCTTCAATAGGAAAAGTGTGAGTTCTCAGAACGTTATGGCTCTCTGTATAAAAAAGGTTCCCATCAGCTGTTTCTTAAATCTGAATCTCCACTGGCATTATCTGTGAGTGTCAAGATATAAAAACAATCAAACAACTGTGTACAAAGACTTTATCACAGAAAAATGAGAGTCAGGGACAGAGCACAAATCCCACTGCAAATATTCAGGGCTGACAGAAGAGCGCGGTATTTGTGGAGGTGAGTTTTCTGCTGTAAAGCATGAAACAGTTTAGGTCTCTTACTGCTCTGGGTGACTCTGAGCGTATTAAAGGATTAGTGTAAGAAGCATGCCTGACATGGCTCAAACCACACTCCCCACACCATACAAAGCCGCCTAGCCAGCTGCACACATTATTAGAAGCCTGCAGTAAGGGAAAGACAGGCTGTAGACTTCTGCTAAGACATACAGTGCTTTCCCACACCCAATGATAAAAGTGAAGGCACAGTTTCAGATAAAAGATGCAGAACTAGTAGTTCCCTTCTATAACCAGATTAATTTTCTGAGTATTTTACTCTTCACAAAAAACTGATTCTGTGCAGCAAATATCCATTAGATTAAAGAATGTGAAGAGCATTGTTTTTAAGATATTGGAGAAATTTTTATTTCTCTGATAGACAAAGATTTAACATGTTAACACATGTATACACACAGACACACACACACACATACACACACACCAAAAACACACAGGCAAGAAACTTGAAGAAGCATACATGATAGTATTAGGCACGGTAACCATGGAAATCTGTTTCCAATGCAGTAATTCCTAACCTAACCATGGCTTCTCAGTAATATGGGGTATTCCCAGATATCTCAAGGATGGCTATCAAATATCACCACCAGCAAAAAAAAAGTCACTTGGCTTTGATTATGATGTGCAATAGCACTTTTTTTTTTGGTGGGGGCGGGGATTTAAAATTACAAAAACAGGCATCATAAAAAAATTGTTCTAAACTTTCAAAGATTATAAGCCACATATTTTAGGGGAATATATATGAAGCCGTGGATTCTTTGCAAATAGTAATGGATGAAGTAGCTTGTTCTCATAGAGTAGGTGTGTCTAAGGAACATGATGGATATTTCTATTGACACTTCATAGGATTAGATCAGGGATATTCAAAGTGGAAGGCTCTGAGTATGAGAGCCCTTCATACGTGACCTCCTGTGATTTCTTTCCTCCCAGGCCCCCATATTAATCCATCCCCATATCTACCCTGCCATCAGCACTTACTTATTTCCACTTATTTGCCTTTAAGAAAGGCAGAATGATTTAAAAAAAAAAAAAAAGAAAAGACAGAAGAAAAAACTTTTCTTACCAGTTCAGCCACAAACTATCAGTGTTACCAAGAGTAAGTAATTTAGATGCTCTGAATTTTATTTTCTTTACTTCACGAGATGGTTGGATGGCATTGTCAACTCAACAGACATGAGCTTGAGCAAATTCCAGGAGATGGTGAAGGACAGGGAAGACTGGCGTGCTGCAGTCCATGGGGTCACAAAGAGTCAGACACGACTTAGCAATTGAGCAACAAGAAGCTTGTGTTTCTAAATACACAAATCAGGCATATCTTATTTTAAGTTATAAAACTTGAGATTGCTTTGATGTACAGTCTTCACCTGATAGTGTTTATTTGATTACTGTTTCCACTTTTCAAGAGTTTGCCCTAAAGATTAAGCAGTTTTAAAATTGTACATAGTTAAGAAACAAAATGAGGGCCTACTGAATGGGAGAAAATATTCCCAAATGATATGAACAATAAGGGGGTTAATAGCCAAACTACACATAGAACTCGGAGAAGGCAATGGCGCCCCACTCCAGTACTCTTGCCTGGAGAATCCCATGTGCGGAGGAGCCTGGTGGGCTGCAGTCCATGGGATCGCTAAGAGTCGGACATGACTGAGCAACTTCTTTCACTTTTCACTTTCATGCACTGGAGAAGGAAATGGCAACCCACTCCAGTGTTCTTGCCTGGACAATTCCAGGGACAGGGGAGCCTGGTGGGCTGCCGTCTCTGGGCTCGCACAGAGTCGGACATGACTGAATGACTTAGCAGCAGCATACAAAGAACTAACAACCTCAATAGCAAAAAAAAAAAAAAAATCAAATTTAATAATGGGCAGAAGACCTGAAAAGACATTCCTCCAAAGAAGAGATATAAATGGCCAACAGGTACACAAGAAGGTATTCAACGTCATTAATCACCAGGGAAATGCAAATCAAAACCACAAAGAGACAGTCCCTCACACTTCCCTGTTACGTTTATTATGAAAAAAAAAAAAAAGAGAGATAACAAATGCTAGTGAAGAGAAGAAAAGGGAACTCTTGTACACTGTGAGTGAGAATGTAAACTGGTGCGGCCACACAGAAAACATTATGCCGTTTCCTCCAAAAACTAACAAAAGAACTACCAAAACCAGCAGTTCTACTCCTGGCTTCATACCCCCCAAAATCAAGAACAGGAATTTGAAAAGATACATTCACCCCAATGATCACAGCAGCACCGTTTACAATAACCGAGATATGGAAGCAACCTGGCGACCATCAAAGGATGAATGGATAAAGACACGGGTGTATATATGTGTGAAGACACACACAAGATTATTACTTGGCCATAAAAAGAAGGACATTTTGCCATTTGCAACAACAGGGATGGACCTGGAGGGTTTTCGCGAAATAAATCAGAGAAAAACATACTGCATGCTATCACTTATATTTGGAATCTAAAAAACAGAAACAGATTCACAAATACAGCAGTTACTGGAGGGGAGAGGGAAGAGCAAGGTAGGGGTAAAGTATTACGAGGTGCACACTGCTATATATACAACAGATAAGCTGCAAAGATATTTTGTACAGTACAAGTAATATAGCAAATATCTTACAATAAATTTAAACGGAGTATAATCACTATGTCGTACGTTTGAAACTATTACAATACAGTACATCAACTATGCTTCAATTAAAAATGTTCTGAAAATTTTATGTGGTTAGACCATAGTGTCCCAAATATTTAAATGAAACTTTCTAAACTTTTATAAAAGTGTACAGAGAAAGACCTAGAACTGAGGGATGTGATATTTAACAAGGAGTAATATGATATTAAGTTGAAGACTAGTTGATAAAGACTTTATAAGTAGAGGTGAATTCTACAGAGTACATCTTATCCTTTATATCCTCTTTCTCCGAAAAGGAATGTTTAAAGGATGTTGAGGCGACATGTCAAAGCAACTTTGATATCTTCAGGAATAAGGCAATTGCAATTAAGCCCATATTGTGAACATCTACATAACATAAAATCAAGATGTACTTCTGAGGGAAAATGAGCACCTTTGGACTCTATCAATGGAAATAGATGGACAGGAGATAAGAACAAGGTAGACATGCTGCAACTGTGACCTGGGTGGCGTCCTACAACTAAAAAGGACACAACACACAAAGTTCCCTGTAAACAAAACCCAAAAGCAAACAAACCACCACCACCCAAGGAGCTTAGTGAGCGGTTCTCAAGGGAGTTAGCACTGACACACGTCCCTGAGGTGAGTCTCTCCTGAAAAGAGAGACTTAGCACACATTTTACCTCTAATTATCATCAGAGTTGGAGTCTTTATGACATCATCTCAGTTCAGTTCAGTCACTCAGTCGTGTCCGACTCTTTGCGACCCCATAGACTGCAGCACACCAGGCTTCCCTTTCCATCATCAACTCCCAGAGCTTGGCCAAACACTCAAGTCCATTGACTTAGGGATGCCACCATCTATCAGCTTATAAAAATATAACTGAAAATTTTCATGAAGATTTCATCTGTGCTGCTTACATCATCGGGTCACAAGGAAGCGTCCACTAGCTTTGGAAAATAAACGGCACATATTTTCTGAGCAAATTAAAACAACTGTTGTCAATTATCCCTCAATAAGGTTTCAAGAAGCATTCTAAATATCTATGACTTTGAAACAATATTTACATAAAGTGAACATTTAGTTCAGATGTCAGCTAAAAATCTATCCTGTAAGATGGCATTGAAACATGTATAATATCACGTAAGAAATGAATCGCCAGTCTTGGTTCAATGCAGGATACAGGATGCTTGGGGCTGGCGCACTGGGATGACCCAGAGAGATGGTATGGGGGTGGAGGTGGGAGAGGGGTTCAGGATTGGGAACTCATGTACACCCGTGGCAGATTCACGTTGATGTATAGCAAACCAATACAGTATTATAAAGTAAAAATAAATTAATTAAATAAATCATGCTATTAAAAAAAAAGAATTACCTTGAACTTCCAATTCCATGCCTTATACTAGTCCACAATAAACACATCCCTCCTGGCATACTAAACAACTTCATCTTCTGCAGGAGTCACTGTTGTGCACATCTCTCACATTTCATCACAAATGGTTTGCCAAGTTTTTTTTTTTTTCCCAAAAAAAACCCCAGTTCCTTTCCGACAAGTAATTATGGTGCCAGTTGATTACAATACTGTTTTTTTTAAATCTTTACAAAATCAATTAAATTTGTAACAATAAAAGTGAACAAGAACACTGTTAAGAGTTAATTTAAATAGAAGGCTATTGCATTATTTCCTTGATTCAATTATAATAAAATTGTTTCAGAGATTTATATAAGCTTATTGTTACCCACACTTCTATCAGGAAGCTTCTCTGTACTTTTACAAAGAATTGGGACAGTAGTCCAAATGACTAAGTGAACTCTGAATTGAATTGCTAGACTTTATCTTAATCCAATCATGCACCATTTATCTCAGTTAGATTGACTAGTGCTAAAAAAAAGGGAAAAAAAGTGACTCAATCTCTGGCCTATTTGTGTACATGCATTTTTGTCCCTGAAGTCTCACCTTGTTCCTGCATCTAATATTACATATTTTATAGGGCTTTACTCTTTCATAAATACAGCAAATATTTTTGACTCCAGGGTTTATCATTTATTAAGATTATATCCTAATCTTAAACTTTATATTAAATGAGTCTCATGAATTCTTACTTTCTTATCCTTACTTAAACATGGCAGGAATGCTTTAGTTTTCGTTTCTGTCATAAATGGAATGTCACTTTTAAAAGGCAAATGCAGACAGAAAACCACTCCCCCAAAATGTATTTTTACTTATAAAATTTAAATGTCTGCAAGGAACAAGCAAAAAAAAAAAATAGCAGGTATGTTCTAAAGCAGAAACATTACTTTGCCGACTAAGGTCCGTCTAGTCAAAGTTATGGTTTTTCCAGTAGCCACGTATGGATGTGAGAGTTGGACTATGAAGAAGGCTGAGTGCCAAAGAATTGATGCTTTTGAACTGTGGTGTTGGAGAAGACTCTTCAGAGTCCCTTGGACTGCAAGGAGATCCAACCAGTCCATTCTGAAGGAGATCAACCCTGGGATTTCTTTGGAAGGAATGATGCTAAAGCTGAAACTCCAGTACTTTGGACACCTCATGTGAAGAGTTGACTCATTGGAAAAGACTCTGATGCTGGGAGGGATTGGGGGCAGGAGGAGAAGGGGACGACCCAGGATGAGATGGCTGGATGGCATCCCTGACTCGATGGACGTGAGTCTGAGTGAACTCCGGGAGTTGGTGATGGACAGGGAGGCCTGGCGTGCTGCGATTCATGGGGTTGCAAAGAGTTGGACACGACTGAGCGACTGAACTGAACTGAAAGAAAGAACAAAGGAAAAAAAAAAACACAAGGGTACCAAAGGTTACAAGAATTCTGTTCATGGTGGAACCAGTGGGTTTCCTCTTTGGTTCATCCTATCTGATGAACTGCAGTTCATGTATCTGCAGACTGCAGTTTTGCAAAAGTCAGTAAATCAGTTGTTTCCATTAGAAAGCTAGCAACATAAGAAAGATCTCACCATTTCTTGATTTGGGAAACTAAGTGATTCAATCAATACAGATAAAATTTATGTATGTCTATCTAATCTATCTCAGGATGCAAAATGATTATTTCCTAACTGTGGTACATGAAATGCTTAGTCATAATGAGGACAGACCAAATGACCATTAACTCACACAGAACTCTAGTCAAGCATTATATGGTAACACAGCAACAAAGCAATCTATAAATATAGAACACCATGAAAATGAGACGCTTGTAACAACCAGCACAATTCAAAGGGGAAAAGGGACAAAAATATGAACATGCTTCACACTCCCTTACCCAGCACCTTTCTAAACTCTGGCTAATTTTACATCCAACAGTGATGCACAACTCATTTTGAATTACATATACAGCCATCAATTTTTAAGAGCTAAAATGTACGGATGTGAGAGTTGGACTGTGAAGAAAGCTGAGCGCTAAAAAATTGATGCTTTTGAATTGTGGTGTTGGAGAAGACACTTGAGAGTCCCTTGGACTGCAAGGAGATCCAACCAGTCCATTCTAGAGGAGATCAGCCCTGGGATTTCTTTGGAAGGAATGATGCTAAAGCTGAAACTCCAGTACTTTGGCCACCTCATGCGAAGAGTTGACTCATTGGAAAAGACTCTGATGCTGGGAGGGATTAGGGGCAGGAGGAGAAGGGAAGGACAGAGGATGATGACTGGACGGCATCACTGACTCAATGGGCGTGAGTTTGAGTGAACTCCGGGAGATGGTGATGGACAGGGAGGCCTGGTGTGCTGCGATTCATGGGGTCGCAAAGAGTCGGACATGACTGAGCGACTGAACTGAACTGAAAATGAACAAAATCGACAAGTAAAAAGTCAGTTTTCATCTTCTGGCATGAAAATGCAACAGAAGAGACAATATTCCACTTCTAAGATACTGAGATAATGGGATAAAAAAATTAAAACAGTTTTCAACAAACTTAGAAGGATATAACCTGCTCACTTCACAAACTCATATAAGATCCCAAAGCAACTGAGACTGGATGGCAAACTTAGAGAAATAATTGAAACTCAGACCAGTAAAAACAGCCCTTTAATGACAGATGTCCAGGGATACTAGTAGAAATATTTTTTCAAATTGTGTGGTACCCTAAAGTGCTAAAACTATATTCTCCATATACTATACAGTGCTATGAATAAAACAGAGGTCTCAGATATGATGATAAAAAAAGAATCACCTTAGAGTAAACAAATCTATGGAAAAAAAGCAACTTAAGAGCTAAAAAATAAAAAACTAGAATAAAATTAAGTGGAAATAAAGATTTGAAAACAAGTATATTAAAGACAGATAAAGTTGATACAACAAACATATTTGGAGTGCTTAAAATAAAAACAAAACAGTGGAACAGAAAGCTAATTTTTTTTTTAATTTCCTTTAAATAAAAGAAAACTTTATACATATGGAAAGGTACACTGTGGGCCAGGAAAAACTCAGGGTAGACAACCCAAACAGACTGCTGTTGCTGCTGCTGCTGCTGCTAAGTCGCTTCAGTCGTGTCCGACTCTGTGCGACCCCACAGACGGCAGCCCACAAGGCTCCCCCGTCCCTGGGATTCTTCAGGCAAGAACACTGGACTGTTACTGAACTTTAAATGATAAATAAAGAATCATTAAGGCAGACCAGTAAAAAGAAAAGAATATATTTTTTTTAAGTGGAAAATTCAGATTTTGTCAGTTGCATTTGATTCCATACGATAGTATAACTATAGTTATTAATACTATATCACATATTTGAAATCTGTGAAGAGAGTAAATCTCATACACATAAATGGTAACTATGTGAGGTGATGGATGTATTAATAACTCTGTGGTAATCATTTCATGTCTTTCTTAAAGACAATGACTAGATGGACTTCAGGCAATAAAATGAGTTGGGAAAACCATGGGGAAGAAAAGATTTGAGGATTGAGATGACTAAAAAAGAATATTATCTTCTCTGACAAGTAGACATGGTACAATTAATTAAAATGAAAGGGGGAAAGAAATTTAAAAGTTGAAAAAAGTTTACATTGCTTTACAGTTACACCTGGAAATCAAGCAACATCATTAAAGCAAACTAAAACTAAAATAAATAGAAGTATAAACATGTTTTACATAAGGTAGGCACAAAGTAAACATAAAGACAATTTTATTGGATTAAAAAAAATTTTTTTTTGAGTGGTGGTGAGAGAGGAGAGGGAAGAAGATACTCATGCTTATCACTGAACTTAGTTTTTTAGAAAAATTAAAGCATTATGCTAAGTGAAATAATTCAGACAGAGAAAGACAAATATCAAATGACATCACTTGTACATGGACATCTAAAAAATACAACAAACTGGTGAATATAACAGAAAACAAGCAGACTCACAGATACAGAGGACAAATTAGTAGTTACCAGTGGGGAAGTGGGGCAGAGGCAATATGGAATGGCAGGTGCAAACTGCTGTATGTAAAACAGGCTCAAAGATGTAGGGTACAGCATGGGAAATAAAACCGATATTCTGTAACAACTGCAAATGGAAAGTAACCTTTAAAATGGTATAAAATGTTTTAAAAGAAATTGCATTCACAAAGACTGTCGAAGCCCATAATAAAATATGAAAAAACTTAACACGAGAGCACTTAGAACAAATTTATCTACTATATTAATATCAAAGGTTTGACTTGTTTAAAGACATTTTAAGATTGAATCAGAAAGTGAAACCTAGTTCAATGTTTAAAAGAACACCTAAACAAAACTATTCACAAAAGTTATAATTAAAAGGTAGGCAAAGATATACCAGCCAAATGGAAATTTAAAAAAAAAAGGTAGATGGTTTCGATTGTCATATCAACCTAGGTAAAATTCAAGTCCAGAAAGATGCCAAGAAATTGGGTAACTCTACACAATGCTATTCACAATTTTAACTATACATAGCAAAACATTCATAAAACTGAAATTATGGGAGAAGACAGAAATACACTAGTTATAGGAGGCTAATTTTCTTCCCTCAAGTGAGAAAACAGTATAAGATTTGTATTGCAAAATGATCACCAAATAAGTTTAATATTGATCACCATCATACAGTTACATTTTTTTTCTGGTGATGAGAGCTTTTAACATTGACTCTTAGCAACGTTCAAATACACAACATATCCAGGGGATCCAGAGTCCAACCCAGGGATTGAACCTGAGTCTCCTGCATTGGCAAGCAGACTCTCAGATTCCTTTGAGCCACCGGAGAAGTCCAATAGGATCACAGTGATAGTGGTGAAGTCACTCAGTCGTGTCCGACTCTTTGCGACCCCGTGGACTGTAGCCTACCAGGCTTCTCCGTCCATGGGATTTTCCCGGCAAGAATACTGGAGTGGGTTACCATTTCCTTCTCCACATCAATAATTACCTTAAACGTAAACAGATTAACGCACCAACCAAAAGACACAGAGTGGCTGGGTGGATGAAAACATGTGCATATAAGCACTTCCATTTACCACATCACTCTGCTCGACTCCCCAGATTGCATGTGATTATTTTTATTTCAGGTTAATCATGTCCCCATTATGGCCTGCAATTGTAATTATCTTTTATTTTTAGTCTGGCTATTGATTGCAAAAACTGATAAACATCTCACTATTGTGATTATGTAACTATTACTCACTTAAAACCATTGTATCATAATTGGTCGACAGAAAAGTGATAGAATTGTATATTACCAAAACTACCATTTAATAGAAAAACCTGCAATTGCTTTTAAAACTCCAGATGCATATCAGAATTACCTTGGAATTTTTTGAAAAATACAAATGTTCAGGTATTGCTTTTTTTTACCAGAGTTCCAAGTATGTTTCTAATGAGCAGCCACGTTTAAAAACAACTGGACTATATGCAGATCTTTTACTTATATCTAGCTTGTTTCACTTTTTCTATTTTATATTCACTGCTCTCATTTTCATTTAGTTTATGTTCTCCAATTTCTTTTTTTTATGTTCTTTCTCAAGTTTTAATCAAGCACAGTAGAAAAGCTCTTGCATATATATATATTTAAATGTATAACATATATTCTAGAAAAACTATGAATTTTTGCCTAAAAAATTGATTACATTTTGGTTCCACTTGTTTGACTTATTATGAACAGAATGCTAGACGTCTAATTTTAAAAAAGAGATATGCAACAAGCAACAAAGGTTTACTGTATAGCACAGGGAACTACAGTCAATATCCATAAATAACCTATAATGGAAAATAATTTCAAAAATAATACATGTGTATATGTATAAATTTTTTTAAATCTACTTTTTGAAATTTAGTAATGTTTATCTTTTTGCCAGTTTTTCTAAATGTCCTAAGGAGATCTAGTAACCTATGAGATACAAAATTTTAAATATATTTCTGTAGGATATAAGAATAATGTATATTACTATAAATAGAAATCTATTATACTTAAATTATTAATAATTTAAGATGCTATTTTTTTTCTGCACTTGATCAAATGTTAATATTTTCTCAGAGAAATGTTAATATGTCTCACTATGATTGTATATTTTTTCTTTTCCCTTATTTTTCTTTTGATTTTTGCTTTACATATCTTTGTTTCTTTGTTGTTACATGTCTAATGGTTTATGATGTCTATCTTCTTTGTGAATTGTACCTTTTATCATTAAAAATATTCATCTGTGTTTCATTTAAAACAAAAAAATGAAAATCATGTATTCATTAAAAAAAAGAAAGCAAATATACAACACAGTATTGGTAACTGTAGTCAGCATGCTATACATTACATACCCAGGAGGACTGTTTATCTCATCACTGAAAGTTTGTGCCTTTTGAACACCCTCACCCATTTCACCCTCTCCCATCCCAACTACCAGTCTGTTCTCTGTCTCAGTGAGTTTCAGATTATTGTGGGGTTTTCCGGGGATGGAAGTTGATTCAGGGTTTTTCAGATTCTGCAAACAAATAAGATCATTTGACTTTCTCTTTTTGTGGGGAGGGGGAGTTAAGGGAACTAGGGATATAGAGTTTAGTACATTTAGTATATATGATATATTTATATATAATTTATAATATATATTTATATATTATATATATTATATATTTAGTATATATTAGTATAAACTCATTTACTCTTTCAGATTTTTGAAACATGTGAGAGCATTGCCTATGCAAAGCACTCAAACTTAAAGATAAAAATTTAATTTTAATTTACTCTTCTTATTCTAAGGAATTTGAAATGACATAAGAAATTATACATTGAATTTAGCCTATAAGATGTTTCTGAACCCAGTCATCAGATGTGCAATAAGCAACTGCCCTTCTTTTGGACCTTGTTCTTGGGTGCTCATACAATTGTATTAAGTTTATTTTTATTTTTGCATTTCATTATCCCTTCACTAAGCAGGGGTCACAGAGGTATGGAGTTTTCTTCCTGAAAGCACAGAATATTAGTACACATAGAATTAGCAAGTGGAAAAATGGGTGGTAAGTATTTTTATTGTTCACAAGGTAGGTCAAAAATTCTCTTCCCCTAATTATCACTCTTCGGTAAAAACTAATTGGGAAGAAAGCCAAGAATACAAATGGAGAATAAAGAGAAAGAAATTCCCTCAGTAGAGAAACAGTGGAGCTTGATAGCTTTTCAATGATTTTATTCATCAAAATAGAATCATCTTGTCACAACATTAATTTTCTACAATTTACTTTCATAAAGCATGGAACACAGGCTTTCTACATAAATTACTATTTTCCAACTTTCATCACATCTCTTGTCCTCAGTGGCAAGATGCGGTACGGACTGTGGAGGGGAGGAGATGAGGGAGCAAAAAAGACATTTTTGGAGTTGAGGAACTTTTGAAAACCGCTCTCCTCATGAGAAAAAAAGTGTTAGTCGCTCAGTCATATCTGACTCTTTTTTGACCCCGTGGACTGTAGACAGCCAGGTTCCTCTGTACATACAATTCTCCAGGCAAGAATACTGGAGTGGCTTGCCAATTCCTTCTCAAGGGGATCTTCCCTACCCAAGGAGTGAACCTGGGTCTCCTGCATTGCAGGCAGATTCTTTACCATCAGAGACATCAGCATGTAGCTATGTGTTTATGAAACGTGTGGAATTAACACACCTTAAGGCTTTATCTCAAAACAATCAATCAGAAATATGTATCTACTTATGGTTTGCTAGGGATAAGTAATCAAAATCATACTTAAGAGATGCAATCATACTAATTTTTCTAACCAAAGAGCCATAAATTTTTTTTTTTTTTTAGTTTTTTTTACTTTATTTTACTTTACAATACTGTATTGGTTTTGCCATACATCAACATGAATCTGCCATGGTTGTACACGTGTTCCCAATCCTGAACCCCCCTCCTGGAGCCGATTATACAGAGTGAAGTAAACCAGAAAGAAAAACACCAATACAGTATACTAACACATATATATGGAATTTAGAAAGATGGTAACGATAACCCTGTATGCAAGACAGCAAAAGAGACACAGATGTATAGAACAGTCTTTTGGACTCTGTGGGAGAGGGAGAGGGTGGGATGATTTGGGAGAATGGCATTGAAACATGTATAATATCATATAAGAGTCATAAATTTTAACAATAAGTTTCCAGGTTTGATGGTAACTTTGGTTACAAGGCTAATACATCACCATTTGAGTAGGTTTCACTGGACAGTATCAATTCACTCTTACCACACCCTTACCATTCAAACAACAGAATGTTATGGTGATTATTCAATTAATATGCTGTACTGTTCAAATCATAGATAAGAATTCATAGGTAAGCAAATAATAAAGGTATCCAAGCACAAAAAGATAGTACTACCAACCCATGCACTTTATCCATAAGCTAGTTCTTTACATGTCGTTCAGTCTGTTTTCTTTCTTAAATTTAGAGGAAGTTTTACCAACCTATAACAATTTAAACAATAGTATCAGAAAGGAAAGTTACTTCTATTTAGAGAGATTCACCAGTAAGGACAGATACGGACAGCAACAGAGGAAAAGCAAAAACACACAAAAAACTACAATACAAAAAAAAGACACAGCCCAGGGTCATTTAATACAGGGACAGCTAGTCCTTAATCCAAGAGGGCAATGGCACCCCACTCCAGGTCTCTTGCCTGGAAAATCCCATGGACGGAGGAGCCTGGAATGCTATAGTCCATGGGGTCGCTGAGGGTCAGACACAACTGAGCGACTTCCCTTTCACTTTTCACTTTCATGCATTGGAGAAGGAAATGGCAACCCATTCCAGTGTTCTTGCCTGGAGAATCCCAAGGATGGGGAAGCCTGGTGGGCTGCCGTCTATGGGGTCACAGAGTCGGACATGACTGATAGGACTTAGCAGCAGCAGTCCTTAATACCTTGCCTGTCTAGTAAAAATCATCACATTGCAACTCATTTTCACTGTGTATAATATCACTCTAATTTACTTGAGAAAGATTAAATTGTGTTCAGCATTTTCTTTCTAAGAAGCATGAACTGGTTAAATTTAAAAGTTTTTTAGTTAAAATGTTTATAACATAGAACTCCTAAAATATCTCTATACATAGAAGCAGTTGCTGTGTGATGACCTGACTGAACCTGTTTAGAAAGAAAGGGTAATGTAGCCCAAGAAGCTATTTTGCATGAACCAGACATGTGCTGGAGGAAGGAAAGTCACTGGACTGACTGAAGCAGAGGAGAGATAATTAGGGCTCAATTAAAGGAGCACAGTAAACTGAGAACCATGAAACCTGGGAAAGTGAACCGGAATAAATCGAAGCTTTCAGTAAAATAGTAATGTGAGATGCATACGCAGTCAACTAACCTTCAACAATGGGTAACGCCAAAAACACAAAATGTGAAAGTCTGTTCAATAACTGGTGTTGGAAGAATTGATATCCACATGCAACAGAATGAAACTGGACCCCTATCTTGTAGCAAAGACTTGAAATGGATTAAGGACTTAAATGTAAGACTTGAAACTATAAACCTTCTAGAAAAAAAACATAGGTGGTAACCTCTTTGACAGAGGTCTTGGCCATGCCTTTCTGGATTTGACCTCAAACACATAGACAACAAAAGCAAAAATAAATAAGGAGAACTCTATCAAACTAAAAAGTTTCTTCACAGCAAAGGAAACCACCAACAAAATGAAAAGGCAGCCTGCAGAATGGGAAAAAATATCTGCAAACTACACAGAAGATAAGGGATTAATATCCAAAATATGCAAAGAACTCATATACTTCAACAGCAAAATGTGTTTTAATCCAATTTTAAAATGGGCAGAGAATCTGAATAGACAGTTTTCCAAAGAGGATATACAAATGGCCAACAGGTACAGGAAATGGTGGTCAACATCACTAATCATCAGGGAAGTGCAAACCAAAACCACAGTGAACAATGACATCACACTTGTTATCATGCCTATTGTGAAAAAGATGAGATAATAAATCAGTGATGATGGGAAGAAAAGGCAAGCCTTGTACACTGCTGGTGAGAATGTAGATTAGTGCAGCCACTATGGAAAACAGTATGGAGGTTCCTCAAAATTGAAAATAAAACTATCACATGATCCAGGAATCCCACTTCTGGGTACACATTCAAAGGAAATCGAATCAGTATCCCAAAGAGATATCTGCCCTCCTATGTCCGTTGCAGCGTCACTCACAATAGTGAAGATAAGGAAACCTAAGTGTCCATCAATGAATGGAGAAGATGTGGTACATATATTCAGTAGAATATTATTCAGTCATAAAAAGATGGCAAACCTGTCATCTGCAACAACATGAATGAACTCGGAGGGTATTATATGAAGTGAAATAAGTTAGACTGAGAAAGACAAAGGCTAAATGATGTCACATACACAGGCAATCTTAAAAAAAAAAAAAACGGAACTGGTAAAAACAGAATAGAATTGTCACGGCAGATGAGAAAAATAAGAAAACCATCAAAACACACAATCTTTCAGTTTTAAGATGAGTAAGTTCTGAGAAGCCAATATATTTATACAACATGGTTACCATAGTTAACTATACTGTATTACATACTTGGAATTTGTTGAAATAATAGTCTTTAAGCATTCTCACCACCAAAAAGAAAAAAGGGAATATGGCAGGAAAAGGGAACTATGTGAGGTGATGACTGTGTTGGTTAACTTGATTGGAAGCAGTATTTCTCAGCATCTAGGTGGATCAAATAATCAGTTTGTACACTTTAAATATACAAAATTTTATTTGTCAATTACACATCAAAAAAGTAAAGGAAACAATAACCAAAGAAACATTTATTAAATAAAAAAAGAGCATCATGTGGTAGATATTTAGGAAATACTAATTGGGAAACCCTTTACAGACAGGACTAGAGTAGACAAGTACTGCAAACAAAGAGGTAATCTCTCTCTTCTTCAATGGCAAGAAACTAAGGGTACTCATGTCTCACAGCAACTCATTGACAATGTCCCCAAATTCAGATTCCCAAAAAAAAGAACAAATAGCAGAGAAGAGATGCTACATATATCCTCAGCCCATAGCTTTATCTGTTTTAAGTCTACAAACCAGTTTCTTCCAGTCCCCTGGGAATATTAACAATAAACTGGAGGAGGATAATGGTTGCTTTAACGTCTCCCTGTAAGCACATCAATGATGTACTAATAGTTCATACGTTTAAGCCAGACATTCATAACTCATTTTAAATGGTGCCACTGTCTAATAAATTGCTTGAAACGTTTTAAAACCTTCAGTGTTCCATAAAAATGAAAGCCTTTTCAGAATAATTGAAACCAGTAATGCAAAACAAATGTATTTCCTTGATAAATTTAGTTTTAAGTAAGCTTTAATTTATATGCTAAATTCTTTAATTTAGTTCAAGTTTTGGCAGAGACATGTTTATTTTAATTGTTGGCCTTCACAATTCTAGCTTAGGAATAAACATCTGCTTCTTTTCAATTTTCTGCATAAACCGGGTACATTTCTTTTAGTTGCAAATAAGGACTGAATACACAGTATTGCTTCTGGAAAGGTTACAAAATTGCAGTAGACAGTTTTTGTGAATCTTTTATGGGAGATCTTACAGCGTGATACACATTGCCCTTAAATCTTAACTGGGGTTCTTATATGTATTTATATTTAAGCTATGTTTTGATGGAAAGAATGTAATACATTAGCACCTAGATACTGTGCCCAAATATTCTTCTTTGGAACACTTGTTGAATACTCATAAATTTTAAACTCCTCTCATTGCTTTACAGAGATTCACAAAATATATAGATCCTTTCTCTATGATGAAAAACCTCCAGAGAAAAAGCACACACACAGCCTCAGCCCACTTATATTGGAGACCCTGTAAACAATTTGACAAATAACATAGAGTGTGTATTTTTCCAGCTATATCCTTTGTGTGCATGCTAATTCACTTCAGTCATGTCTGACTTTTTGTGGCCCTTTGGACTGTAGCCTGCCAGACTCCTCTATCCATGGGATCCTCCAGGCAAGAATTCTGGAGTGGTTGTCATGCCCTTCTCCAGGGGATCTCCCCAACCCAGGGATTGAACCCACTTCTCTTATGTCTCACTGCAATGGCAGGCAGATTCTTACTGCTAGCACCACCTGGGAAGCCCAGCTATATCCTTTGGAGGAAATCAGTAAAGCTTTTGGAAAATTAAAGTTACAGCACTTGAAATGTAAGAGGTAATATTCACCTTTTGCAAATACTTTGAGAAGAAAACGGGGAGAATTCAATCCCCATTACAAATTTGTTTTTCCTTCACCAGCCATGGAAACACGGGTGAAGGCACAGCTAAGCACATGTGTATCCATCAGAACCAAGTGGTCACAGAATCTAGGTAACAATGCCCCCTGGCTATTATTGCGATTGAAACATGAATTGGGACTCAGCTGATGTCAATATGTAAAACCCCTGAAAATCTCTAAGAGTATTTTCTTATTAGGTGTTTTATTTCATTGGTTTCTTCTTCAGTCTACCTTTAAAGTATTCCCCAATTGCCATGTAATGGTGTATAGCCAAGGTAGTGATGCTCATGGTTCCCTGAAATGGCATATTTGCTTTAGAAGGAGTCCAGATTATAATAGAAGCAGCGGTGAAAGACCATGAAACAGATGCATTAACAGAGTTAGTTAACCTGCTGGATCTTAACAGCCAGTCAACAGCCTCAAGTAATATCTGTGCTCAAGTATCAGAGAAATAATACAAGGCCCAATCACAGAACGAGCTTCCCAGGTGGCGCAGTAGTGAAGAATCCACCTGCCAGTGCAGGAGACGCAGGTTTGATCCCTGGTTCAGGAAAGATTCCCTGGAGAAGAATACGGCAACTCACTCCAGCATTCTTGCCTGGAAATCCCATGGACAGAGGAGCCTGGCAGGCTAGTCCATGGGGTTGCAAAAGAGCTGGACAAGACTTAACGACTAAACAACAATAATCACAGAATAGCAAATTCCACAGGCCTAGGAAAATCCCTACAGAATATCCTCAATGGCAGTGGTTCTCAAACATTAAAGTTATACAAGAATTGCCTGGTAAGTTTGTAAAAATGGTTTCTGAGGCCCATCCTCTGAGATTTTAATTCAGCAGATCAGGAGAGGCACATGAACTTATAGTTTAACTGGTGGAGCCAGAGCTCCTGCTCTATGGAACACACTTTGAGAACCACTGCCCCACCGCTGATAATCAGAGTTAGCAATCTTGTAAAAGGCAAAGTGATTTGCTTGTGCATTAAAGTTTGAGAAGCCGTGCTTTAGGGGATGAGTGAACAAGTTTGGGTTTTTTTCCTTCCTACTCCAATATCAGGATAGGGAGATGGTGAAAAGAAATGTTTTCCAAAGAAACTAAATCTAAGTGTTTAAATCACACTCTTTTGTGATGAAACAAACCCATCTGGCCCCCTTGCTCCCTTTCCTCAATGAAGCATCCTCATCCCTTCCTTTATCCGCCTCTCCATCCTCACTGCACCTTCCTGAGGTCTCACCAGGAGGCAGAGGTCCCATATGAACTTCATTATCTGCATGTTATGGATTTCCTGTGAAAATCTAGCATTCATATAATCTTTTCTAGTCAATAAAAACTCCACTGCCATTAAAGAATAAAGTTTGAATTACATATATTTATAAAACTTTATGTAAGTAACTTAAGAAATAAACAGAAGAATAATTTTATTAGACTGACTTGGAAACAGGGCCATGACAAAAAGTAAGAAATATCAAGTGGCCTCCAGGTCACCCACATGTCAGAGACAGAGGAAGGACAGTCTCTTGACTGATTGTATTGCATGTAATTGTGTGTGTGCACGCTCAGTCATATCCAACTCTTTGTAACCCCATGGACTGTATCCCACCAGGCTGCCCATCCATGAAATTTTCCAGGCAAGAATACTGGAGTGGGTTGCCACTTCCTTCTCCAGGGGATCTTCCCCACCCAGGGACTGAACCCATGTCTCCTGTGTCTCTTAGACTGCTAGGCAGATTCTTTGCCACTTAGCCACCAGGAGAGCCCACATGTAACTTTATTTTACACCTATTTACGTCAACTAAACAAGTATAACGCATGATTAAACAGGCTATCTTCATCCCATATGATGAGCCTGTACATAGAGAATAAAATAGATGTGAAAAAAAAATTTTTTTTTCTATCTCTTTACTTTTATACCTATATGAGATGCTGGATAGTCACTAAACTTTCTGTGATGATCATTTCATGATGTATGTAAGTTACTAATCTACATACCTTATACTTGTATAGTGAAAGTGAAAGTGTTAGTCGCTCAGTCATCTCCATCTGTGACGACCCCCCCCACCGCCACCATGGACTGTAGCCTGCCAGGCTTCTCTGTCCATGGAATTCCCCAGGCAAGAATACAGGAGTGAGTTGCCATTCCTTTCTCCAGGGGATCTTCCGAACCCAGGGACTGAACTCAAGTCTCCTGCATCGTGGGCAGATTCTTTACCATCTGAGCCAGCAGGGAAGCCAGCACAGTGCTGGATGTCAATTATCTCTCAGTAAAACTAAGGGGAAAAAAGTCGAAGATCTAAATAGATCAAGTCTTCACAATGGGAATGGCCTGAATCCACGTGACTAACGACACTTTTTTGCTACTGATTCATGCTGCTGTAGGTTTAGCAGCTCCTGACAAGTTACAGAAAAGTAATCTATTAGTAACTTACAGAAGAGTCCCAAGTCCAGTCACACACTGCAGAAATGTGATTTGAACTAGCAACCACCTCCTAACCGATAATAACCGATCTCCTTTGCCTCGCTTACATAAAACTACCACACAGACTACCTCCTCAGTTATTTCCATAATCAATGAGCCTCTTGCTGATCTAAAATTTGACACATAAATGAGTAGATTTCAGGTCTGTTACGGGTCAAGAGCAAAGGAGAACATAGAAAAACAAGGGAATCCAAAGAAAGGAGATATATGTATACTTATATTTAATGGCTGATTCACTTTGCTGTACAGTAGAAACTAATACAACACTGTAAGCCCAGAGATAAATCCACACACATATGGACACCTTATCTTTGACAAAGGAGGCAAAAATATACAATGGAGTAAAGAATCTCTTTAACAAGTGGTGCTGGGAAAACTGGTCAACCACTTGTAAAAGAATGAAACTAGATCACTTTCTAACACCGCACACAAAAATAAACTCAAAATGGATTAAAGATCTAAATGTAAGACCAGAAACTATAAAACTCCTAGAGGAGAACATAGGCAAAACACTCTCTGACATAAACCACAGCAGGATCCTCTATGATCCACCTCCCAGAATTCTGGAAATAAAAGCAAAAATAAACAAATGGGATCTAATTAAAATTAAAAGCTTCTGCACAACAAAGGAAAATATAAGCAAGGTGAAAAGACAGCCTTCTGAATGGGAGAAAATAATAGCAAATGAAGCAACTGACAAACAACTAATCTCAAAAATATACAAGCAACTTATGCAGCTAAATTCCAGAAAAATAAACGACTCAATCAAAAAATGGGCCAAAGAACTAAATAGACATTTCTCCAAAGAAGACATACGGATGGCTAACAAACACATGAAAAGATGCTCAACATCACTCATTATTAGAGAAATGCAAATCAAAACCACAATGAGGTACCATTCCACACCAGTCAGAATGTCTGTGATCCAAAAATCTGCAAGCAATAAATGCTGGAGAGGGTGTGGAGAGAAGGGAACCCTCCTACACTGTTGGTGGGAATGCAAACTAGTACAGCCACTATGGAGAACAGTGTGGAGATTCCTTAAAAAATTGCAAATAGAACTGCCTTATGACCCAGCAATCCCACTGCTGGGCATACACACCGAGGAAACCAGAATTGAAAGAGACACATGTACCCCAATATTCATCGCAGCACTGTTTATAATAGCCAGGACATGGAAACAACCTAGATGTCCATCAGCAGATGAATAGATAAGAAAGCTGTGGTACATATACACAATGGAGTATTACTCAGCCATTAAAAAGAACACATTTGAATCAGTTTTGATGAGATGGATGAAACTGGAGCTGATTATACAGAGTGAAGTAAGCCAGAAAGAAAACACCAATACAGTATACTAACACATATATATGGAATATAGAAAGATGGCAATAATGACCCTGTATGCAAGACAGCAAAAAAGACACAGATGTGTATAGCAGACTTTTGGACTCAGAGGGAGAGGGAGAGGGTGAGATGATTTGGGAGAATGGCATTGAAACATGTATAATATCATGTAAGAATTGAACCGCCAGTCTATGTCAGATGCAGGATACAGCATGCTTGGGGCTGGTACACAGGGATGACCCAGAGAGATGTTATGGGGAGGGAGGTGGGAGGGAGTTCATGTTTGGGAACGCATGTACACCCGTGGTGGATTCATGTTAATGTATGGCAAAAGCAATACAGAATTGTAAAGTAAAATAAAGTTAAAATAAATAAATAAATAAAATAAAAAATACATGTAAAAAAAATACAACACTGTAAAGCAATCATATCCAATAAAAATTAATTTAAAAACACCACATTCAGTCTCATTTTCTCCAAGAAATTCAGTGCACACAAAGACAGCACTCGACGGATAAACAATGACCAAGGTTCTAACACCAGATACCTTGAAGCAATTCACTTGGCCTCTCATTTCTTTTGAAATGAGGCTACATTATAATCAGGATAAATACTTCTATATCTAGGGGTTTATAATTATTCTGGGTATCCATGCCATCAGAAAGCCGAAGCAACAGCTACTCAGATGCAAATGGAAAATAATCATCGTGGATAAAGACTTAAAAGCTGCAGTTCTACTAGCCCCACACGAGGCATCCTAATCCCAGGTAGAACTTGGTACGGCAGCCTACCCAGACACTGGGGCATATAATGGGGTTTACTCCCATGAGCATCCTCCCTAACTTATTCAACCAGACGTCTTCCATGAATAGCACCCAGATCCTGAAATCAAGATCTCCATCCTTGGGTATCAGGGCTTCCTTTGTAGCTCAGCTGGTAAATCTGCCTGCAATGTGGGAGACCTGGGTTCGATCCCTGGGTTGGGAAGATCCCCTGGAGAAAGGAATGGCTACCCACTCCAGTATTCTGGCCCGGAGAATTCCATGAACTGTATAGTCCATGGGGTCACAAAGAGTCAGACACGACTGAGCGACTTTCACTTTCAGAGAGTTCAAGCTGCCTCCAAAACACATATAATGGAAATTGAAGGACTCACCCATCTCATTCCTACTACATGCTGCAAATCATTTTCTTAGAGACAAATCAGAAGCCCTCTTTTTTGAAGACATGTGGGTAGTTCATAAACAACCATCTATGACAGTGCCTGCATGGGACCTCCTTCTCTGAAGAGATCTGAAATTAAAATCATGCATGTCAACTTTAGGACAATCTATATGATATGTTTAGTGGAAAGACTGAAAGCAGAGAACAGGGAAACTTTTGGTTATCCTATTTCTAAAAAGTCAAATAAACCTTCCAAAAATGGCCATCATTTGTTTTCGTGGCATCTGCATCTCCTTGTTTTGGTCACAGCCACAATTTTTATTTGCAAACCAGGCCTTCTGCTCTCAATGGACCCATGTCTTCAGTCCAAAGGTCCTTTTTCCTCTAGGAATTTTATGTTCTGCATGAATCAATTTGCACAGGTAACTAAAATGGATCATTAAATCCTGAAATTTTTTTAAAAAGAGAGAAAGCAAGAAACACCCTTTTCTTATTTTGCTTCAAGGATATTCCTACATAGTTCATGGAGTTGAAAGCTGCATTAAGATGAAGGATCTTCCTCTCCGGTTGAAAGACTAAGGCACGAAATACATAGGCATGCCACACAGAGGTCAAGAAAAGGAATGCAAAAAAAAATTTTTTTTAATTTAATTAAATTTAAAATATTGGGCCTCCCATCTCTTGAGGGGGCAATGTTATTTAGTTAGAATAGGAAAAAGTCCAAAATGACAGTGACTAAAAGAGAGACAAAGAAAGGGAAGAGCCGGGAAAAGGGAACAAAGGAAAAGTCTCAGGACCAGAGTGACAACCTCAGGTGAAACAAATATACACCCTTCCTGGCTAGCCCTAATTTGCATAGGTCAGGCTCAGCAGGGAGAAGACAAAAGGTATAAAAAGAGGGAGCCGAGACAGGTTGGGACCTCTCCTTTAGGGTCAGTCCACCCTCACACCTCAAAGGTATACTATCCTTTGTTTACTGAATACAACTCTGAGCTGTAACAGAGCTGTAACACTGGTCCACTGGTCCAAATCTTTGTTGTGCAAGATAGAACCAAGGAAATTACACACTCTCCCAACACTATGAAGATATCTGAAATGATTATTCTAATTGATTTTTTTTTTTTTGAAAAGACAAAAAAGAGAGAGAGAGAAAAGGAATACAGCCAGATCATCCATCTAAGTATTGGGAAGAAATGAGAGGTAGGAAAAAAAAATGGGACAGCTAAGCAGTAGCCTTTTTCTTAGTGTCAGAACCCTGATTTTTATTCTGAAGTAAGGCTAAAAAGGGGCTTCCCAGGTGGCACAGTGGTAAAGAATCTGCCTGCAATGTGGGAGACCCAGGTGCAATGTGGGAACCCTGAGTTCAGTCCCTAGGTAGGGAAGATCCCCTGGAGAAGGGAATGGCAACCCACTCCAGTATTCTTGCCTGGAGAATTCCATGGGGTCACAAAGAGTCTGACATGACTGAGTGCCTAACACTACTACTACTAAGGCTAAAGAAAACTACATTTCCCAGATATTCCTGCATGGAGGTGTAAGCATGTGACATATGCCTGGGCCAGTGACTTTCACGAACAAGTGTTAAGCGGGCTTCCAAAAAGTTCTGGAAAAAAAAGAACTTAATGAAGCCATCTGATTAGATCTTGACTTATCCTGAGAACTCTGATCACAAAAAAAGAAATCTTATTAACGCAGTACCCCATTGCAGTCAACTATTAATTCAAGGAGTATCATGAGAAACAAAGAAATGCTTGCAAATGTACAAAATAAGCAATAAGCACTCTTGCCAACAATATTAAGTTATGTATCGACCACACACTACAAGTTATAAAATACCGCCAGTAGTTACAGTGGGTCCTTACCAACAAGAACACTGGTTCTTCCACATTTAAGAAAGTTATTCAGAACACTGCAGCATTTAGCAGGACTCTGCTTTCACAGAATCTACTATGTCCACAAATCTTTTATCCTTGGTCCTGAAAGCCAAAATCAGACTTTAAACTTTCAGTTCAGTTGCTCAGTCATGTCCAATGCTTTGCAACCCCATGAATCGCAGCACACCAGGCCTCCCTGTCCATCACCAACTCCTGGAGCCTATTAACACTCATGTCCATTGAGTCGGCGATGCCATCCAGCCATTTCATCCTCTGTCGTCCCCTTATCCTCCTGCCCTCAATCCCTCCCAGCATCAGAGTCTTTTCCAATGAGTCAACTCTTCACATGAGGTGGCCAAAGTACTGGAGTCTCAGCTTTAGCATCAGTCCTTCCAATGAATACCCAGGACTGATCTCCTTCAGAATGGACTGGTTGGATCTCCTTGTAGTCCAAAGGACTCTCAAGAGTCTTCTCCAACACCACAGTTCAAAAGCATCAATTCTTTGGCACTCAGCTTTCTTCACAGTCCAACTCTCACATCCATACATGACCACTGGAAAAACCATAGCCTTGACTAGATGGACCTTTGTTGGCAAAGTAATGTCTCTGCTTTTGAATATACTATCTAGGTTGGTCATAACTTTCCTTCCAAGGAGTAAGCGTCTTTTAATTTCAGGGTGCAATCACCATCTGCAGTGATTCTGGAGGCCAAAAAAAATAAAGTCTGACACTGTTTACACTGTTTCCCCATTTGCCAGAAGTGATGGGACCAGATGCCATGATCTTAGTTTTCTGAATGTTGAGCTTTAAGCCAACTTTTTCACTCTCCTCTTTCACTTTTATCAAGAGACTTTTTAGTTCCTCTTCACTTTCTGCCATAAGGGTGGTGTCATCTGCATATCTGAGGTTATTGATATTTCTCCTGGCAATCTGGATTCCAGCTTGTGCTTCTTCCAGCCCAGCATTTCTCATGATGTACTCTGCATAGAAGTTAAATAAGCAGGGTGATAATATACAGCCTTGATGTACTCCTTTTCCTATTTGGAACCAGTCTGTTGTTCCATGTCCAGTTCTAACTGTTGCTTCCTGACCTGCATATAGGTTTCTTAACAGGCAGGTCAGGTGGTCTGGTATTCCCATCTCTTTCAGAATTTTCCGTGGTTTATTGTGATCCACACAGTCAAAGGCTTTGGCATAGTCAATAAAGCAGAAATAGATGTCTTTCTGGAATTCTCTTGCTTTTTCCATGATCCAGTAGATGTTGGCAATTTGATCTCTGGTTCCTCTTCCTCTTCTAAATCCAGCTTGAACATCTGGAAGTTCACGGTTCACGTATTGCTGAAGCCTGGCTTGGAGAATTTTGAGCATTACTTTACTAGCCTGTGAGATGAATGCAATTGTGCGGTAGTTTGAGCATTCTTTGGCATTGCCTTTCTTTGGGATTGGAATGAAAACTGACCTTTTCCAGGCCTGTGTCCACTGTTGAGTTTTCCAAATTTGCTGACATATTGAGTGCAGCACTTTCACAGTCTCATCTTTCAGGATTTTAACTTTAATATATTATAATCATGGTTGTTAGGAACTTCTGATAAAAAGCTTATATTCATGTTAAAAATAAATGTTTCTGCATCTACCTTTCTTTAGTTGTGTTTTAACAGTTTCTATTAGACTAAAGTAACAAAGAGCCATACGAACATCACTTTTTTTTTTTTTACTTCTCAATTCTAAATATCTGGCTTCTCCAAAAACTTTCAGTTCAGCCAGCATAATACCTTGCAGGAGGCAGGTGCTCAATAAATAGCTGTTCAGGTGATCTGAGCATAGGAACACATTAGGTGAACATTATAGGAAGTGAACCTAAAGGTTCTTCACTGAGAAGAGAATGGTGGTAAGTATTCTCTTTTTGATCTGGATACAGCTTTTTACCATGTTCTTTATTACCAAGTGAAAGGATATATATAGCCTTGTTGGCTAAAAACGTATCTTTCTCCACATCACTGACATTGTGTAAATGCCCATAAATCACAATCGGTCCTTGTCATGAGAAAAGCTGTGTGTCAACTTGAGTTTGTCTGCCTCATAAGACAGATGCAAGGGTAAAATCAGACAGATATTTAAGGGTTTGGGAAAGAAACACTCCTATACAGAAGCAAAGGACTATTAGGGGTAATAATTATAAACACATATACCTTTTTATACAATAGACTCTGGACAGGAACTCAAGATGAAGATGGTTTTTCTTGGCATTCATTTGGTAGAGTTTAATTTTGTCTGATGAATATTTAAATCGAAAGCACTTCAGTGGTAGTGTCAACATATGCAATGTTTTGGGTTGTATCTCCTTTCTGCACCAGAAGCAATGCTAGCCATATGAAAGTCTTAAAATCCTAATTACTGGGTAGACCAGTGGCAGAGTGGAGAGACCTGGAATTAAGGTTCACTTTTAAGAAATAGACATGTCCTGTATTTCTCTATTAGATACACTTTGGCTTTTTTTCCAAGTGTATACAAATTACAGAAGATATTGTTAATATGTCAGATGTCTTCTAAAAATCCTGGAGGACTTGGAGTCCCAGACCATTTTTTCAGTCTAGAAAGGTCTAGAATCCCATTCTGGGGGACTTCAGATGTTGCCAAGGACTGAAAGTAGATGATGCATAAAAGGAGAACCCTCCAACAGTAACTCCTCTGCTTTGCTAACCCCAAAGAATGCAAAAGAAAGGGACCCTCTCACTCTCACCTGTCAACAATGGTTGGGGGTGGGGAACTATTTTCAAGATGGTTCAGAGTTGAAGGATAGAAGCAGAGAGTGTAAACTGATTTGGAATTGATTATGGGGTCACTAGAAAGGATCACAAATGTTCATTTTAGCTATTACTGACATTTTTTATAAAATCCCAAGACTATCATTAGAGCCTTATTAATTAAGATAGGTAACCCACACACAACTAGACTACAAACTTCTAATACATGGTTGTTATTTTTTGTTGTTGAGTTTTGTTTTTGTTTTTTGTTTTTTGAGAAAGAAATCTCAGCTACCAAACACACACCAGTTGCAAGGTTTCAAACGCTGTTATAGAAGCACTGGTCTCCAATGATTCAACTGGGAAAGAAAAATCTCCCACACAACTCACCCATTAGACAAGATGAAATATACACCTACTTCAGGACACCTTACATTTTGGATGAATGCCCTTAAATTTACTTCACAGTCAATAGTTCACCAAAGAAAACTTAGATTTGGATCCTATTACTTAATACACTAAATCCACAGCTCAAAGTCCATCTTGCTGGATAAATGAATGTATCTATAACTAGTGATGGGAATTAAACCTGAGTATGCTAGGAGCCCCGATTACAGTTATTAAATTATCTGTATTGTGAGAAATGACTTTCATATTGGCAGGTATGGGATATATGAAACCGTGCATTCTTCTTTCTACCATAGCACATGTGATTATTTGCCTGTGCAGAATGGTACAAAGGAAGAAATCGTGCGCTTGAGTCAAGACCAGCTTTAGAGTCAGTTCTGCCACTATCTGGCTGAATACCTTGGACCACACATCACTTTAGATTCAAGTTTACTCATTTATTTAATAACCATGATCTGATCACAGATCTACAGGTACACAACTTTGCTCAGCTGTAAAAGGGGAAATAAAACCCAGTTTATAGAATGGGTGTTAGACTTAAACCAGACAATGGGTGTTCTCTGCATCCAAGACATACCATTTCTATTCTTCTTTTACCCCAAGTATCAGGCAACTAATATTTCAACCCTTTTACAATGAGGGGCTGAATAATTAGATAAACTGTCTATTAAATCAAGTGATTGGTCCCTTCCAATTCCACAGTGCTTTGTTTTATATTTTCCAATAGTTCATCACTACATCATTCTTCCTAAATAATTGCAACTTACTCAGATTTACTGGTTATTGCTTAATAACAAGAGCCTCAAACTACAAAATCTACCTCTCTAATGTAAGGAAAATAAAATATTTGAAATATAAAAAAATCAAATGGTTTATAAGAAAACTTTCTTTTCACAACAGTGAGAGACTTTATTTTCTTGGGCTCCAAAATCACTGCAGATGGTGACTGCAGCAATGAAATTAAAAGACATTGGCTCTTTGGAAGAAAAGCTATGACCAACCTAGAGAGCATATTAAAAAGCAGAGACATTACTTTGCCAACAAAGGTCCGTCTAGCAAAGCTATGGTTTTTCCAGTAGTTACATATGGATATGAGAATTGGACCAAAAAGAAAGCTGAGTGCTGAAGAATTGGATGTTTTTTAACTGTAATGTTGGAGAAGACTCTTGAGAGTCCCTTGGATTGCAAGGAGATCCAACCAGTCCATTCTAAAGGAAATCAGTCCTGAATATTCACTGGAAGGACTGATGCTGAAGTTGAAGCTTCAATATTTTGGCCACCTGATGCAAAGAACTGACTCATTAGAAAATATCCTGATACTGAACAAGACTGAAGGCAGGAGGAGAAGGGGACGACAGAGGATGAGATGGCTGGATACCATCACTGACTCAATGGACATGAGTTTAAGCAAGCTCCAGGAGTTGGTGACGGACAGGGAAGCCTGACATGCTGCAGTCCATGGGGTCACAAAGTTGGACACGACTGAACGACTGAACTGACACACAAACCATCTAAATGATGGTATTCTTAAGAAACTCTTCAAGGTAATTTTCCAAACCTCAGCTTCCATATACTTTTCTCCAAATAACAAGTGAAATAAATGATCACATGGTACATATACCATGGAATAGTACTCAGACATAAAAAGGAACAAAACTGTGTCATTTGTAGAGGTGTGGATAAACCTAGAGTCTGTCACACAGAGTGAAGTAATTCAGAAAGAGAAAAACAAATGTCATGTACTATCACTTATATATGTGGCATCTAGAAAAATGGTACAGATGAACTTATTTGCAGGGCAGGAATACAGACACTGACATAGTGAACAGACATGGACATGGGGGCAAGGGGAGGGTGGGAATGAACTGGGAGACTGGGATTGGCGTATATACACTCCCATGGGTAAAACAGATGGGTAGTAGGAAACTGCTCTATAGCGCAGAGAACTCAGCTAGGTCTGTGATGACCTAGAGGGGTGGGATGGGCCGGGGGAGGGACGTCCAAGAGGGAGAGTAGATGGATACAGACAGCTGACTCATGTTGTTGTACCGCAGAAACTAACATGACTGTACAGCAGTTATACCCCAATAAAAATAAAGAGTGACATCAGAAACATGGAGGCAATCATGCCCCTAAAGCATTTCCGCAACAAATTTGGACTCTTTCACTTTAAGAGCAACAGGCTAGTCACGTCTAGTATCTTTTTATTATTTTGCTGTTGTTTGGGTGACGTAGCAAAGGAGAGCTTTATTGCTTTGCCAGGTAAAGGGAGACACATCGGACTTCTGCCTCAAAAACTGCATCTCCTCTAGAATCTTTTAAAAGATAACTGCAGCCCCCTGGTCTGGGACCCTAAATGAGAAAGACCTAGGTTAGGTGCAGCAATTGTCACAGGGTCCACTGGCTCTGAGTCATTATTTTCACACACACTCAGTCATAAAGACCCCACAGAAACCTCCTATACCAAAAACTGACACTGCTATATCATGAGTTCAGGTTTACACAATGATTGCCTCCTCCAAAGCCTTCCTTATATATAGAAGGAATTCCCCAATTTGCCATTTAATCTCCGCCTCCTTCTCCCAAAGCAGCCTCCTCTTTACCACTTATAAGTCCTCCTCTGAAGGACTGAATGCATATTCGGCCACTCAGCAGATATTCCACTCGACCTCATCAAAAGGATCTCATAAATTTGTTTTAATTTAGTAATGTAACATTCCTCTAGACCCACAGAAGTGTAGAGCGCAGAGTCATAAAGCTTCTAATGGCAAAATCAAAACGTAACCCCAGGTCAGATTTCACATCTCAAGCTGTTTCTGGTACACCCAGTGATTTTGAGAGTGAGAGAGATGATTTTATGATGAAGGCATCACAACTGTGCCTGGAATTTCTCTTTCACTACACCTCACCTCCCTCCCACCTCAAAATGCAGAGTCAAGTTCTCAGGGACTCTGAAACCACGGTAACTCAGAACAGCTGTAAGTCATCGAGACACATATTAACCAATCAACTATTGACTATGTTATCAATAATGAAAGTATCAAATTTGCCAAGGTAGTGGGGGAAAAAAGTTTCATTCTTCAAGAGGAACCAGCAACCAGTATGTTCAAGAAAGGATTTCCATAGGAAAACAGCCCCTGCCTCAGACAGTACCTACAATAAACATGTTTATGAGCAAACAGTATCAGAAAAACATACTGTGAGTCTTAGAAACAGCATATGCCTCATTTCATAGGGGTTGCTATGGTGCTAGGCATTCTATTTTTACTGCATTTCAAAGAAATAACTGTAAAATGAGGGTCTATAACCAGCATGTAACACAATAAACAACAGCATCAACTTCTGCACCCTCGTTGTAAATGGTTTCCCAATGCTTTAATTGAAAATGTAAATTTCCGTATGCCTTGTGTTTGCTCTCAGAATAGTTTGGGACAAACTCTAGGATTTCTGTTTACGATCTCCATGCAAGGCCCAAAGAGAACAGAATTTACACGTGAAGGATATCTGCAACACACACATACACACAAGTCTGCAACAGAGGAACCATGACAACAGAGTCCCTGAAGGACAGAAAGGAACACGCAGGGACCCGTGACGTGGAACACCAATAGGGGTCACCACCAGCTCTGTCCTCTAGCTCAGCTCAGGCCTTTCGGAAAAGCAGCAGCAGTAATCCAGTTCACACAACTTTCCTGAGATTGCATTTACAGTCTATCTGGGTAACTGTCCAATCTAAGTTGTATCTTGAGGGAATCTCAAACTCTCATAAAAACCTGAGGCTCAAGAAAAGGCTTAAAGTTAGAGATGAGCACGGTTAAACTGCTGGTACCTATTCATGTTTCAACTCCTGACATAACCTGTCACCACTCACTTCAGTCACCTGAGATTTAACTGTCTTGAGAAGCTCATACGCCCCCCCATCCCCTGCTCACAGACAGATCAGGTCCAATACAGTCAACAAGGGATTCATTTTCAAAATTTACGAACAGCTCATGTGGCTTAATATTATCCAAATAAACAACCCAATCAAAAAATGAGCAGAAGACCTAAACAGACATTTCTCCAAAGAAGACACACAGATGGCCAAGAGGCACATGGGAAGATATTCAACATCTCTAATTATTACAGAAATGCAAATCAAAACTACAGTGAGATGTCACCTCACAGTCAGAACGGCTATATCCAAAAATCTAAAGCTCAATTCACTCTAAAAGATATATGAATGACAATTCAAGGACAGTAGGTGATTTGGAAAGTGTATAGAGCATATATCTTGCTGGACTATAGAAGGCACATCTTCTACAAGGATTTTATGTTCTGAACAAATATGTAGCTATTTGTTCAGAGAAACTTCATGTTTCTCTGAGTTTGTGAGCTTGATTTTTGTATTCTTCTTTCACTGGGTCAAAATTCAAGGTCATAGGTATTCCTAGTTTTTCAGTCTGTGCTGTGTTAGTCGCTCACTTGTGTCCCACTCTTTGCGACCCCATGGAGGTCCTCTGTAGCCCGCCAGAGCCCTCTGTCCATGGAATTTTCTAGGCAAGAATACTGGAGTAGGTTGCCATTTCCTTCTCTACTTTTTCAGTCTATTCTTTAATAATTTTCCCTCTCAGAATAATACAGGACTCAGTTTCAATGATGTAACTATATATTTTCCCAACAAAATTATTCATGTATATTTCCATAAATGTTTTAACTTCTTCATCCAGAACATAAAATCTTTGTAGATGTGCCTTCTATAGTCCAGCAAGATACATACTCTATACACTTTCCAAATCACCTTTAATACAAATTAAACCATGAGGAACACTGAAAATTCTACTATAAATTATCAAAAATACAGAAGCTAAATCACATAAATGAAAATCAATGCGTTCTACGAGGTTGATTTTAGAAATTCTTCTGTGCTTTAATATGAAGAATATAGATACAACTATGGGATAAATTCTAAAACAAGTTTCAGCTACTTAATTTGCTACTTTAAAGCACATCCACAAACAGAAATAATCAATCTGAAGAACTGGATTCACCTCTACACATAAGAGACATTTTTACACAGGTTTTTGAAAAATTCACCACACCAGCACATTAGGTACCATAAAGATTAAACATAACTGCATTAAAAATAGTTTATTAAAAGAAACAGTGCTTATTTTATATATAGAAAGAGCAGATCTATTTTTACTCTAATTTCCATGACTCATTCCCCACCCATCCACTGATGAAGTAGGTAACAACTGATCCTATTCTTCACTCCTAATTTATTCACCATTGTCTTATGCTACTTTACCTCCCTCAAACAAACATTATTTATCCACTAAGTAAACATCTATTACCCACTGCTGTTAAGAAAAATGCTGGGTCCAGGGGCTCCATCTTAGTCTCCTTTTCTGATTTCCCCTATCTGCCCTAATTTGTAGTACTGGAGTGGTCCACCACTGTCTCACCCTCAAGTCAGTCTACACCTGCTCACTTGGTGGTCTCAACTAGTCGCCTGGTCTAACTAGCATCTATCTTATACTGACAACTCCTCAATTCACATATACTGCAGACCGCTTTCCTGAACTCCAGATTCACACGTGGAATCCCTTATCCACCCTCTGCCACTAGACGTCTTACAGAATCTCAAATGTTTAACATGCCCAACTAACTCCAGATATCTTCTCCACCAAACCTGCCATCAACTTCATCCTTCTAGTCAGGTTGAAATCCCTGAAAGCATCCTTGACAGCCCTTTCTGCCATACCCCACATCCAAGCCATCAACAAACCTGTATTTGAAGGCTGGCCAAGGAGACATTCTGACTTAAGCCTCTGCCCAATCTTGACACCTCTGCCTCCTTTCCACTATGCCATTCCCAAGAGCACATGCTTAACAAATATACTACACACTAAACCCTATTTCCCAAATGACCCAAACTGTTCAAGTCTTCACTATGAACATCCATTACTCTACAATGTTATGCATAGACCAGTTTATCCCTACTAGAAATACAACCAAGGATGATTTTAGCTGATCTATGTATAGAATCATATATTCAGAGATTAAGGATATTTTTTGTCTCACAAGAACACTGACTGTCTCATGCCGCCTTACTATTCTTTTTGTTTTTCCTTAATGGAGCAATGAAAGGCTTATCATTGTCAGTAAACAAATCTTATCCATTCAAGTCTAACAATCAGTTTCTCTTTCTTTTCCCTGAAGAATATCTTTTTTCTATACCGTCACTTCTGTTACTTCAGTTACTCATTGTATTTAGTTGTGTCTCTTACTTTTCCAGAAATATTCCTTTCTAACAGTAAGGTACTAAAAACCTCATTTTATAAGTAGATATAAAAAGGAAACGTCTAGAACACCTTTCTTAAAAAGAACTCTAAAGATAGCTAATTTAGTACATGCACCTTTAGGAAAACATTAGTACAAAGTAAGACAAAGTCAGATATTAACAAGTTACTCAACATAAAACCTCACTATACGAAAGAATCTCTTCCTTAAAACTTCAAAATATTAACAAATAGGACAGCACCGCAAAATATCAAGTGTCAGATGCAGCTAGAATCCAAAATGTTATGTTTTTCGTTTTGAAATGTCGTTATTGCTAAAATGAGAGTTTTATAAGGAAAACTGCCATCAGTTTAACAACATATAATTTATTTGTAAAAGTCAACCAAGAAAAATCTATGAATGCCATCAGCTCAGGAAGCAGATTCCATGCCATTTTCTCCCTAAATGCTAAATGACACAAGCAGCAATAAAATATGCAGAGAAGATAACATGTCACAGAAGATGTGACAGTTTTGATAAATGATGATAAACTGTGATGTAGATAAGTTTCTAAGCTGCTGTTTTCCAAAACGTGTATTTTAATGATGATTTTCACCAAACATCATTTTAAAGAGTTATTTTATATAAAGCCACTGACAAACTAAATTGGTACCTTATTAAAAGTTAGAAATGTATTTTAAATTTTAAGCAAAATTATAATTTTACTTTGAATAAGAATAGTTTTTAGATCCAGTCACTTCCTTAAAATTTTCAACATAGGTATGCGATCTAGCAATTCTACTCCCAGGCATAAATGAAGAGAAATTAAAACAGACTTTCACACAAAAACTTGTACCTGGAAGTTCATACATGTAGCATTATTAATAAAAGCCAACAAGTAGAAACAATTCAAATGTCCATCAGGTGATGAATGGATACATAAAGCAAGGTATATCAATGGAATGGAATACTATTCAGAGATAAAAAAGGAATTGAGTACTCATACATGCTATAATACTGATAAATCCTGAAAACAGTAAGTTGGAGAAGACAGTCAAAAAAGGCCACATATACTGTTATTCTATATATAGGAAATGTCTAGGATAAGCAGATCCATAGACACAAGAGGTAGATAGGTGGTTGCCTAGGGATGAGAGCACAAAGTGGATGGAGAATAGCTGCTAATAGATATAAAATTTCTTCAGGGGGGAGGGTAATGAAATATTCTACAGTAGTGCATGGTGTTGGCTACACAGCTCTGTGGACATACAAAACCTCTGAACTGTACACTTTCAGTGGGTATGTGCACGCGTGCTAAGTCACTTCAGTCATATCCGACTCTTTGTGACCCTTACGGGCTATAGCCCACCAGGTTCCTCTATTCACAGGATTCTCCGGGCAAGAATACCAGAGTGGGTTGCCATGCTCTCCCCCCAGGGGATCTTTCTGACCCAGGAATTGAACCCACATCGCTATGTCTCCTGCACTGGCAGGTGGGTTGTTTACCACTAGCGTCACCTCAGTTCAGTTCAGTTGCTCAGTCGTGTCCGACTCTTTGTGACCCCATGAATCGCAGCACGCCAGGCCTCCCTGTCCATCACCAACTCCCAGAGTTCACCCAAACTCATGTGCATCGAGTCGGTGATACCATCCAGCCATCTCATCCTCTAGCATCACCTAGGAAGCTCTTAAGTGGGTACATTCTATGTAAATTATATCTCAAAAAGCTATTTAAAGTGCCAGTTTAAAAAGTCAGTCATGTTGGAGCTATTTATAACTTGTGTAGACTTTTCAAAGTCTAAACCCCTAATTATCAAAATATGCCTCTTACTGTCCCCAAATCTCTTTTCCTTATATAAAACCATCTGCCTATTTCACTATAAATACTACAAGTAGTGAAAGGAAGAAAGTGCTTCTAAAATTAAATTGTGTTTTCAAAACAGATTTCTCCTTAATATGTTTAATTTGGGGGATTTGCATGTGTATTACCCACACTTTCCATCATCCATGGTTAAATTTCCAATCTCAGATAGCATCCCCCAATACAAAAGCACATTCATGGACAACTCCTCTCCCAACACAAGCTGTGTGAACTAAATTTGTAACATATTAGCTTGAATTTTTAAAAGCTAAACTGAGGACATAGATCTGTAAGAAAAACAAGCATTGAAGTCTCATATTTTTAGAATGAAACGTATTTTCAAGATTCATCCTCTTCAGGATTACTTAAACTTTAATATCTAAGAAGTGAAGGAATTTGGGGATATTTTCATATTATCTTACTATTTTGCTTTCCTATTTATATATTTACACTAAGTTTAAGTTGATTCCTCTCCCTTTTTTGTTTTACCTTAGAAATATATGATGCAATATCACTGAAGTTATAGATTTGGTAAGCTATTTGTACTATAGGGCTTCCCTGGTAGCTCAGCTGGTAAAGAATCCACCTGCAATGCAGGAGACCCCAGTTCAATTCCTGAGTTAGGAAGAGCTCCTGGAGAAGGGATAGGCTACCCACTCCAGTATTCTTGGGTTTCCTTGGTGGCTGCAGGCAGATTCTTTACCATCTGAATGCGGGAGACCTGGGTTCAATCCTTGGGTTGGGAAGATCACGCAGGAGGGCATGACAACCCACTCCAGTATTCTTGCCTGGAGAATCCCCATAGACAGAAGAGCTAGGGAGGCTACAGTCCATGGGGTCGCAAAGAGTTGGACACGACTGAGCAACTAAGCACAGCACAGCACAATCAGCATTAAAATAAATGAAATTTTAAATGGTGATGTATCTATCACTTAAAAACATCTTGCACCTTGAGTAGTAATATATTTATACACCACAATTAGGGAAAAACAGACCTAGTTTCCTTCTAATTATATGAATGAGAAAGATGAACTTTTTGGTGACTCTCAAAAGTCTGTGCATATCAGAATGTCCTGGAGGGTTTGTGTTAAAAAAGAGATTGCTGGGCTCCTCCCCAGGAGGTCTGAAAATTTACATTTCTAACAAATATCCAAGTGGTACTGATGCTACTGGTCCATGGACTGCCCTTCAAAAACCACAGACCAAAACCAACTAACCCAAAAACTACAGTCAGATCAGAACTTACACTAGAACCCCATCTTCTCTCAGATGCTCTGTAATTATATGCTGAATCAAGCATGTTTAATGTTGCTGAATTTTATTCAACTTTCACTTAATTTTAATATTTTCAGTAAAGGTAATTATTAGATGCTAAACTAAAGATGAGATTTATACATTAAGTCTTCTTAAGAGTTGTTATAAAACAGTGATTAATAAAAATTTAAGGGATCACTTCTTGGCCTTTTGGCTAAGATCAAGTGTAAAAATTTATGGAGAAGAACATACAGTCACCTTGGAGGATGCCTGAGTCACTTTTCTTGCTCACATACCCTCTGTTAGTCTTTTGAGGTAAACATTATCTTCAATTTTGTGTCTTATCATTCACTTGCTTTACTTGCTATTTTTCTCATAGTTGTATCTCTAAGCAATACATCCTTTTAGGTTGTGTCTTCTGAGCTTTATACTGTTATCTCTCTTAGGCAAATTGCTTTTTTACTCAACGTGATGTTTTTGAAATGTAGCCCTCTGGTTTTTAATCAGCAATTCATTGCTTTCACGACTGGATAGTATTTCATCTACAAGAAAGGAACTCAATTTTTTAATTTTTAATTTTGAAAACAGTATAGGTATAAAGAAAGTTGCAAAAAAAGTATAGAGAGGTCACCCAGTTTCCTCCAATGGTTTAGTCCTAACTATATTACAGTATCAAAACCAGCAAACTGGTTTGGGGATGATATTTGTTTTACATCATTTCATTATACATGCAATTCTCAATTTTTAAGAGTATTCTACTAATGAACATCTGAGTTACTTCCTTTGTCCCCCACCTCCATTAGAAACAATGGTCCTACCTATTGGTACAGCCACTGTGGAAAAGGGTTTAGCAACTTCTTATAAATAACTATACACACTCTTACTATATGATCTAATAATCACACATCACGGTATTGACACAAAGGAGTTGAAAAGTTATATCCACATAAAAAACCTGGACATAGACGTTTCATAGCAGATTTATTCATAACTGCCAAAACGTGAATACCACAAGATGCCCTTCAGGAGACAAATGGATAAAAAAACTGGTATATTCAAATAACTGAAAATTACTCAATACTAAAAAGAAATAAGCCATCAAGTTATGAAAGGATATGCAAGAATTTTCAATGCTTATTGCTAAGTGCAAGAGGCCAATCTGAAAAGGCTACGTACTCTTTGACTCCACCTAAATGATACCATAACGGTAGATAATGTCATCAGTCAAAAGCCACAGAATATAAAACACCAAGCATGAATCCCAATGTAAACTATGGACTTTGGGTGACAATGAAGTGTAAATGTAGAGTCTCAACTGTAACAAATATACTTCTCTGGTGAGTAGCTGATTATGGGGGAGGCTACATGTATGTGGGAACAGCAGGTACATGGGAAAACTCCGTACCATTCACTCAGTTTTGTTGTGAACATATAGTCAGTTCAGTCACTCAGTTGTGTCCGACTCTTTGCGACCCCATGAATCGCAGCACACCAGGCCTCCCTGTCCATCACCAACTCCTGGAGTTCACTCAAACTCATGTCCATCGAGTCAGTGATGCCATCCAGCCATCTCATCCTCTGTTGTCCCCTTCTCCTCCTGCCCCCAATCCCTCCCAGCATCAGAGTCTTCCAATGGGTCAACTCTTCACATGAGGTGGCCAAAGTACTGGAGTTTCAGCTTTAGCATCATTCCTTCCAAAGAACACCCAGGGTTGATCTCCTTTAGAATGGACTGGTTGGATATCCTTGCAGTCCAAGGGACTCTCAATACTGCTCTAAAAAATAAAGTCTACAAACTTTCAACGATAGGATGAATAAGTTCTGAGGCTCTAATGTGTAACACTGTGACTAGCTGATAACACTGCACTGGATAACTGAAATCTGCTAAGAGAATAGAACTTAAACATTGACATCAGTACCTACATATGTAATTATATATTCTGTATCATGAATTCCTTGCTCCTGGGTTCTCTGTTCATTCCAATCATATATTTCTGTTCAGTACCATGATGTCTTAGTTGGTGAAAGTGAAAGTGTTAGTCACTCAGTCGTGTTCCACCCTCTGCAACCCCATCAGGCTCCTCTGTTCATGGGATTCTCTGGACAAGAACACTGGAGTGGATTGCCATTTCCTTCTCCAGAGGATCTTCCCAACTCAGGGATGGAACCTGGGTCTCTGGCATTGTAAGTAGATTCTTTACTGTCTGAGCCACCACGCAAGTCCTAGTTGGCACAGTTTTATAATTTTAAGAGCTAGTAGGTAAAAATCACCATTCACTCTTTCATTTGCCGTTAAGAATCAGCTTGCGTGTTTCATGGCCAGGGAGGGAAGTGAAGGGATTTCATTTTAGTTTCATAAAATCCCTAAAACAATTTGGGGAGAGTAACATCTTTTGTTGATTGAAATTTTCTATTTAAAAATGTAATTTATTTCTCTATTCCTTTAGGTTTTATGTGTCTTTGTTTTATAATTTTCCCTATTTAGGTGGTACCTATTTTCCTTAGAGTTATTCTTAGGAACTTTATATCTATGATAATACTATAAAATGGCATTTCATTGCCTTTTCCAAATAGTTGTAGCAGAGTAGAGAAATGCAATTGATGTTGCATATCGATTCTGTTTGCAGCCCACTTGCTAACCACTTTCATTCTAATACTTTATAGATTCTTTTTTTTTTTTCCTTCTTCAGGGACAAAATATCCTCAAAGACTAGTGTTAGCAGTTTCTTCCTCTCTCATACTAAGAATTCTTTTTCTTCCTGTATTATCTTAGTTAAGACTTCCTATATAATGCTACAAAGAAGGATGATCTTGTCTTGTTGGTTAAAAGTGTCTCATTTTGTTTCCAATATTAAAAAGTAGAATGTTTCCAATGTTTTACCATTAAGTAATGTATTTGCTGACTATTTATACCTTCCAATCATAGTTTGCAGATTCTATATTATGGATATTAAACTTTACAGAATTCATTTTCTACATCTGAGATTAAATGTATTGTTTTAATTGAGAATTCAATCAAAAGGGATGGATTGGGAGTTTGGGGTTAGCAGATAATAGAATGGATAAACAACAAAGTCCTACTATATAGTATAAGGAACTATCAATATCACCAAGCACAGAATTTTCAAATTAATATTGAGAAGGCAAAAGGAAAAAAGCAAGACTAACTAGAAATGAAATAAACAGGCAAAGACAAGTGTATCTTAGTATCTTAGAGAAGTGTATCTAAAAACACAAAGATGGACCAAAAGAGAATAAGGAAACTTCAAACCAAAGGTCACAGAGGTGTTCTTTCCAACTTGAGTTCATAGAATGGTGATAGGTGTTGGGGGAGGGGGATAGGTAAAAGTTAATCTAGATTCTTCATGTAGTATATTTCAGAGTCTTTCCAAACGTCACTGTGAATTAAGAATCACTAACCTATTTCCAGGGGTATGTACGTGGGACATAGAATAAGTATGCCTAAGTATGCATCCTTTGCCCTGCAAACTTGACCACAAGAGCCTTAAAAATGCTACCCTAAAGGGTTGTAAGGCAGATTAAATTTATAATCCATTTTGAATAGTTTTCAGTTCAGTTCAGTTCATTTGCTCAGTCATGTCTGACTCTTTACAACCCCATGAACCGCAGCACGTCAGGCCTCCCTGTCCATCACCAACTCCCGGAGTCCACCCAAACCCATGTCCATTGAGTCTGTGATGTCATCCAACCATCTCATCTTCTGTCATTCCCTTCTCCTCCTGCCTTCAATCTTTCCCAGCATCAAGGTCTTTTCAAATGAGTCAGCTCTTCGCATCAGGTGGCCAAAGTATTGGAATTTCAGCTTCAATATCAGTCCTACCAATGAACACCCAGGACTGATCTTCTTTAGGATGGACTGGTTGGATCTCCTTGCAGTCCAAGGGACTCTCAAGAGTCTTCTCCAGCTCCACAATTCAAAAGCATCAATTCTTCGGCACTCAGCTTTCTTCACAGTCCAACTCTCACATCCATACATGACCACTGGAAAAACCATGGCCTTGACTAGATGGACCTTCATTGGAAAAGTAATGGCTCTGTTTCTTTAATATGCTGTCTAGGTTGTCATACCTTTCCTTCCAAGGAGTAAGCGTCTTTTAATTTCATGGCTGCAATCACCATCTGCAGAGATTTTGGTGCCCCAAAAAATAGTCTGACACTGTTTCTACTGTTTCCCCATCTATTTGCCACGAAGTGATGGGACCAGATGCCATGATCTTCGTTTTCTGAATGTTGAGCTTTAAGCCAACTTTTTCACTCTCCTCTTTCACTTTCATCAAGAGGCTCTTTAGTTCTTCTTCACTTTCTGCCATAAGGGTGGTGTCATCTGCATATCTGAGGTTATTGATATTTCTCCTGGCAATCTTGATTCCAGCTTGTGTTTCTTCCAGTCCAGCGTTTCTTCCAGTCCAGCGTTTCTCATGATGTACCCTGCATATAAGTTAAATAAGCAGGGTGACCATATACAGCCTTGACGTACTCCTTTTCCTATTTGGAACCAGTCTGTTGTTCCATGTCCAGTTCTAACTGTTGCTTCCTGACCTGCATACAGGTTTCTCAAGAGGCAGGTTAGGTGGTCTGGTATTTCCATCTCTTTCAGAATTTTCCGTGGTTTATTGTGATCCACACAGTCAAAGGCTTTGGCATGGTCAATAAAGCAGAAATAGGTGTTTTCCTGAAACTCTCTTGCTTTTTCGATGACCCAGCAGTTGTTGGCAATTTGAATAGTTAGAGGAATGCTAAAAAAAAATTTAAGGATTTTCTGGTTGTTTGGCTTTTTTCTTTCAATATATTACTGGTAGAAAACCAGCCAAGATTCAATTGGACCTACAAACATGAGTACATGGATGAATAAAAGACAGAAGAGAATATATCAAAATGTTGACATATTTTACTGAAGAGGATACAGATTTTGTTTTGAAGCAGTCTAAATATGCTAAATTAAAGAAGGCAAAATGCAAAGGATGTACTCGGCCTAACTGACAAAAGTAAAATACATCACCCGAGATGGAATGGTGTCCAACCAGAGTGCTAGATGATCTTGAAGACGACTACAAATTTGTAGCCAGAGTTTAGGTAGACTCATACAAATAGGCCAAAATTTGGCTCCTACAAAGGCTCTAGAAAAGATCCAATAAAATAAAATTCTTTGTGGATTTATTGGAAATATAGGATATGTTGATGGAATTTTTAATAAAGAATAGACTCAAACACTGAATCAAAAATAACCTAATAGAAGAAACATCATAAATAAAGTTATAGAATCTATCTATATCTATGTTGAGTCGATAGCTATATAGATATTATACTTAATGGTATATTCTGTATCTATAAATAGATACAGAAACACCTGAAACTTTTTGAAGTAGTGACTAAACTGGGGCCGGAAACTCTATTTAGACTTTCAACATGCCTTAGGCAACATTCTTAAACAAAGGCTTGAAATATTAAATCACTATCAAAATGGGATATTCTGCCCCAGACAGGAAATATCTGGCTTGGTGGCAGAAAACAAAAGGAAGAAATTAGCAAAATCTAAAATATCTCAAAATGGTTCATCCTGGGATTTTAGTGTGAAAACTAGCCTCATTTTCATAGCATTGAAAAACGGAACACGCAGCAAATATTCAGGTTTACAAATGAGTAGTGGAAATGCCAAGTGTCAGAGATAAGGAATGGAGGCTTATTTATCTAGCATAGTCCTGGTAATGACAAGGGTCAGAGCCAATACCAACCAGGACATTCAAGGAAGCTGTCCTCGTGCCAAACACCACCGGAGTCCCTGGTGTGTGCGTAACTTTCAGTCTTCACTACTTCCTCCAGAAATAATTCCCATTGTATTCCGTAAGTTTGCGAGCTAGACAAGAGAGGCTCAGAGAGGAAAATAACTTCCCCAAAGATCATGCAAGTAAGGAGGTGACAATAACAGTATCTGTGAAATGACAGAGCTCAGTTTGAAACCTGACAACTGACTCCAGAATCCCTACTCTGAACCACTGCACAATGGCTGTCAAACTTGAGCACGCATCAGAATGACCTGCGAGACGTGTTCAAGACTGACTGTTGGGCCCAATACCCTGGAATTTCTGACGAAGCAGATTCCATGGGTCCCAAATTTCTGCTCAAGGACCCACACTTTGAGAGCTATGATCCCAAGCTACAGGTGGTGAAACAGAAAGGAAGGGATCACAGTAAAAAGGGCCCTAGATAAAGGAGAAAAACCTAGGTGAAAAAAGTTGATGTGGAATTAAGGAAAAGAGGACAGAAGCATCCAGTAAGTGGGTGGGGCTAAAATCACATGGAAATTTTCTTGGGCCTTTTGCTCCCTGGATAGACAGAGAGTCTTCCTGGGGTTTCAAACAGCCTCAAACTATTCAAAGCAGCTCCAGGCAAATTACAAATTTAGTGGCAAAAGGATGTTCCAACGTTCAGGATCTCCCTACCCTGGCTACCCCCACAAATCTTATGCACCAAAAATCCAATGCCTAAAATTCTTTTAACAGGGAAGAAAACATTTTCCACTGCAGCAAGAAATAGAAGCTTGAGAAGCAAGCAAGTCCTAAAAAGTGAATATATTGTGGTCTATGGATTTCATTCAAAATGTAAATGACTGCTTGTAGATTAGCCACAGGTCTAATATAACATGGCATATCTAATTTTCTTAAAATTACAAAAATTCAGTTTTATTACTTTGGAGGGAAAGCTTGATGCTACATGAAAGGCATCAAATTTGGTGTTAGAAGTCCTGTATTTGGGGTAAATGACTTCTGACAAGTCGTTTTCTATATCCATAAAAAAGGAGCAGTAATTTCTCACAGAGATGTGAGGATCAAATGGGACTGTATTTGTGAAAGCATTTGGTCAATTAGAACTCACTTTTTCAATCGTAAGGTGTTACGACTTTTTTTGGGGATAACACATTTTATGCAAGCTGCTACTACATGTGCGTTATATTTAAGTTTATGATATTTATTAATGTCCAGTGTTGTTTACAAACCAGAGGTGCCTTATAGGCTCAAGAGACAAAAGATCCAAGTGGAAATCAGGCATTCCTGAAGCTGAAATTTGATAACCTTTTCCCCAGTCTAAACCCAGTGGGAAAAAATCTAGAAGTGAAGGAGGAGACATACCATTTCGTATTTTACAAAGAAGGATAGAGAATAGGATTAGGGAGAAGTATCAAGTCTATCAGCTCAGTGATGCCTGATCTCTGCCTACCAAGGCTGCAACCAGCATATTCTTATGACAAAACCCTAAGGTAGTAGGGGTTTATATTATATCTATATCTATACGTGTGTGTGTCTGTTGTTTTGGTTTTTACTGCCTGATAATGAGCTACCGTTCTCATATCTCACACTAAAGCCTATAAAAAGGTAAGAGCTGTGTTCCTACAGCTGTGAGCCTCAGGGAAGAGTGCTGTAACCAAGACTCTGAAAATAAAGGAGGACACAGTACTACCTCAGAGTACAACAAGGCTATGACAAGGACTTACACTGTCCTTCATCTGCTGACGGCAGAGACCAAGATGAGGAAAAGATGCTGAGAAGGACATGGCTACGGCATGGTGATGGATGAGTCCGTTATGGCTGTTGCAACCATTAAGACTTCAGAATAATTGCTGGCAAACTTTCACAGGGGCAGCTTCAGGCCACGAACTTGAATATAAATCTTTCATCTGTTTAAACAAGGCACTGAATACAAGGTGTCACTGGTCAATTCCTCCTAAACCAAGCCAACAAGATTTTAGGTCAGCGTCAAGAAGACACAGACATTCGGTTAGGCAAAGATTTCTTAGACATGATACCAAAAGTACGTTGATAAAAGAAAAAAAAAATAAGCTGGGCTTCATTCAAATAAAACAAATTTAGGCATTTCAAAAGAAGAAGTGAAGTAGCTCAGTCCGACTCTTTGCAACCCCATGGAAGGAAATGGCAACCCACTCCAGTATTCTTGCCTGGAGAATCCCAGGGACAGAGGAGCCTGTTGGGCTGCCGTCTCTGGGGTCGCACAGAGTTGGACACGACTGACGCGACTTAGCAGCAGCAGGACTGTAGCCTACCAGGCTCCTCCCTCCATGGGATTCTCCAGGCAAGAATACTGCAGTGGGTGGCCATTTCCTTCTCCAAGGGATCTTCCTGACCCAGGAATCGAACCTGGGTCTCCCACATTGCAGACAGATGCTTTAACCTCTGAGCCACCAAAAGACACCATTAAAAAAAGTGAAAAGATATGCATGGACCAGAAAAAAATATTTGAAAATCATATAACAAATAAAGGAACTTGTATCCAATCACAACAAGTTTTGACAAGGAAATGGAGAAATTGGAACCCTCATGCACTGTTGGTCGAACTGCAAAATTTGAAGCTGCCACTTTGAAATACTGATTCATCACATGACCCAGGCAAGTACGCCGAGGTAACCACCTGAGTGAAACGAAAACTGCATGCATACATCAGGCAGAAGAGTGAAAAAGCAGAAACAAACCAAATGTCCATTTGCTGGTGGATGGATAAATAAAATGTAGTACATCCAAACAACAGAATATTCTTTGGCACTATGATACATGCTACAATGATTAACCTCAAAAACATTACACTAAGTCAAAGGAGTAAGATGCAAAAGACCACATACCGTATGACCTCATTTACATGAAATGTCTAGAAAAAGCAAATCCATACAGGTAAGAAGCAAAATATTGGTTAAACGGGTCTGGAGGTAGGAAGACGAGTCACTGCAAATAGTCACAACGTCTCACTCGAGGGAGTGATGGAAATGTTCGAAAATTAGATTTCGTGATAGTTGCATACAACTCTATAAATTCACAGATTTGACTGGAAATCTTTGAACTGTATATATTTTAAAGGGGTGAATTGTACGGCATGTGAATTATACCTCAATAAATCTGTTTAAAAATCAAAGAAGAAAAGTCATGGACAGCCCAACCCCAAATCTCACCAAGAAACATTAGCATATTTACACAGTCATCTGCCACCTATCCTGGTGTCGCCCTTCCAGAAACTTGACTTTTAGGATGACAAGGAATGCGAGCAAAGAATAAAACACCTCCCAACAGGGAATAAGATGGCCATGGCTAATGTATGCACTTCTGAGTACAGGAGAAAATGGACATCCTCCTCTTGCTCCTACGCAGCCTGATGTTAAAACTGAATGCCTCAGAGTAGCGCTAGAACATGTTCATTTCCACACGTAAAATAGATGACCAGAGCGAGTTCGACGCATGAAGCAGGGCACCCAAAGCTGGTGCCCTGGGACAACCTAGAGGGATGGGATGGGGAGGGAGGTGAAAGGGGGGTTCAGGATGGAGGGGACACGTGTACCTATGGCTGATTCATGCTGATGCACGGCAAAACCATCACAATATTGTCAAGTAATTATCCTTCAAATAAAATAAATAATCTTTAAAAAACTTAATGACTCATATGTACTAAGGCAGGGCACCTAATTTTATGCTGGATGATCTGGTTTCCCTAAGTGGTTACGTTCACTGTGTGACAATTAATACTGAGGGTGGGATCAGAAGCAGACTATCAAATACAGGCCCCTCTCTGGGTCTGGTCAGCCCCTCACAACCTCATACCACCGAGGGCAGGGCATCAGTGGTACCCTGTTGGCCAATGAGGGTTATGGCATCCAAGGCCAGAAAGAATCAGTGTTTCTCAAAATGAGGTCATCAGAATGGCTGTAGGTGCATATTTATGATAAAGGTTTTCTTGACTCACCCAAACCAACTGAATCAGAACCTCCAAGGGTGATACCTAAGAATGTGCATTTTAAATAAGCCCCTTTGGTGATTCTTATGTTTTAAATTTGGAAGGGGCAGTGAAGTTCTATTTATTTTTAATTTTTTATTTTGTATTGGGGTATAGCCAATTAATAATGTGGTGATAATTTCAGGTGAACAGCAAAGGGATTTAGCCATACATATCCATGTATCCATTCTCCCCCAAACTCCCCTCCTATTCGGGCTGCCACATAACATTGAGCAGAGTTCCATGTGCTATACAGTAGGATTTTGCTGGTTATCCCTTTTAAATAGAGCAGAGACCCCAAAATCCCTAACTATTGTTTTAAATTTTAGCCTGCACAAGAACCCCTTACTTAAGAATATCAGAGATGGAAGGAACCTTAGTGATCAAACCCCAACCTCATATATTGTAGAGAAAAACACTCGGGACCAGTGCTGTAACATGATTTTCAAAGATCAAATAATTCTTTAAACTCTTTAAAAAAAAAAATCTACATCTCTAGTCCTGTAAGTTGTCAAGAATATTACTGACACAAGAGAATGTATAATGTACCTTGGAAATATGTTCTTCAAAGATTGATGAAGATAAAATGCTTAATCATTTAAAGGGATATGTTTCTGCTCTCAGGAAAATTAATCCAGAGCACCTCATTACCTGAAGCTGCCAACTAAATGAGTCATCATAACAGTTAAATTATTTCTTCCTTGTTGGTATGTTCAGTTTAATTATTGCCCTTTTTTCTCCCCTCAAGCCTACCTCCTTTGAGAAAATGCATAGGTTATTTGACCGAAAACACATTCTTACAGATTACAAACATTAAGTCATCATTTGCTCTAAAACACCATCTCCAGCGCTACAAGTCACATTTTTATATTAATCCAGCCTCAATTCTCTCGTGCGTAGGTCCTAAATCATGAGCTAGCAGCTCTTACATAGAACCTTTGAAACCTAAAAGCTTAAACCAGCCTAGATTGTTACCTGACAGAAATCTTTTGTCCATAACCTTTATCACACTCACAGCTTCAGTGAAACTATCTACGTTCCATCTTTGTTGAACGATTTTGTCACTTTTTAAAATGGGATAAATAATGCAAGCCAATATCAGAACACTCTAGATCTTGGAATATTGACCTACTGGCTCATCTACTACTAGGCTGGCATCTGATGCTTTCTCACAGTAGAAATATAAAGAGAAAATCTGCCAACAGCAATGATCTATGGGGCTTGCTGAGGTAGACCACATTCTCAATACAACCCTACCCAATTTTGGTGAGTGATGCCATGCTGAAATTTAACAGGTAGGGGGGAAAAAACACCTCGACAGGAGACATTTCCCAAACTGACAACTGCAAAGAATTTAGGACAAGCAAACCCAAATAGATGGGAAATGTAATTACAGGAAGACCTCTTCTAATAGTGACATTCAATGCATTCTTGCATGTAACATTTTGACAGTCAATCCTTTTTTCTCTCATCTCTGTACTGCTATCCTTTTTTATTTCTGATAGATTGTGAGAGATCTAACATATGTCTTGAGAACAACTATTTTCTGCTGTTGAGAACTGATCCTCCCATCAGGAAACCGGAGTCTGGTATATATCTCTTTGCTAGTGACACTGGTTTTATCCTCTGGTAAAATAAATGGTTGGCTGGTAAACTCCTCCATCTCATGGAATTCTTCTCTTTCACAGCAAAGTCAGCCGCTTCTTGTTTTTTTGCTCCTCTCATGATCCCATCACTATATCTTAAGACGTTTTCACACAACGTCTAAGTTATGGAAGTTATTCATTTAAAGTCTACAAGCTAGAACAAAAGCAAATCAAGTGTTTGCTTCTGCTGTCTTCAGTGGGAAAAAAAGACTTAATCTTATTAAGCAAATTAGTAGTGAAACTAAGAATGCAACCCAAAATACTTACACATACATCCTTTAGAAACTAATGAATTGCTGCTAAAACAATGGTGCTTATAATGATTCTCCTCTCTCTTGTAAGACTGCTAAGTATGTAAAAGTCAAATTTCCCTACCTGATTTTTCGGACAACAGATTGTATGAAGAAACAGGTACTTCAAAAACAAAATTGAAAAGACTTTGATTGCCTATTTTTCCCTGGTAACTCATCCTCTCTTCTCACTGCAGCCAAGATTAGTGAGGTTCCACAGCACTCTTTACCCCCGAGAAAGTGACATAAAAAGTTCAAAGGAAAGTATTGTAGTAGAAAATACCCTTCAAAACTCAAGTTAGTATGAAAGAAAGTTAAGACCCTGGTGCCCATGTTTTTTGTGGCATGGTCCTCACCAACCTCTCCTGTATTATACCCAGGACAACTTCCTATCAGGACCAGGGAGGTTCTAACTCAACACCAAGCAACAAGGACTTCCCTGGTGGCGAAAACTGCCTCCCAATGCGTAGGGTGCAGGTTCAGTCCCTGGTCAGGGAGCTAAGAATCCCACATGCTTCTCAGCCAACAAGCCAAAACATAAAGCAGAAGCAATTTTGTAATGAATTCAATAAGGGGTTTCAACACTATTTTTTAACTAAAAAAAAAAAACAAAACCCCACTATATAATAAAAAGTAACTTGGGTTAAGCTTGGTAACTGCTGAAATTGCACTTGGGGAGCTCTTGATCTGCCCATTTCTGCCAAAAGGGTACATTTTCTATCATGTGGATAAATAGAATTAGAGTTCTAAGCTTGTTCAACAGAAACTTTCTGCCAATAATCACATTTCCTGTCAGTCATCTTTTGATATCTTCCTGATTCCAGACACATATATTGTAACGTAATGAAATACCTATTTTAAAAATGAGATAATAACAATGCAAGGTTCACTAGTGATTCAAGAGATGAAGTCTGGTCGGGAGAGGGGAAAAAGAATGCAAAGACCTGCAGTCTAGGAGCTCAGGAAGACTGAACAGGGGTTTCATGGAATCGGCCAGTGAGCAAACACAATGGCTTGGAAAGGAATTTAAACAGGGTGATGCTGACTTAGAGTAAGGAAGAACTCCATGCTGGATGGATTGGTTTTGGTAAATTTTTCGTCCTAAAAATAACACACACAAAAAATTGTCAATGACCTGTAGAGCTCTAATGGAAAATGCAGAAGGCTGACAGAGAGAATGGTAGGAAAAAATAAGTAAAAATGAACTAGATGCAAAGAAATGTCTTTGTCCTGAATTTCTCTCATAGGTCTGTAACTACCTGATACCTAAAGCTTTCCTTTCTGTAATGCACATGTTATGCCAAGACACCTCATTCCTGTAGTAGCTTTGTTCTACACACTGCAGCCCAACTGTTGTATAAGCTATGACATCATTCGTTTATTCACAATTACTAACGTCTACTGTAAGTTATGCATTACATCAGAGACTGTGTATATAAAACTGTATGAAACATATACTTTTCACAGTAGCTCAGTGTCCATACCTACTGTGGAGTGAAGCACTGCAACAAAAAATAAACGGGTTTTAGGGATGCATGTCAGAGAGCCCAGCCTCCACACCTACCCACATCTTTCTCCAGCACTTCCTTCCAAATATCCAGGCTACGATTTCCTAATCATCTATTTTGGGTTGAGGACGCAGTACTTTCTGATCCACTGAATAACATTATCAATTGCAATTAGACTCCTGCTCCTAAATAATACTTTTGGTCCACTGTCCATTCAGACACAGGAAGAAGGCAGCCTGAGACAAAGAAACACCTCTCTCCCTGACTATGTATCCTGGAAAAATGTCTGGGGATCTAGTAAGGAAGGCCAATGAGCTTTAGCGATTTCTGTGACTAGGGCATTCCTCCCCCAAAAGCAAACCACGTCAATTAACCCACTTCATTTCAGCTACTGAGCCGACGTAAAATTGAAATAACTTACAGTTACTGCCAATTTGGGATCTATCGAAAGCAATGATCCAAGAATAAGAGGTTCCACAACCCATTATCCAATTCCACTCCATTCCTTTTAATTTGGTAAAGTAGAAAATCTAGTAGCTTTGTAATGTTCTCATGACTTGCTTATAGAGAAACGTCAAAATCCACCCATCAAATATCTAAGCCTCAGCTCCATATTATGACCTTAAAATATGATCATTCTTTCAATGGAAAAATCAGAATTAATTCGACGTGCATTGATTTTTAACCCCCTCCCTTTTCTTCCCTCTCCAACAACATCTTTATTGCTGAACCAAAATCCCAGAAATAGACACAGGATCCAGACTCTCTCACAGTCTGTCTCTGGTAAGGAAATAGCTATAAGCTATAAATAAGAGCAGTGATTGCCAATCTTCTGAAATGTGCAGTATCTTATCGCCGCTTAATTTTAGGTTACACTCTGGTTCTGCTTTTCCACTTTGCCATTCAAGTGACTGAGACCCTAGTGCTGGGCAAAAAGTGCTGTTCTCGTGGTTCTGATGGAGTCCGGGGTCTCTAAGCAAGTGGAGAACACCATGGACTCCTAGCCCTTTCCTGGACCTCTCCAGCCTCACCTCTCACCTCTTTTCCATTTACACTCTGCTCCCCAAACAGATCAAATCATGACGCAGTTCTTCTCTTGGCTCTGTGCCTTGTACATTTACAAATGCTGGACTCCTACTGACTTGGCATCATCATAGCAATTATCTCACCCAACTGCAATGTGCCATCTTCCTGTCCATCTCCTCTAACTAGACTGTAACTACCAAGGCTACTGGTCTATAGTGCTTGGCATCTACTATCTCTGTACTTTGTTAAAATACTGAATTGATGAGTGAGCCCTCCTAAGCGTGGGTCACAAGTTCCACCACGGAGCACCTAACTGGCTTCCAAATGAGACTGAGAGCTCCTCAAATGTAGGGATAGGGTCCTTTCTCACATCATAATGCCTAATCTTGTTCCCAGAACACTGTTGAATAAATATTTGCTAGATAGGTAGGTAGCTAGCTGTTGTGGATGGAGGGATGCATGGATGGATGGATGGATGGGTAGATGGACGGGAGCGGAGGGAGAGACAGTTTGTCTTTGAGGGAGATAAGAATAATAATCAGCACTTATCAATGAATATTCAAGCTGATGGTAAACAGGATGAATATCTTCTAGAGTCCTCAGAATAAGGTGACTCCGGAGGTCAGTTTGATCTTTCCAGTTAGACTCTCTGAGGCTGTGTCGCGAGGATTGAACGAGTTTTAGAGAAGTGTTTGACACATCCTAAGTGCTAAAGTACTGTAAACCAGAAAAACACGTGTGACTGCCACTTACATTCTCAACTCTGAAACATCCTCCTAGTCCTGCCAGAAATGATACTCGGGATAATTTCTCTCAAAAGCCTGTTAGAAGGAAGACACCATTCTGAATGAATCACTGAGGCATGGAACCCAATTCCATCACCTCGGTATTTAGCCAGTCATTTTCCCAGGAAAAGACACCAAGGTCAATGTCATAAAAACTGGCTTACAGAATGAATCTTCTAGCAGTCCCCAAGCTCACATTGTTTGTAATTTGCCCAAAAGCCAAAGAAACTGAACATGAAGGAACCACTTTGGTGGGTGTTCTGCCAGAGAAGGAAATTACTGGTCTTTTTTTCTTTTTCTCTCTTCTGAATAAAAAATTAGCATTTCAAAGACTACCATACGAAAAGGACCACACCAAGTGTATTTTTTCCCCAGCCAGCTTTTTTTTTTTTTTAAGATAAATTCTAATCTACAATATTTACACCATCTCCCCGCTTTTCTCTAACCCCAGTCAAGGCAGGAACCGATGAGGCCCTCGAGCAGTAAGTCATCAGACACTTCCCCGAAAATGCAAATGAGGGAAGGATTTTTTTTTTTAATGTAAAGCTCATAGCCTGAAGAAAGGCAGTGCCTCTCTAGCGCACCCACCTCCTCCTCTCAATCCTATCCCTCTCACAACTCAAAGGCTTTTAACATTTTCTTTAAAGCAGCCCAGGAATCTGCCCAACGACTTGTTACTACTGGGGCCCAATTTGTCCTGAAGTTTGCAATTAATGCAGTAATTAAAACCCTTCTGAAGGGCTCTTGGTTCAGTCAATGGTGTTTCATTTCCCAGAAGCGGAGGCTCTCATTCTATAAAAACACAACAGGAGGCACATTTAAAAACTATATTTCAATTGCAAATAACATGGCAGCATCCCCAAATGGCAAAAAGACAATAAGAAAATGATCTGGGGGCTGGGGAGGGGGTTCCCTGAGGTGGCGCTAAAGGTGGGACTTAAATTCTTTTCAGCAGCATCCATGCTCCACTGCTGCTCCTGCAGCAAAGAAAACTCATTCGAAAATGGAGCAAATTAGCAGAATTAAACAGATGGGCACCCTGGGTCATTATCACACCACTTCATTAATGCATCCAGGACGAAGGCAATGTAACACAACAAAACTACGAGAATTAAACTTTCCAAAAGCAAGCAAGCCTGTGCTTTTCTGTATTGACTGAGAACTTCAGATTTAATAAAGACTGATCATATTAATAGTTGATTTTCAAACACAAGTTGAGACTCAAGAGTAATCAAGTTTAGAATTCAACCAGTCAAATAAAACTTTTGGTCTTATCTACAAGAAGCTTCCGGGGTAGCTCAAACTGTAAAGAATCTGCCTGCACTGTGGGAGATCTGGGTTTGATCCCTGCGTCAGGGAGATCCCCTGGAGGAGGGCATGGCAACCCACTCCAGTATTCTTGCCTGGAAAATCCTCACAGACAGAGGAGCCTGGCAGGCTACAGCCCATGGGGTCCCAAAAAGTCGGACAGGACTGAACGACTAACACTTTTACTTTTCATGTCTACAAAGTCATTCCTTGCTTAGCTCTTCTCTCTGAAGCTGTCTGACACACAGCCAGTCTCCTCTCCCCTCCACCCCCTGCCTGGAGCTCCTCAGTGGCCCCTTCTTTGTTAAGACACTTCAACCAGTCCTCAGCCCAACTTTTCAAATTCACCACCCTTTTTCCCCCCAGATGACTCACAAAACAATCTGGTTTCCATCCTAGGTGCAAAGTGTTGGCCTTCCTGCTCCAGACCAGGGTCAGTGCAGAACAGCCTAAAGGCAAGCTGGTGTTAGAGAAGCCCTGGGTTTAAAATCCAGCTCTGACTTTGACTATATTCATGGCTGAGGAAGTCTGAATCACAAATTTATACTTTCTGAGTCTGTGTTTCCTTATTATAAAATGGGGGTGGTACACCTTTCTTCTAGAACTGTTATAAGGGTCCAGGCCACTGGAGATACACAACCATTCACATCTGTGGCTTCCTCCATGTTACTGACAAAGATTCTTCACTTGATCAACCTTTTGTCAAGTTCCTGAATCTTCTCCCAGGTTCAGCTATGCAGTTCTTCGTAAAACCTCATTTTAGCATGAACCCTTCTAAGTCAGGTTAACCAGAACCGCCCTCTCCAATATCTGATAGGTTCCCTATCCTCCACTCCACCCCCCCAGGTGATGTCTAATCACCCTGGCCTGTCTTCAGCAAGAATCCTTTGGGTCAGTTTACCCTGAATCCTTATTACCTGTGATTCCTCTCCCCACCCCGCTACTTACTTGGTCATAAATCTACACTCACCACTTGCCCACACCGAACCCAGAACTGAGTCTAGTTCAATACTGAGGTTTTTCCCCCCTACTCCAAGTGTCCTGATTAATTAAAACCTGTTTTTATCACTTTACTTACTGTCCAACTCTGCTTTTTCTTTGACATGCCGCATCATTTACGGTTCACAACCTAACTGCCCTCAACAAAGCTTCTTCTGACCATTGCAGGTGAAAATGAGCTCCAGTCCAGTCCAGTTCAGTCGCTCAGTCGTGTCCGACTCTTTGCGACCCCATGAATCGCAGCATGCCAGGCCTCCCTGTCCATCACCAACTCCCGGAGTTCACTCAGACTCACGTCCATCGAGTCAGTGATGCCATCCAGCCATCTCATCCTGGGTCGTCCCCTTCTCCTCCTGCCCCCAATCCCTCCCAGCATCAGAGTCTTTTCCAATGAGTCAACTCTTCGCATGAGGTGGCCAAAGTACTAGAGTTTCAGCTTCAGCATCATTCCTTCCAAAGAAATCCAGGGCTTATCTCCTTCAGAATGGACTGGTTGGATCTCCTTGCAGTCCAAGGGACTCTCAAGAGTCTTCTCCAACACCACAGTTCAAAAGCATCAATTCTTTGGCACTCAGCCTTCTTCACAGTCCAACTCTCACATCCATACATGACCACAGGAAAACCAGAGCCTTGACTAGACGAACCTTAGTCGGCAAAGTAATGTCTCTGCTTTTGAATATACTATCTAGGTTGGTCATAACTTTTCTTCCAAGGAGTAAGCATCTTTTAATTTCATGGCTGCAGTCACCATCTGCAGTGATTTTGGAGCCCCCCCAAAAAAAGTCTGACACTGTTTCTACTGTTTCCCCATCTATTTCCCATGAAGTGATGGGACCAGATGCCATGATCATTGTTTACTGAATGTTGAGCTTTAAGCCAACTTTTTCACTCTCCTCTTTCACTTTCATCAAGAGGCTTTTTAGTTCCTCTTCACTTTCTGCCATAAGGGTGGTGTCATCTGCATATCTGAGGTTACTGATATTTCTCCCGGCAATCTTGATTCCAGCTTGTGTTGCTTCCAGTCCAGCATTTCTCATGATGTACCCTGCATATAAGTTAAATAAGCAGGGTGACAATATACAGCCTTGATGTACTCCTTTTCCTATTTGGAACCAGTCTGTTGTTCCATGTCCAGTTCTAACTGTTGCTTCCTGACCTGCATATTGGTATCTCAAGAGGCAGGTTAGGTGGTCTGGTATGCCCATCTCTTTCAGAATTTTCTGCAGTTTATTGTGATCCACACAGTCAAAGGCTTTGGCATAGTCAATAAAGCAGAAATAGATGTTTTTCTGGAACTCTCTTGCTTTTTCCATGATCCAGCGGATGTTGGCAATTTGATCTCTGGTTCCTCTGCCTTTTCTAAAACCAGCTTGAACATCAGGGAGTTCACGGTTCACATATTGCTGAAGTCTCCACCTCCTCTGAATACTTATATCATGGTTCACGTATTACTGAAGTCTCCACCTCCTCTGAATACTTATATCATATACCCATGACTTGTTCATTTGACATTTTTGCCAAAAATAATCTTGTAGTATCGTTATCTCCCAAGGCCCAGAGACTTTACAATGAGACCATAAGCCCACTGGTCATCGCTCATACATTCTTCATCCACCCCAGTCCCAAGCAGAGTCTTAGGCCTTGATTAGCTCATCATCTATTAAGTTGTGCCAGTTGATTGTGGTTTGTTCTTTTCCCCTCCCCTGAGGAAGTGAGCAATGGCCATTACTGAGTTGGCAATTCAACCACCATCTCTCTCTCCACTTGAGAGCATCCTTCTCTCAACATGGCACAAAGAATCTACTAAAACACTTAGTTTTTTCTCATAATATTAACTTCAGTTATAATATATACTAACTAGTGTTTTAGCGGTTAAAGAGGAAACATTACAGAGGACCATTGCAGGCCGAAACCTTAATGAACTGGTAGAACCAGCCCCACCCCCCACCCCGCCCCGGCTCTGGTTAACTTTCCAGCCAATTTCTTAACGCGCTTTCACTGTCTACCACATCTTCTCTCTGACTCATTTTCCATCCTTCCCCACTCTTTGCAGGTGTACCCACTGCTTCCCCACACACAGTTAATTCTTTCACCACTCACTTAGTTCATCTCTTTTGGGTTTTCTGAAAAGTATCCTGAGTTAATTGATCGCTTCTTCCTTGTGGGGAATTCTCAGGAGTGGGAAGCCTGGCCTGCAGGGGAATTGCTGGTCTCTCTCTCTCCTGGAGAAGGAAGGGGGCTCTGAGGAAAAAGGATGGTCAGGGACAAGTTAGGTCAGAAATGACAAATGTTGGGACTTCCCTTATGATGCAGTGGCAGACCTGATGTGAAGAACAGACTCATCAGTAAAGATCCTGATGCTGGGAAAGACTGACGGCAGGAAGAGAAAGGGGCAAAGAGGATGAGATGGTTGGATGGCATCATCAACTCAATGGACATGAGTTTGAGCAAGCTCCAGGAGATAGTGAAGGACAGGCATGACTGGCATGCTTCAGTCTATGGGGTCGCAAAGAGTTGGATATGACTTAGGGACTGAAAAACCACCACCACCACCAGTGGTTAAGACTTTACCTTCTAATGGAGTCGGTGTGGGTTCAATCTCTGGTAGGGCAGCAAAACATAAAACAGAAGCAATACTGTAACAAATTCAGTAAAGGCTTTGAAAGTGGTCCACATCAAAAAAAAAAAAACAAGAATGACATTTGTCGATCACATTGCAAAAGACTATAGCATTTCTCCCTGCCTCTCCTTTCTCTGAGCCGATCAACCAGAGAATCGTGATAATTATTTTTACAGGGAAAGGTCACATTCCTAATCAAAGTTTGAGTTGTGAATGAAATAGAACTGAATACATCTACCTGTTCTCTTTGCTTTCTGGTTTCTTCCTCATCATCTCAACCTGCAGCTCCCTCCTCTGATTTTCATCTCCAAAAATAGCAAAGGGGAAGAATGAGAGGAGAAAGCCACCCACCAGAGGAAGCAGAGCCGTGCTTTGGAGAGTCCCTCATCTACTCAAAGTGCGATGCAAACTACAAGCCTGCCCAATAATTGCACACAAGCCTGCCCTCTGTCTCATGGAAGTCCTGCTCCTAAGGAGACAAGATGCTACATAAACGTTTTTCACATTTGGGGGGGAAAAGTGCAACAAGTCATGCTTTAAAACACTCTGTTAGGTGCTGCTGGAGATCCACAAATGTCTAACCTTCAACCCCCTCACCCACAGCCTGATCAGGAAAACAAGCACACGGACCCCATCACTCAGTGCTAAGTGCATAATGGGTACCAAACACACAGAAAAAGCAAAAATGCTGGACCGTCCTAGTGACTTGAAGCGGGGGAAGGCCATCGGTTCTGTGTCCTGCCCCTCACCCCCATTCCTCTTTGGGGGTCCCAGCTGAAGGAAATAGTCACTGACATCATTTTTATGAATAGGTGGGCAAGTTCTCAAGTGTTTTGACTCCTTCCAAATCCAGAACTCCTCTGGCACACAGTGCCTGGGTACGAAGTTTAGCCACAGCGGCTCACTGAGGTTTCCCAGAGTCTCCAAACCGATCTATCCCAGGTCTGTGGAGCGAACCCACAGCGCTCCAGGAAACCAGCCTCACGAGCATTGATGCAGACCCCTGAGCACGTGCCCAGGGGTCCCATCCACGCTATGAGCGGGAAAGGCCAGCAGGCCTGCCCTGCAGAGTCCTCAGCCATCCCTGGGAATACAAGCCCTTCCATACTTGGCCACAGACAGGGAAAGGAGGCCTCAGATGACACATGGCCCCAGGAATCACAGGACCAAGTCCTCCTAACAAGGGAGGGGCTCGTGAGGATAATGCTGGGGAGAGGAGCCCAAAGGACTGCCTTTGTATCTCTTCCCCCGTCAGCAACAAATCCTGGGTATGTTTCATTCCTCTGAGCTGCAAGTGTTTCTAACATTCTTCAATCCATTCCATCTCAGTTCAGTTCAGTCGCTCAGTCATGTCCGACTCTTTGTGACCCCATGGACTGCAGCACGCCAGGCCTCCCTGTCCATCACCAACTCCCAGAGCTTAGTCACTTACGTCCACTGAGTCGGTGATGCCATCCAACCATCTCATCCTCTGTCATTCCCTTCCATCTCATTAGTGATAATAAGATCTAAGGAAACTTTCCTTCAAAGTTCTCTTATTCTGTTAGACATGGAGGAATTAGACACAGAGGAATTCAGATATAGAGAGGCTCTCTACCAGTACCTACTACAAAGTTAGCTGGATAAGGCCCTGAAGGATGAAGCACTTGACTTTTTTTCATTTACTTACTTTTTATTTATTCATTCAGTCACTCAGTCGTCATTCCATCTCTCAAATCACCCAGGCCCAGCACATTCAGTCAAATAGGCATTTACAGAGCAAACAAAACCCAGAAATGGAGAAACAGGAACCCAGGAATGTCAGGTAGAAGGGGGAACTGGTGGGCATTGAAAATGCAAAGAACGCGAATTTATCTTTTTGAAATGAGGCTGGAAACCACAAGGGCTAACTAAGCCTGTGATAGCCTTCTCACAGATTTTCAGGAGCCCATCATTCATGGAAACAAATGCATTTTTTGAAGGATAGCTCATTTTCAGTCACTCAGTCATGTCCAACTCTTTGCAACCCCATGGACTGCAGCATGCCAGGCTTCCCTATCCATCACCACTCCCAGAGCCTACTCAAACTCATGTTCATTCAGTCAGTGATGCCATCCAACTATTTCATCCTCTGTCATCCCTTTCTCCTCCTGCCTTCAATCTTTCCCAGCATCAGGGTCTTTTCCAAAAAGTCAGTTCTTCCCATCAGGTGGCCAAAATATTGGAGTTTCACCCTCAGCATCAGTCCTTCCAATGAACATTCAGGACTGATCTCCTTTAGGATGGACTGGTTGGATCTCCTTGCAGTCCAAGGGACTCTCAAGAGTCTTCTCCAACAGCACAGTTCAAAAGCATCAATTCTTCAGCACTCAGTTTTCTTTATAGTCCAACTCTCACATCCATACATGACCACAGGAAAAACCATAGCTTTGACTAGATGGAACTTTGTCGGCAAAGTGATGTCTCTTCTTTTTAATATGCTATCTAGGTTGGTCATAGCTTTTCTTCCAAGGAGCAAGCGTCTTTTAATTTCATGGCTGCAGTCACCATCTGCAGTGATTTTGGAGCCCAAGAAAATAAAGTCAATCACTGCGTCCACTGTTTCCATCTCTCACATTTTCAGTTAGCAGCACAGTATCAACTTAGATGGGTTTTTTTTTTTTTTTACTTATTATTTAAAAATTAAGCAGTAAAGTGCTTAAATGGCACTTAGAGCTCTTGATCTTGTGAAAATCTGGAAGCCTCTCCATGCCCACAAGTGATTTATTCCTGTCTGCCAACTGCCCAGCTTGACTTTATGGCTTCATCTACCCTGAGAGGGCTAGCCCCTGTGCCATGCTGGAAAGCCATTTGCTCTCTAAAGGTATTCTCTGGTCATGCCCTCTTCTCCCTAAAGCCCATCATGTGGTCCGGAGACGATGAGAACTCAGGTTAAATCCCAAGATGACCCTTTTTCTTTTAACTTCAGAAACTACTTTGAGAAAAGATGGCCTTTCTGAGACCCCTGAACTGACAGACTATAAAATACAAACCTACACCATAAGGATAAGGACTTATTCAGCAATGTGTCTGAGTGTTTGGCTCATAAGGGCTCAAAGCATATTTACTGGAAAAAAAAAAAAAGACTGTGAATGTGAAGATCGCAAGCGGTGGTCTGCTGAAGACTTTGTTGGCTTTAAACATTTTGTTGAGGATTTAAAACAGTGGACATCCTTAGGACACTGCTTAGTAAAGGTTGCTGCTGCTGCAAAGTCGCTTCAGTCATGTCCAACTCTGTGCAACCCCACAGATGGCAGCCCACCAGGCTCCCCCTTCCCTTGGATTCTCCAGGCAAGAACACTGGAGTGGGTTGCCATTTCCTTCTCCAATGCATGAAAGTGAAAATTGAAAGTGAAGTTGCTCAGTCGTGTCCAACTCTTAGTGACCTCATGGCCTGCAGCCCACCAGGCTCCTCCATCCATGGGATTTTCCAGACAAGAGTACTGGAGTGGGGTGCCATTGCCTTCTCCATAGTAAAGGTCAGATCATTTAGTTAATAACTTTGTGTCAAGTCATGCGCTATGAAACTATCCATAGAAATCAATGATACTGGGCTGAACATGCTGGTTGGTTGGTTGGTTGCTTGGTTGGAGAAGTATTTGTTTCACCCATGCATATCTACAAACCGTCACAAATGCATCTGAAACTAATGGCACCGGACTTCCCTGGTGGTTCAGTGGTTAAGACTCAGCACTTTCAACGCAGGGGCCTGGGTTTGATCCCTGGTCGGAGAACTAGTAAGATTCTACACTGCACAAATGGCCAAAAACAAAACAAATAAAAATCTTCCCTGAAATGAATGGCATGAAAGACCCATATAGTTCCCTAAAATATTGCCAATATAGGCTCTGCAGACTTAAGTTTGCTCTCACATCACAGCAACAACTTTAGGCAGCACCTGCTGAATTGTAAGGTTAAAACTTGAGAAATGAATGTAGTGTTGGTTGTTTTCCTTGACTGAAATTCTGGTTCACTAATCCACTTAGGGCCAAGAACAGACCCAAGTAAGCTGAGGAACCTTCATTAGGATAGATAAAAGTCAGTCAGACCTCTGGGAGTGGCCAGGAAATTCCTTTGATCAGCTAAGAAATGTCTGGGAGCTAAATAGATTAACATGGCATTGTGAAAGGATTCTCAAATCAACAGCTCTGAGAGTTTATTTCTCTTCAATATAAGTAGGCAAATATCCTGTGCAGCAAACAAAGGAACAAATGAAGAAAAGAACCAAATTACATAAACTGGGGAAATACTAAATCATCATCATAATAGCATTACAACAAGAACAAGAATTGTAATTATTTTCCATCTTCTAATCCAAAAGCAATAACACGTCAGATAAATTTATAATATACTTAGGTCCTGCAATAGTTTTAATGGGTGGTAGCTTAAACGTTAGTCATAAAAAATGTAAAAACAATTAAGAATGAGACCAGAGACATGAACCTCAAAGAATGATGGCCAAATAATAACATAGAAAATAACCGTTACTACAGACTCCCAACAGGATATGAAAAAACTTTACCTCAAAATAAACACAGAAGCACGTTTTCTGATAATAGCAATGAAGCCAGGGTATTATTCTCTTTTCTGCTACTAAAACCAAAATTATATTGCTTCCATATAAGAGTGCCAATATACATTTTTTCCATGCTCCTCCCAAAAACAAAAAACCCACAGTAGTAACTTCTCCCCCACTGGGTGAAGTTCTTTGGTGAGAGTTTTATCATCTCTAGTGGCAGGTGGGCCTTATTATACAGAAGTTATTCAAGAAGAAGAGTGCGTGCGTGCTAAGGTGCTTCAGTTGTATCTGACTCTTCAACCCCATGGACTGTAGCCCAGCAGGCTCCTCCATCCATGGAATTTCCCAGGCAAGAATACTGGAGTGGGTTATCATTTCCTTTTCCAGGGGATCTTCCTGACCTAGGGATCAAACCCACATCCCTTACATCTCCTGCATTGGCAGGCAGGTTCTTTACCACGAGTGCCCCCTGGAAAGCCCCCAAGAAGGGGCAAATGTCTAGTATTTTTTTATACACTCCCTGTTCTAATTGTTTTCCCAACTCAAGACACACATACGCAACATGCTCCTGCAAACAATTTTTAACACATTCTGAAAACATAAAATGAAACAATCCCATTTACCACGAAAGTGTCATCTTAATATGCTTCCTAAAGGTTTGTTTTTTTGGTTTTGTTTTTTATTTATTTTTTGGTTTGTCACAAGAGAGGTGCTTTCTCCTGCCTAGGAGAAAGTCATAGGTCTAAACTCCTGTGACACGTAGCACCTGCTTTCTGGTCAAAAGCATATACCTATCTTTTCTCCTCTGCTGGATCATAAGTTCCTCAAACTTCTCCATATCCTGCCTAACAACAATTATACCATGCAAGGAGCAGTCAGTGATCAATCAGTAAATAAGTACCTATGTAATTAGGGAGGGTAGGAAATACATACTGTCACTTTCAGTATCTACATTATAACGATCATCACATACTCTGCCTTTGTTGTTTTTTTTTTTTTTCCCCCTAACAGCCAAATAGAGAAAGCCCCCCTGGAGAAGGAAATGGCAACCCACTCCAGGATTCTTGCCTGGAGAATCCCATGGACAGAGAAGCCTGCCGGGCTACCGTCCAAGGGGTCGAAAAAGAAGGACACAACTTAGCAACTAAACTACCAATAGAGAAAGCCTGCACTTAGTATACAAGGACATTTTCTAAGAAGCCTGGTTTGGTTCTGAATCCCAGCTTCATCGCTCACTTAGCTGTGTGCCTTGGGCAAACACCATAACAGAGATGGTTTCCTCTGTAAAATGGGTATAAGGATGGCAACCTCTGAATTCTAACTAGGATGCAGTGAGTAGCAAACAGGAAGGACTCTGCACAGGATGAGCACACCAAATAAGCTCACTCATAGGAAGGGGACAGAAAGCAGCCTCGTGCCCAATTTAGCAGTTACCAAGGTGGGTTTTCATCTTGCTCAATTTCCTAACATTTTTTAAATACAAAATATCTACTCAGTCCGATTCCACAGAGCCCACAGCAAGATGGGAAATCTTCCCCAAGCCTTAAATGGTTGAGCCACCACCATGAACTCCAGTTAGGCAAGCAGAGTCTGCCAGGTGGATCTTCTTCTGGGTTGGAAACTTCCCTCGAAGTCATTCTTGGATCAGGGCCCACTGCAGCTCCCCTCCCTAAGAGCACCTGCCCCGATCTGTGCGCTCAGTGGTCGGGGCGGGGGGTCTCCACTTCCCTCCCGGGGGGGCCTCAAACACATTCTCTCAACTTCCATCCCACCATCCTGTCTGCCCTCGTGGTACCCACTGTTCTTCCATGAGCGTCCTTGGTTGGTGTCCATTATTACTCATTCTCCACACCACATCCCAGAGTTCCTGCAGAAAGGGAGGGCATGCTATCACTTAACGTTTCTAGGAAAGATTTTTTTTACCTTCACTCTGTCTCTCACCTGCCACCATCTACAGCGTCCTGCAGGAAGAACCTGCATTGCAAAGCCAGCATGGCTGAGCCTGCACACACGCTCTTCAGTGACCAAGCAACTTCCCAGATGCGACTCACACAGAGGGAGACTGCCTCAGGAAGCAGAGCTGCTCAGCCTTCAGAGAGCATCTGAGACACCAGGAGGTTGGAATTGACTTGTATGCACCACTATGTTTAAACTGGATAACCAACAAGGACCTACCGTATAGCAGAAGGAACTCTGCTCAATGTTGTGTAACAACCTAAATGGGAAAAGGATTTGAAAAAAGAAAAAATCACTTCTACAATCATTTTAACTTAAAAAAAAAAAAAAAAAAACACCTGGAGACTAGAAGCTCGGGGTAGACTCAGAAATCTGCAGTTCTGATGAACACCAGGCTGGTCTGGGCTGCTGGCCCATATACCATCCTTGGAGCAGCCCTCTTGTTAAAGAACCTTTGGTGCCATGGACTAAGAAAACATGAATTCATTAAGGGAGTGAAGGGCACAGCCCTCAAGCAAGTGATGTTTCTGTCTCTTTGCCACTTCCTGCCATGCCGCAGCTACAGGCATCCCCCTGCCTCCCATCAGACTCCATGGTGGAGCCTCTTGCTCTTCCACTTGCGTGACGAGGGCATTTACCATGACCGAGGTGCCAGAACTACACTATCGCAGCTCACACACACTCATCTCTAAGGGAGATGAATTATTCGCTTGTACATCGAGTTTAGAGCCATCAAGGAATGTCTCCAAGGTCATGAGCGACAGACATAGGTCCAGAAGGCAAGGCCTGACCCTTAAGCAGGGTACTAAGTCCACGCCAGCCTCCAGATCTTCCCTTCCAGACCCCATCATGTCTCATCTGCTTCCTGGAGAAATATTCATGACCATGTGTGGAATTCCCTCATTCAGACTCAAACGTGTTAGCACAAACCTTTCAGAGACATGGTATCAACTCTGAACAGGATGACCAGGCTTGTCCCTTGCAAACTGTTGAAGACATGAAAGTGTTAATTTGTTCAGTTGTGTCTGATTCTTTGTGACTCCATGGACTGTTGCCCGCCAGACTCCTCTGTCCATGGTATTTTCCAGGCAAGAATACTGGAGTGGGTTGCCATTCCCTCCTCCAGAGGATCTTCCAGACCCAGGGATTGAACTCAGGACTCCTGCATTGCAGGCAGATTTTTTACCATCTGAACCACTGTGGTTTGGTCCAAATGGGTCTGACTTCAAAACTCTCAAAAAGTATCCAGTTCTCCCCACTCAATCACCCACATGGACACTCCCTGAAGATAAACAGGAAAGGTTTCCACTTATCTGCATAGAAATAGGTGCTCCCCACGACAGAGGGCATGATGGCCTTGCTCAAAGGATGGTGGCCCCTAAATTCTCTCTGACTGCACTGCTCTGAACCTCGTCATGGTTCTAACCGAGGAAGTCAAATGACCTGAATGCAAATAGATGTTCTGCCTCCAGCAGCTGCCTGACCTTTAAGTTCTGCAAACCACTTGGAATCTCGGGTTAAAATTGGAAGAAAGTGATATATCTCGCAAGATGGTGTTCAGGAATAAAGGAGGGAAAATATGTAAAGCATATTTGGCACCCATGAGAAACTCCATCAGTTCTCTTTTCTTACCCAGCTTCTGATTGTCCAGAAAATCCTCAGCATTACGAATTGAAACCACCTTAGACACCACAAGAGTCTAAGGTCTCCAAATCACCTGGAGAGAGTTCCCGAAACACAGAGTCTCAGGGGAAAAAACCTGAACCAAATGAACTGTTATCTCCAGGAGTTAAGTCCAGGGATCTGTACATTCTAACGTGCAAACCCTGTTTGGAAACCACTGGTTTGTCCAAGATCAGAACATCTGGTCAAAAAACTCATCTGTGGCTCCCTGGGTGAATGAGACCAAGGGGCCTGCTGCTGAAGTCAAAGGTTTCCAAGCTGTTCCTCCTATGTTTTGGAGATTTCTTTTTCATCCTTTGGCCCATTTCTTTTGATCTATAAATGTATGGTTTTCATAAATTTGATTCTAGCTTACATACACTTATTAAAAGTAGGCAAACCTGGGTTGGGAAGATCCCCTGGAGGAAGGAAACCCACTCCAGTATTCTTGCCTGGAGAATCCCATGGACAGTGGAGACTGGCAGGCTACAGTCCACAGGGTCACATAGAATCGGACACAACTGAAGTGACTTAGCACGCACATGCAAACCCAATGTAAAAAACAAATCTTTGCATGAAAACACTACCATGGCACAAATGAAAACAGGAAATTCAAAAATGTTCTTCCCATGGTGGGTCAAAGTCCTCATGCAAGTATAGCCATGAATGCATCAGATCAGCAGCTGACTAGACAATAAAGACTGTATACAGATGGTCAGGAGAAACATATCCAGTTACTGTCAGAATAATAACTTTGCATTTTTTGACTGCTGCTCATTAAAATGCCCAGTCAGAGCTTCAGATAAAGGTAGCTCTAATACACGGTTCAAGGACCTTTTGACTCAAATATTTTTTTCAAATTAGATTGATAGACATCACTTCACAAGTCTTCACGTGACGAAGCATTAGATTCCCATAGGACCTGGGTACCCACTAGAAAGACAGTAGTTAGGTCTCAAGTTGGTGTGTCAAGAAAAATTTGAACAATCATCTGTCACTGAAGTGGCTTATGTGGTAAGTAGGAAAGAACTCCTAGCCACAGGGAAAAACACTAATAAAAAGGGTGACCTGCAGCAACCCTTTAGCTACACTATATTTAGCAATCTGATTTTTTTTTAATTGTTATCTTCATACAAACTACTTATTAGATCTCTCAAGTTGAGAGATTCTTCCCAACCTCACATCAAAAAAGATGGTTTTTTAAATGGCTTCCTGCTACTTAGGTTCAAATACATAGAGGTATTGCTAACAGCCAGTCTTAATAACCCAAAGGCTGGCCATTACTACTTCAACCCACCCCTATCTGGAGTCCACCCTTGGTACCTGGCCAGAACTCTTTAAAATGCCTTCATGCTGTTAATGAAGTACACTTTTTTTTTTTTTTATGTGGACGATTTTTTAAGCCTTTATTAAATGTGTTACAATATCGTTTCTGTTTTATGTTTTGGTTTTTTTGCCACAGGACAGTGGGATCATCGCTCCCTGACCAGGGATTGAACCCACACCCTCTGTGTTGGGAGGTGAAGTCAAGCTCTCCTTCCCCCATCTTCTGAAATGATTTTCTAGGGACATAGCTAAGGGCTTCCCTGGTGGCCCAGTGGTACAAACCTGCCTGCCAGTGGAGGATGCAGCTGACCACTTCCTCCATCCTGAATCTTTGTAAGGTCTTCCTTTTGCTTCTCTGGCTGCTCCATCCCTTTTATCCCTTCCTCTGCCTCAGCTTTAAAGGCTGCTGTTCTTCATGCTTCATCTTCTATTCACTTTTCCCCCGACCCTCATTCCCTAAGGAACGGTATCTATTTCCTGCAGAGAGAAATACTACGTCCCTGTCCAGAACTCCCATGTTCCTAAATCCAACTCAGACTTCTTTTTGAGTTTCATCCATCCAAGTGCTGACTTGGCATTTCCATTTGGGTGAATCAAAACCACACTGAGCTTCACCCTCCTTGCACAGTATTCCCCTCCCCTTCCCTCTCATGTACACCAGGGCTTGTGCCAGAAATTCAAGAGGAGCCACCCTCCACCTTTCCCTTTAGCAGCAATCCTAGCTGATAACCAAAATGAAAAGATGCCTCCAAAACCAGCTAGAACACTCTTGCTTCTCTTTGCCCCCACCTGCTTCCTCTCTGGAGCAAGCCTGCATCCTGATCTCATCCAGAGCTCCGTCTCAGTGCCCTGTCGCCCCGCCTATATCCCTTTCCATCCACTCTCTGCACAACAGCCAATTGCAATGTCTTCAAAATGGAAGTTTTATCACTCCTGTACTTAAAAACCTTGCAGTGGTATTTCAGGCTTTTAGGACAAAGTCTAGAATCTGAAAAATTCCAGAATGATCTGATTTTTTCCCATTACCTCTCAGATCTCCTCCTTGCCTCCTTTGCCCTGACTCCCCTCTCTGCTGGTCCTCTTCTCTCCATCAGGCATGGCAACGTCCTTCTGTCTTCCTTTCTCCTCCTCCTCCTCCTCCTCCTCCTCCCACTCCCACTGGAAATGTTGCTTTCTCAAGAAGACCTTCTTGTATCTTTCAAACTGTTCTATGTTCTCATCATACCTTGCAATTTTTCCCATATAAAACTTAGCACTTACATAATATATATATAATTGTGCTAAACTTTGTACAAGCACACACACACATATATATGGTTGGCCAAAAAGTCAGGTCTTTCCTAACACATTATGGAAAAACCTGAACAAACTTTTTGGCCCACCCAAAAAAACACACACATACATGTGTGTATCTTGCAAGCCTTTGTGTATCTGTTCTTTCTGCCCCATTAGCTTGGAAAGGGCCATGCCTAATTATATCATCACTGAGATACCAGAAAGCAGCAGAAAGCCTGGCAAACAGATGCCCAATAAATGTTTGTCAAATCATTATGTAAATAAAGGACACTCACCACTTCTCTTTTTCTATCACTTATCCACACTGTTAAATAATTTCATGACTCTCATCATTTATTTAAGCAACATCCTCCGAATGGCCCTTACGATCTCTCTCATGGTTCAGGACTGCCTGGATGGAAGAGGAAAGGAATAGGATTGGGGGAGAAGGGTGCTATACAAATTGACTGAAGAAGTGATATGTGAATAATAAATTTCTAATCCATTTCAATGAATGAACAGATAGGTCCTTGATCAGCCTGCAAGGAAGACCCTGCCTTGAGGTTCATTAGTCAGCTGAAACCCAAGAACAAATGGCCCATGATGAAGATGAGGCTGAAGAAAAGTACCACACATATATTATTATTCGCTACCCTTTTCACATAATTCTTAGGTATATCCTTTATCTTCTCGATATTTAATGAATGTAACATACAGAATGTAGAGGCACAAAAGACTATTTTACACAGCATCACAACCATGCGCTCACTGCCTCCATTCACCTGTTTTGAACTGGTTCCCCTTCTTCCCTGGGCTGCACAAAAGCAGCACAAGCATACACTCAGCTCACCATAAAATCACCAACAATTCTTCTAACAGGAAGTAGGTGGATGATATCAGGGCCTTAATCATTTCCATGGTCTTTTTGATTAGTATTTTTAAAAGAAATATGACTGAGTACATAATGACAGTTATTTAGCAGGTTCCTGGAGATACAACTACTAAAGAAAGTTAATAAAAGTGATTAAACATGGTAGAATGATTACTCATCAATACAGTAAGTTAATACAGTGGGCAGGCTGAACCTAACAATTTTGTTTTCAATAGGCAACTTGATCAGCCATTTTTAATTTCTCCTACTGAGAAGAAATGTGATCATGAAACCCAATTAAGTTGGCAGTGATAAAGCCTGAGCATATTTTGATACAGGAATCTATATCAAGGAGCATCAAGTGCAGCGCAGTGCTCAGAGGGGCTGACTCTTTGCGGCCCCATGAACTGCAGCCCGCCAGGCTCCTCTGTCCATGGGATTCTCCAGGCAAGAACACTGGAGTGGGTTGCCATCTCCTTCTCCAGCGGATCTTCTTGACTCAGAGATTGCACCCAGGCCTCTTGTGTCTCCCACACTGCAGACAGATTCTCTACCACTGAGAATCTGTGGTAAAGAAACACCCTTCTATCAAAATGATCTGTTAAACATGGAGCCTTAATAGGCATCCCAACATGCCAGTGAAAGGCAGTGACTATGGCCTAACTCTCTGCAATTCCAGGGGTAGCTGATGAAATCAGACATAGTGAGCAGCACACCTTAAAGATTTAGTACAAAACCAACCCGCAAAATGCTAAGTCGAACACAGGAATGAACACATAGTCTATACGGTGTTTATCTACCATAAACATGCATGGCTGTTAGGATCCACTCTGCACGTAACTACTGGGCTCTCCCACTGCAATGAGGCACCAAAAGGCACATTTGTCTACTTTTCAAAGGATAGCTGAGCCACTGAGAATAAAATGACCACTGCAAATTGGAATTCTGCCTATTTTAACCAGTGTGGTCAGAAGTGACATTCAGCTATGCATCAGGTGTCAGCCTCGGTCTCTCTCAGAAGAAACTAAAGACTAGAACATCTTGTGTTTTGTCTATTCATTGGCATGAATTAACTATTAGATTTGTGCTGCTATATATTTGGGACACCACTTGTCACAGGGTATCCTAACTAGTACATCTACCATGAGAAAGGTCATGTTCTATAGGCACAGAGTCCCGTAAGTCAGTCTTCGGTAGTATTTCTATTACAAATATCATGTATTCCTTTTCCTTATTAAAAATAAGACATTCACTCTAGAAACTTTAGAAATGCAGCCAAACAAAATCAAAGTTCTTAACATTAAGAACTCTCAAGTCTAACCAGTAACATTTTGTTATATAGCTTTCCAGGCTTTTATTCCTCTTTAGATTGACAGACAGATGATACAGATAATAGCTAATAGTATTAAAAGCAATCATACACAGACTGCATTATAATACCTTTTTCCACTTGACAATATACTATGAACATTGTCAGTCATTATACTTTCTTTCCTCTACAAGATTCGTAAAGATGATACAATAATTCATTATATAGCCATACAGGGTTTGCTTTTTGTTCGGAGGTTTTAGGGGGTTTTGTTTTTGGAGCGAAGGTTTTGGTCACGCTGTGTGGCATACAGGATTTCAGTTCCCCAACCAGAGACTGACTCCACGCCTCCTGCATTGGGAGTGCAGAGTCAACCACTGGACCCCCTGGGAAGTCCCTAGACACACAGTTTTGTCACCATCCTCCCAATGAGGGACACAGTGTTTGGAACAATAGGTAGCCAAGGTACGAGATGTAGATAGAGAAGCATACCATTATGGGGAAGCCTGAACAGTAGTGCAAACGTATAGATCCTTCCAGCCATGGAGAGCAATGTCATCACTGCAGCTTAGGGTTCCATGTAGGAGAAGGAACTGGATAAGAACACTTGGATAAAAGTTGAATAAGTCATCCTAAGGAGTCCTGATTTTCTCCTGACGGCAACTCAAGAGGTTTAAGAAGGGTATCATGTGATCTTTTGTTTCAGAAAAGATCACTCCAGCAATAGTACAGAGAATGAATTTAAGAAGGGGAGAATGTCTGAGCAAAGGTAAGAGACTGATATAGAAACGATGGGAACTGATACACAATCAGTGGAGCTGGCGTAGAAGGAAGGAATCGGAGATGGGTTAAGGAGGTAGAGTCAATAAGATCTGGTCACCAATTGGACCTGGAGCAGAAGGAAAGGTTTCTGGCTGGGGTAACTAGGAAGACACTGATGCTACCACATGGTGAGGGGTTAGCTAAGTTCTTATGAGCATCTCCTACTCTATCTGGCACAGAAAGCTGTCAGTCCAGGACCACTGGGAGTAAGAGCTGTGACTGTAATAGGAGCAGTGACAGCAGTTTCATTATCAGTATCCAGATGGCCTCGCAGGGGACATGATGAGATCCTATTTGGTATGTTTACCATAAAGTGTCTGTAGGACATTTGGGCAGATTATCTGGTAAGTGGTTGGATATACAGACCTGGAGCCAGAAAATAGGGTCCACAGAGATACGGACACAGGAGCCATGATTGATACGCATCATTAGATCTGCGGGAAGAGCTGAGCTCACCAAGGGCGAAGGGAGGAGAAAGACTCAACTGGATGCCACAGGGCTGAGCCCCGCCCTGCCCCCGTGGTACTGGCAGAGCCTCTTCATGTGGTAATTGAAAAAGTCAGGTCGAATTATTTCTCATTTGACAACTTGTTTCTGCTCTGCTCAATCTCCTCACCAAAGGACTAAAATATACCATCTTCTTGCCCCAACAATAAGAATCGCAAGCTGAGAACGAAAGGTCTCTTAACCCAGCCCTGTCTGAGTGTGGAAACTCTGCCCACCATCATCAACACGGGTTCCAATGTGGCTGGGAACCAAGATCCCCTAGTCTCTATGCTGGCCTCCCCCATTTGCACAACAGGGCTCATTATGAGAACCTAAAACAGTGCCTGATTTACACTGTTAAGATAAAATTCACAGTTAAGCACTTTGAATCTTCTTTGTCATTTTGTAACACAAATGACTAAATTTTCTTGCTATAAAAGTTTACAGCTATAAGTTAACAACTCATTTTATAGCTTCAAAGACAGTATTTGCTTCTTGAAAAAAACGATGCCCATGACCACAAATAACTCTATTTTAGATAATGTAATAAAAATGACCCAAAAGGCAAGAGAGGTGAAAATCTTTGGAGGAAAGAGGAGATACCTTTTCATTAGTCCCCTGTCCTTAAGCTCTTTCTCACCTCTTTCAGATTCTCCAAAAGTTCTACCATTGTTTTTCCATAATTGCTGTCTGTAGAATAAGAGAGAGAGGAAGCGAAAAGTTCATGGGTAGTAGTGGAAGGGGTTTGCATGTTGGGTCACTTCTGAGATGACCAGCAGATACAGTTTGAATGGACCGTGCAAAGCTCTTTAGTTCCACTTTCTCAGTCTGCATATTAGGGAACTGAGACCCAAAGTGGTAAGGTAACTTACCCCAAACCATCCAGGTACTGATCTACAAAGCTGGAGGTGGAAAGGAGTTCTCTTGACCCTGAGACTAGGGTACTTTTTACTCATGAATAAGCTAAGGACACTCCAAGTATCTGGGTGCTAGGATACTGTGGTCTCCTGGGTGAGGCAAGGCACTTTCACAACTAGAAAAAACTGCAAGCCATCAGGTTTTAAAAAAACAAAGATAACATAAGGGAAGTGTGTAATGGCACCATATATGAAGTATGTGGAGTAAAACGTAATTTCTTTGGGTGTTCTGCATTCAAAGGCTAGAGTGCATATTTCTGGCAGGATCACTCGTAGGACTGTCATGGAAGCAGCAGGATATAGCGGCCCCTTGAAGGAGACAAGTTCCATGGACAGAAATGAGGGGAAAAGCAGAGCCAGGCAGAAGAAATGGCATATGTAAAACGAGAAGATTAGGAAAGAAGACGGCCTGTTTGTGAAGCAGTTGGACTAGATCAAATCATCCACACAGTAAACATGAGAAAGATTAGTCTTAGTTTGGATTAAGGAGGACAGTGAATGTCAGGCTCGAGAGTTAACAATGATGCATCCATAGGAAGTTAGAGAAAAAAAATAAAGGAAGTCTAATAAAAGCAGTATTTCAGAATGACTCGAAGCCCACTGCAGGGTTTAATGGAAGTTGGTTTGGAGCAGTGGACAGAATAGAAGCAGGGAAATTATAAAAAAAGAAAATTAGTTGAATAAATAAAATCAATTCAAACGTTCTGATACTAATCCAAGTATGACAAAGTGTGTCTCTGGACTCTGTTGATAGCAATATGAAGAGAAGTGCAATATTCTCATGGTGACTGAAGGTCGAATTTACTCTTTAAACCTTTTATTGGTTTTTATTAAGCTATTATCTGTTGTAATTTTGTTATCTGGTGGCTTCAGATTCAGGAACCTAAATGCTGGGCAAATTAAGAGTTGAATAGATTAACACTTCTTTTCTAAGAACTTGTTTATTAATGACACTGTAATTAGAGGCAATAACTTTGAATAGAAAACAACAATATAAAAACTGCTCACCACTTCACACCCATTAGGATGGCTATTATCAAAGCAATAGAAAACAATTCATGTTGGCAGGACTGTGAAGAAATTGGAATCCTTGTGTATGGCTGGTAGGAATGTAAAATAGTGCAGCTATTGTGGAAAACAGGGTGGTAGTTCCTCAAAATATCAGATATAAGATTACCATATGATCTAACAATTACCCTTCTGGGTATGTACTCCAAAGAACTGTAAGTAGGGTCTTGAACAGGTATTTGTACACTCATGTTCATAGAAGCATTACTGACAATAGCCAAAAAGTAGAAGCAATCTGGAGAGTCCATTGACAGAAGAACAGATAAACAAAACGTAGTCTACACATGCAATGGAATATTATTCAGCCTTCAAAAGGAGTGAAATTCTAAGACATGATACAACATAGATGAGTCTTAAAAACATTATGCCAAGGGAAATAAGCCAGAATCAAAAAGGCAAATACTGTGTGTTGCCACTTATATGAGGCGAAACATAATCAAATTACAGAGACAAATTAGAGTGGTAGTTGCCACGGGCTACAGGAGGAGGGAATAGGGAATGATTATTTAATTGGTTTGGAGTTTCAGTTTGGGAAGATGAAAAAGTTCTGGAGATCGATGGCGGTCATGGGGACCCACGATTGGGAACACTTAGTACCACGGAACCGCACGCTTAGAAATAACTTAAAGGGTGAATTTTATGTTATTACAACATGAGGGGGGCGGTGGTGGTAAATCATTCACCAGAATAAAGACTGTGGTTCAAAATGTTTGGTTTCTTTTTAAATAAAATTCCCACTGCAATGAAAGAAAAGTTGCCAGTGTTTCTGAGGAAGAGATATGAGCCATCTTAGTGGATGGGAATGAGGGCCTTGGAAGAAAGAGTATCTGTGTCCCGACCTGCAGAGAAGTAGAGAGCCTGGGGCATTTTGAAGCTGCGGTCCCTTGTGTGCTGACGGCATCGACAATGAATTCTGTGAGCAAAACATCTCCATCCAGGCAGCCACCAAAGAGCCCTGACGGACAGAATCACCTCCCAAGGACAAAGTCTAATGACTAATTCTATCTGAAGCAATCACAGCCACCCTCCTCAGAAGACAGAGCCTCCTCTCCAGGTTCTGCACTGAGTAGCAGCCAGAGTGCCCCCTGTGGTGGAAGAAGATGCTGCCATTCCGTCTGCAGCTTCGCTGAGCACACCTCTTCACCCCTGGTGTCTCCGGGGCTGACGGAGACAGTGGAAGAAAACAACCTCCTTGTTCCCAGCCCAAATGGACAGGCGCCATCCCACCTCCTGTCTAACCAAGAGCTGCCGTAACACTCACAACAAAGCAAAGAAAAAGTGAGAAGTAACTTTATGTCCGATGCAGGATACAGCACGCTTGGGGCTGGTACACGGGGATGACCCAGAGAGATGTTGTGGGGAGGGGGGTGGGAGGGGGGTTCATGTTTGGGAATGCATGTACACCCGTGGTGGATTCATAAAAAACATAAAAATAAAAAGCAAAAAAAAAAAGTTTTGTTTGTTTGTTTTAATTACTTAAGGATACAAGCAGTACTTTTCCATCTTCAGTTACAAGAAGTGACCTTAACAGGCCTGAGTAGTCAAACACCTACAGGGGAAAATCAAGGGAAAACACAGAATTAAGAGCTGAGATCTAATACTCAACTGGAAATGCAGTGGAACGATTTGGGAATGGTGCTACCCAAGACAGTGGCAGGGAATCACTGATGATCCAAAAGTTCCTCCATGCTAGGAAGCCTTTACAACACAGGGAATTCTGTCCCTCAGCTGAGGCTAGAGAGTACAGAGTATTTGTATAAAGACAGAATATTAAAATTCAGAAATAATTCAGGAAAAAAAACAAAATTTTTGGAAATTAAACTTATCAAAAGCCCAAAGGTTGATCCAGAGGAGGAAATGGTGTGCTAAGAGGATATAACTCTAAATTCTACTTCCTACAGAGACCATCTCACAAGTTAGAGACCAGAAGAGAAAGAATCGGGGGTTTTTATTTTGTTTTCTCCAAAACTCAACCTAGAACAGTGATGGCCACCATCCAAGGAGCTGGGATGCTCATTTATTTATTTGATTACTTAATATTTAGCCCACACAGAATAGTCAAAGAATAAGTCTATCGAAGAGGGAAAAAAATGCAGATTCAAGGAGCGGTAGTTACAGCCCAGCAGTCTTAGCAAATCCCTCAGCTTTTTAGCTTCCTTTGCCTTAATGACAATTCCCAGACTAGAGACAAACATTTAGGACAAGAGTGTTACTGCTGTGGACTTTCCAAATTCAGTCAAGCACACAAGGCCTCACTCTTATCGTGAACCTCCATGCCCCGGGCTAGAAGTGGTGTGCCCATTACCGAGACCCTAGTGCCCTCGGCAGACACGTCCCCTCATGTTGGGCTCTGTTCAGCTCACACATACTGGCACGAGGGAGCAAAAGACGTCGTTTCCTCCTCTAGGGTCTCAGCATTACCTCCTAAACCCGGCCCCCAGCTCCAGAAGCAGACTGCCCTCAGAGTTGTGCTCTGCCAGTCCCCAGCACAGTGGACTGGAGCCGATCTCAAAAGCCAGAGCCCTGGGCTTTGTAGGGGGAAGCCCCTGAGACAGAGATGCAACCCAGGTTACCATCTGTGTCCCCATAGGAGGGACAAAGAGCGTATCAGGAAGAGAAGGACATCTATAATTAGATCTTTGCGTGGGTGGGTAGGTGGGTGTGGGTGTGCACAGGCCACACAGCCTGCAGGATCTCAGCTCTCCGACTAGGGATTGAACCTGGGTCACAGCCATGAAAGTCCAAAATGCTAATCACTAGGCCACCAGGGAACTCCCAGCGTTCACATCTTGTGATTTAGGACCTCCATATGTGGACACACTTGGACCCCAGACAGTCGAATTCCAAGGTGCCAAGCGAAGACTTGAGAGATGATGAACAATCATCAATATATACTTCGATGTCTCACAGACTCAGCTTCACTCATGGGCCCCATCACTGACCTAATGCTTTCCCCTGAAGAGTCCCCACAAAGGAAACAGACGCAAAGGGAAGACAGCTGAAGTCCAAGTCAGGAGCTGAGAGTTCTGTTCTCCCATGTACCATCCAAGCTGTGTGTTAAGTTTCTTTTTGTTTTTTTAGTTATTATTAAAAACAGGATATAAATCTGACTAGGGCCTAAAAGGGAGAACCAAAGTTAGGATATAGTTTTCCAGGAAACTATTTTCCATAGGGAAGATAACCTGGTTCTTCTGAAGACAAAAAAAAAAAAAACACACCAATATCAATAACCACTTGAAAGTGAAAGAGTTAGCCACTCAGTCATGTCCAACTCTTTGCAACCCCATGGACTGCCCATGGGATTTCCCAGGCAAGGATAACCACTTAGGCATCTCTTTCTAGGATGCCTACATGGCAAGTCTATATCGGGGGATAGCCCCATGGACTGTAACCCACGAGGCTACTCGGCCCGTGGAATTTTCCAGACAAAAATAATGGAGTGGGTAGCCATTCCCTTCTCCAAGGTATCTTCCCAACTCAAGGATGGAAACTGCATTTCCCGCATTGGCAGATAGAATAGTGCCACCTTCAAAGCCCATATTAGGGGATACAATCAGATCTGTGCCAAGGAGAGATTGGTCAACCCATTTTAAGCTTTCAACCAGACCAAAATTTCTGTTTTTTAAAAAAATCTTCGACCTATATGGGTCATTTGGAAATGGAGAGCCAGGAGACCAGCCTTCAGAAACAGGCATGCTTCAAGCACATCTCATCCCTAAACAAGATGAAAACACAGTAATATGAAAATACAGTCTCTCAACTAGCACTTACCTCAGTAAGACTCCACTCTGCATAACGTTTCAAATCAGTCAACTCTAAAGCGCCACAGGCTGTATCACTAATCAGCTGTTCAAATACTACAAAGTGACATATCTGAGAGAGCGGCTAGGTCATGCATCCTTTCATAATGTTACTTTAAATTTCATGATAACAGAAGAGCACAGAGTAAAATGTGCATGCATAAATTTAAAGCATTCACATATGCATGGAAAACTGTCCACAATAGACATTTCTGTTGTTTAAAAATAAGGACATTTAAAGTTACTTTGCATTTTCTTATGAAAACTTTTGACTAAAACGTGCTGCTATATTACGGCTTTGGTAACACATTACATGAGCCCATAAGAGCCCTATTTTTTTTTAATCTTTTATTTTCTTTAGTTTCCTCATTATATACTTTCAGTGACTATAATAACCCATGAATCCCTACCACTATTTCTCATTATCCACTTTGTTTTCTGTACTATAATTCATTTATGTAAGACTAATCAAAATACCCATTCAATTAGATCTATCTATAGAGAGAATTTTTTACATCATTTGAGCATGTCAAAGACCAAACAAAAAACCTAAGTATTCCTAAATACTGAGAGCAGATGAGTTTCAAGATCTTTGGACATCCAGCCAGTTCATCACTTGCCACTGAGATTTAGAAATAAGTTTTAAAAGATGTTATGTTTATAATTAAGAAAAAAATAACGAGAATAAAACAGGCATCGAAGCAAAGGAAGATTTCCTGAACACTGAATATATTGCATTTGACAAGGGCAATAACCCACCCAATCACATCTTTTGGTCTCATTTGCTATAAATATTCAGGCCAGCAGAAGCACAGACCATTGTTTTGAGCCTCAGGGCTGTTTAAGTTTATGGGTCTTACTTAATACATTAAGACATATGGGAAAACTTTCCCTAGATTCAGAGGGCTTATGGATCACCCACAACTGGTGAAAACTTCCCCCTAGTGCTTGTAACACATCCTGATTCAGATATTTCAATTCACCTTTTAAAATATTTTTATCCCAAAGAGCTGTTTTCCCAAATGACCTATCTTGGTTTCATCTTTTAACATAAATATGTATCAATACATACATGGTTTTTCTATTCAACATCAGTGTTTTACATACACTATAGAACTGACAGTAAGATTTATACAGTTTAAAGAGAGTCATCACAAACACTTGGGGAGTTACATTTACATGTGTATTTGCGAAATTCAAGCTGTCAACTTGTACCTGTCCCTATTGCTACCATCTCAATAGAGCTTTCATTAAGAATGCTGCTGCTGCTAAGTCGCTTCAGTCGTGTCCAACTGTGCGATCCCTTAGACGGCAGCCCAACAGGCTCCCCCGTCCCTGGGATTCTCCAGGCAAGAACACTGGAGTGGGTTGCCATTTCCTTCTCCAATGCATGAAAGTGAAAAGTGAAAGTTAAGTTGCTAAGTCTCAACCCCATGGACTGCAGCCTACCAGGCTCCTCCATCCATGGGATTTTCCAGGCAAGAGTACTGGAGCGGGGTGCCATCGCCTTCTCCGTTCATTAAGAATCATTCTCTTTAATTATTGGCTGGAAAATCCCTGCATTGTTGTCCTTTTCATAACACCATAAGGTCAGCACAGTTTACTAAACAGTTATTGAAGACATGAGAAAAAGACAGACAGTGATCATGAATATTTGATAAACATGTTTGCATTATCAATACATTGCAATACAATAGGGTATACTGAATATTTAGGTTGACTTGTAAGAACATAACTGATGCACAAATCTCGTATGGCCCCATTAGGATGTTATTCGACATCAGCATTTTACTCCTTTTTGGAAATCAGTTGCAGCCTAGTAGAACCTCAAGGCTTTGGAAACAAATGTAGCGCAGCAGACAATAATTTGTTTGAATAAGAGCAATTTAATTGAACAGCAAATTATTTTGTATTCCAATAAATATAAAACCTAGAAATGTGTCTCAACCTGTGCAGTGAGCAAGAGAGAAAGCAAAGACTGGGGAGCATTCAAATGATTGTAAAGGAAGTGTAATTCACACAAGCCCCACATATAAAGCAAACAAGCTATGAGACTCTGTGTTGTCATCTAAAATACACTAGACAGTTTGTTTCTCCAAGAGTCCATTGTTCAGACAAGTGTCTTCATTCATAGGCTACTCAGGAGTTTCTTAGATGAGGGGTAGGGAGGAGAGAAAAAAGAATTCAAGACACTTCTATTAGCTCAGCCCTAAGGCTAATCTGTTGCACGTGTAGTTTCTACATTCATAAGCAAGTTGTAAGAGACAACACTGCAGCTGAGCGCAGGAGTGCTGGAAACTGTTCCCCAGGGCATGATAGCACAAAATGACTTTGCTATATTCCCTCTCCAGCCTAGCATCACAGCTTGGGCAGGAACACAGCCATTGCGCCCCCAGGGCAGCTTCCTATTGTTAGATAAGAACCCTCTGCTCCATCGCTCTCCCTGAAATCTGACCAGAAGCACACAGAAGTGGTTCAACCAAGACAAATCAGCCCCTATTTTCTCTGAATGTTTTCTCCCCCAATAAGTGTTCCTTTGCCTGGTAGGTTCTGAATGACATTGTTAACCCAGACCATACAACTGAATAAATTCACAAGTTTTCACACCCTGACACATACACTTTTACACCCAATATTCCAAGTATGGATTGACTGAGTTTCCATTGTATAAGATAGCTTACAGTCTTTATTTACATCCTCAATGTCACAATAACTACCATGCTTGTAGAAATGCAAGAGAAACTTTTAGCAGGATTTCAGTTAGTCTTTAGCTAAACCTATTAATGTTTCATGCATTATCATACTTTAAAGTGTTTAACACTAAAATCACCAAACATACATGGTAATTACACAAACCTGAAGCTGTAACTTCATAATTTTTTAATCTACTTCATTACATGCAGGAGGAGGTTTCCAGTTCGTTTAAAAGAAAAAAATAAAACCTGTTTTGCTTAACCTGCCACAACTTACAACCATGTGTCTCCTTTGGCTGGCAAACAAAAAGGTAAAACCACCTTCAGTGATGCTTTTTCAGTTCAGAAACATGAAAACAGAATAGTATTCCTCCAGGCAATTTTCCGTTTCCAAACATCCTCTGGACCTTTATAAGAAGTTTACCCCCTGAAAACTGACATGCTCTTTTAGTTCAAAGGCATAATTAACACCATGGTTAATCTAGCAACACCACCCCCCCCATCCTAGGCATCAGTGCCAACCACGACACCCTTCATATTAACTTCCACCATATGTACTAAATGATTCACAATTTATATGGTTTGGGGGTAAAAGCAAAATCCTTCCTGAATTGCATGTAGTAAAATGTGAAAACTGGATGATGGCGTGACTCAAAAGGTTTTGTTTCGGGTTCTCTAACAGGATAACATGATGCAGGACAATGGTGTGATGCTTTTGTGTGTCCTAGTAAGACAGCTCCCAGCGGAGAGTTTCCCATGTTTTATAGTGACATCTATCAGCCGGACCCAGGGAATCCCAACGTCACTCAGCCTTCTTCAGCACCACTGTTTTGAGAACAGCTTCTTGCCACAGAGTGGTGCAGTCTTAACAGGTCCCTGGTGCGCAAAGTGCATTGTGAAACTCAGGCAGTGGAGAATGAGCCATGCTCTTCCCTCACATCAAAACCCAACTGGTAGGCATTAATTAACCGCGGCAGCCTATAGGCACCACAAATGCCAATCAGAAATGTAAACAAATGGCCCTCACCTGCTACAAACTGAAAAGAGCTGACACACTTTGCATCACAGGCAGACTGAGCATCGCATGGTCCTGAGTTTTGTAAAAATTCAATTAACCCAACCATCCATTAGATGGATACATAAAGACCAGGGGGAAAATCTATTATGCATGTGAGAATCTGTGATGTGTAATCATGTTAATTTATGGTTTGAGAAGAAACCCCGCTGTGCTATAGTGATTATATGATCATCAGGAAATTACAAATATTTAGAACCTAGGAATTACTTTTATGAATGGCATAGAGGTAATAACTCCTTCAGAAATGTAATCAGATTATCAACTGATTTCTCAGACCTGCTAATATTAAGGAGACCTGGGAAAAAAAGAGTTTTTCAGGAAAGGTCCTTGAAATGTTAACTTATCTCCCCCAATTCTCCTTAAGGGCCTGCAAGTGAAGCTCCATAATGACGTTCATCTGGTCTGATACACTTAACTAACAAAGCATCCGCCAAACGAAAATACAGTGAAAACAAAAATTCTTGAGATGATGTCACCAAAAAGATAACACCCAACTTTATACTTCTCACATACACATTTTCACAAGGCACAGACTGCACCTATCTGTCTGGACACTCGGTTTTCAAAAAAAAAAAAAAAACCTGCCACATTGAAAGACGAAATCTTGAATCTCGGTGCCCTGTCCTTTCCTTGGTCGGACACAAACCCCCGACCAAGTCCACACTCTGGACCCAAGTCCACACTCTGGACCCGAAGTGATGGCCAGACTGGATAGACCTGTCCGACTCACCCTTCCTCCTTCAAAGGAAAAGCCCCGCACGGCCGCCCTAAAGAGCAACTCCTAACCAAAGCCAAGTTCGAAAAGGCACCACAGGCAAGCCACCGGCCCATTGCCATGCCACCTGGCGAACGAAACCCCAAGGAATTAAAAAGTTTCAGGCGGCCCCAACCGCGGACCAAACTTGGACTTTCCTCAACGGCAAAGCCTCGAAACCGGGAAACGGGAGAAGGCGCTTGCCTGTGGAATCCAATCCACCAAGAGGCTCCCAAACGCGCCCCGCCGCCGCTCGGACCGCGTCCGCCCGAAAGCCGTCGAAGCCCGGCGCCCGCCCGGCGCGCCCCGGGGAGGTCTGCCCTCCCCGCCCTCCCCGCCCGGCCCGAGCGCGCCCCGCGGGCCGAGGAACTTACCGCACCGCTTGCACAGCACCCGGCTGACCTCCTTCTTGAGGTTCCGGCCCGTCTCGAGAGGGGGGAAGGAGGCTCGGAAGGCGGCGGGCGCGCGGCCGCTGCTGTTGGCCTCGGGCTCCATGAAGAAGATGTACCTGCTGTCCTCCTTGAGGCGCCCGCAGGAGCGGAAGGCGGGGCGGCCCCAGGCGCCCAGGCGCACGGTGAGCAGCGAGTCCTTCTTCAAGCCCCCGGCTTTCGCCGCCCACACCTGGTGCACCTTCACCAGATAGGGCGCCTCGGCTCCGGGCTCGGCGGCGCTGGGCGCGGGGCCGGGGGGCCAGGCGGGCACGGTCCCGTTGGCCGGCGGCGGGCGCTCGCCTCCCCACGCCCCTGCCTCGCCCGCGGCCGCCGCCGCCGCCGCCGCCTCCCTGTCGAGTGCCCCCTGCTGCCGCCGCCGCGGCGGGTGCAGCTTTCCCTCGATCACCACCGCGGCGCGCTCAACCAGCTCCTGCACCGAGCCCACGCTGGGCGGGGACGCGTAGCACACCGAGGCCCCCGCGGGAGCCGCCTCGTCGCCGGCGGCCGCCCCCGGCGCCAGGGCCGCGGTCCACAGCAGCAGCAGCAGCGGCGGCAGCAGCGGCGACGGCGGAGGAGAGCGGGCGGCGGGGCCGGTCCTCCCGGCGCGGCGCGCGGCGCATCGCCAGCTCATGGTGCGAGGTGCGTGCGGGCTCCGGTGGCTGTCGGTTCGGACTCTTGCCTCCTCGGTCTCTGGCGCTGCCTCCGTTTTCCTCTCCCCTCCTCCTCCTCCTCCCCCCACCTCCCCGCACCCTCCTCCTAATTTATTTATTGGCGGGGGCCGTGGGAGACTTGTTTACGGGAGGGGGAGGAGGAAGGGAGAGAAGGGGTGGGTGGAACCACAGAAAGGCGAAGCGGTGGAAAGGGCAAAAAAAAAAAAATTTTTTTTTGGGCAAAAGAGAAAAAAAAAAGCCGCCGCCACCGCCTCGGATGCTCGGATGCTGGGAGTAATAGGTCCTCCCCGCGCCGCCGCCGCCGCCGCCGCCGCGCCCGAGCCCGGCTGTCGGGGCTCTGCTGTCACCGGAGGAGGACGTGGAGGTGGAGAAGCTGCCCAGCGGGTAACAGTCCTTTGTGTGAAGTGATGCTGCGGCGGCTGCTGAGGCTGCGAGCGGGCGGCGGGGCGAGCGCGCGAGGCAGAGAGCCCTGGAGGCGGAGTTGCGTGCCTGGAAATGGCTGGGTGGCCGCGGCGGCAGCGCCCTGCGCCTCGCCGGCCTGTTTACCTGCGGGGCGAGCTCGGCCCGCGCCTCCCTTCCCCATGCTGGTGCCCGAGCCCGGCCCGCAGGGTCGGTCCTCCCGCTGAGTCTCCCTCCCCACCCCCGACCTGAGCGTCTCCTCCCTTTCGATCGCCCCGGTTGCTGCAATGGGAGGCCGGGCGGCGACCGAGGGCTGCAGTCCGAGTGGGCTGCGGAGATTTCCCCAGGACTCAGAGGTGACGCTTCGGCGATCCGGGACCTGTTAGCCGGCGCAGGAAGGCTGGGGGCACGCGGGAGACGCGGGGCCTCGTGGCAGAAAAGTTTTGGGTGAACTGGTTACTGGAGAGTCCAAAGGGAGCAACACGTTCGCAGGAGACAGGCTGCGATGAAAACAGCAACTTTCTATCTCGCTCGCTCTCCTGCTAACGCGCACACACGGCGAGATCTTCAGATTTGACGCTTCTCGCTCGGCTTCCCTTGTGTGGCGCTTCGGGCTTGACTATCCTCGCCTTTTCTCTTATGGAAATGCCCGGTTCACCGTGATTTTCTGACCTGTGGGGTACTGCTGATCTGAGCATTGCTTGAATAAAATAGTTGCTCAATAAGGCTGTCTTGTATAAAGTTGATGGCACTTTGTCAACTAGTCCGTTTTTAAAAAAATAACTGAAGTGAAGGATGCCTCTGTGCCTGCTGGGGAAAAAAAAAAAAAGCATCCCAGACAGGAGGAGATATAGGTTCAAGTTGTCCCATCTGAATATCACACCCCCAACCCTAACTCACCCCATCACCGCCCGGCCCACCCGCACCCCGCAGCCAAATTTAAGATGCTACTTTGGAAACAAGAATCCATCATCTCCCAGGGATGTTCATTTCAATCAAGTACCGCTCAACAGAAAGAACACATTTTTAGCACTTAAAGGAAAGTACTTCTGTTGTGCTCTTTTATGGTGAAGAATATATTCAAAGACCTAATAAAATTGAGTGGAAGTTGTCTGTTGCTCAGTGGCCTACTAGATCCACCTTGTGAGAATTTAAGATTTTAAAAGAAGTCTAGTTACATAATCTCCTTTACTCTGGGATTCTTTAAAGTTGCCTCTAGCAGTTTCTAGAAAGTCATTCACAAAATAAGCTTCAGATTTTTCTGCATAAAAAGTAAAAGCTGAGTATAAGTCACCAAAAAAAGAAAAGTTTTTCCCTTGGCATAACGTAGCTGGCTAAAAAACAGTATTTTACTCTCCTCAAGTCCAGCTTGGACAGATAGGGGTCCTGATGCTCACTGTGTGTTTCAACATGTGAGGATTCCTGATTCTTAGGGACTGATGGAGTGCTTGGAGGATAGTAATAGTGCAGGTCTGATCTCCAGTATATGTTCTATTAAATGCTCGTGTGCCTACTGACTTATTGAAAGAAAGTGGTCAGTTGTACTGATGCCTTCACTTTCCTTTGTCCTGACCTCATACATTTCTGATTTTTTAACCTGTTTGGAGTCGCAGCTCCAGCCTCAAAAGTCTTCTCCCTTCCTGTCCACCTTGCAGACCTTGTATCAGTATCTACTGCTATATGGCAAACCAGTCCGAAATGTGTTAGTCTAAAACAGTATTGATTCATGTAGCCCAAGATTCTGTGGATTGGCGATTTTGACTGGGCTCAACTGGAGGGTTCTGGTCTCAGCTGGGCTCACTGATGGCCCTGCTGGGGGCGAACTAGTTTCCGATGGCCTCAGCTGGATAGCTCATCTTTTGATGGATGTGGCCTCTTTCCCTTCAACAGGCTTAACCTGGCCTTGTTCATGTCAGCCTGTCATATTCCAAGAGAGTGGCCAGAAGCATGCAAGATGTCTTGAGGCTCAGAAGTGGCACCTCACCACTGCTTCCATTATAAGGCGAGCTCCAATTCCAGGGGTACATGCTGAATATGAAGAGCTGAAAACTCGCATTGCCAAGGGGCAGAGATCCAGAGAGGGGAAAATTGAGGCTGTTTCTACAATCCTCTGCAGATAGTGAGCCTCCTTTGAGGACCACCTGCCCCTGTACCTTCTTCCATAGACGCCAGACACTCAAAAAGAAAAGGCCCTGCATTTGCAGCCTCCTCGTAATAGATCATGTCATTTTATTGAGCCCAAGTATTTCCATGTTACTCCCATCTCTTCAACTAGTAAGCTTGTTAAGAAGCCAAGACCCATCCTGTTTGAAAGCATTCCCCTGTTTTAACCCAATTTGCAGGACACAGTAAGTGCTCAATAAATGTCAGCTGATGAATGAGGAGGACGTGGTAACATGCTTCCCACACGTTACCCCAACACCACGCAACACTGCCTCAGAGATCAAGTCCAGAAGTGAAAACAACAATAATATTTTAAAGCACTGCTTTACAGCCTCATTAAATGTGAAACCCCCTACTTTGTAGTTCACAAAGCATTTTATTTTTGATTAAATATAAACTGCTTCATATGCTTAATGCCCTTTGTATGTATTTGTTTAAGCCTTTACCTTCCTCCCATGTTTTCTTCTACTCCTCCCTGAGCTCAGTGGTGTTAAGGGGTATTTTCCATGCACGGATGAGATCTGTTTGCATGTGTATTTCATTTCAGTTCTTGCCTTGGGGTCTTCCTTTCCAGGGCTCCCAAACATTGAAAGGATGTTACCTAAAAGGGTACTTTAAGGCCCTTTTGAATGAAAGGGGAAGGGTATTTTTTAAATTAGATACTTTACTTAAGAACAATATTAAAATAGTATACATTGGCTGTCCATTGTAAAAGGTGAAGAAGCTGATACTCCCCCTACCCCGTGCCCCCCCCAATCGGGCAATTCATCAGTCACCATTTCCTGGTTTTTATCAGTAACATTTTGGAACCTAATCAAATATTTTTATAGTAGATGTTTTTACACAGTTTCTCTTTAAGAATCCTTTTTTATTTTTTAAAAAAACCTTTTATTTTTGTATTGGAGTATAGCCGATTAACAATGTTGTGATAATTTCAGGTGGACAGCAAAGGGACTCAGCCATACACATACATGGATCCATTCTCCCCCAAACTCTCCTCCCATCCAGGTTGCCTTATAACATTGAGCAGAGTTTCCTGCTATACAGTAGTTGGGAAGGAAATTTCTAATATGATCAACATAAGCTTCAGAAATGCATGAATAATTGTCTAGTGTGATTAATTGCTTTTCAGAAAAAGAACAATTTAATTTGCCCACACCATTGTTTTCAAAAGTCAAAGGGGCTTGTTCTTGGAAACATCCTAAAATGAGGGTACTTATACCCTGCATCAGACTCACTCGTGAATCAAAATGCACAGATTGCCAGCCCCATCCCAGAGTTCTGAAGGGCTGGGGCAGGCCCCAAGAATCTGCATTTCTAACAAGTTTCCGGGTGCTACCCATGCTGCTGGTGGAGAGACCACATTTGAGAACCACTGCCAAAAACTGTAGATTTATAACTTTGATATGCATGGCATAATGATGCTATAGGCATGTGTAAATAGACATAGACTTTATATGCAAATATTCAACCACCCCTGCATCACAAATGTTCCCCAGCCCAGTTTTGAGAAGGAAATGTGGGGATTGCCTCCTTGGTTATTAGAGACTGGCACTATCTAGCAGTTTGATACTGACTAGTTAAGAATGACCATGTGTTGATAATAAAGGTGAGTGCTTCCTTGAGGACTCATTTCATTGGTCAGTTGAAAGCAAGAGGAAAACTAGAGATCAGAGTGGCTGTCATCATGTTACCTGGTAATATTTATCTGCTTAAATGGGGAAAGAACAGACAAAATTACACAGGTAAAAATGAAAGACTATTTTTACTAGTTTAGAAAATCTGAAGAGGAAACCCACAGTGCAGTGGCAGCCTGAAAAGGTTTACCCACCCCCAGCACTTTATACCTGATTGTTGTTGTTGTTCAGTTGCTAAGCTGTGTCCAACTCTTGCGGCCCCATGAACTGTATGTAGCCCACCAGGCTCCTCTGTCCATGGGATTTCCCAGGCAATAATACTGGAGTCAATTGCCATTTCCTTCTCCAGGGGATCTTTCCCCACCCAGGAAACGAACCCATGTTTCCTGCATTGGCAGGGGGATTCTTTAACACTGAACCACTAGGAAAGCACTTATACCTGATTAGATCACTGCACTTGATTAGATGCTTCTAATTGGTGGTTCTTGAAGGGGCAACAGGAAATCCAAAGAGACACTGGTATCCACTTTATCATCATTGACCACCAGCACAGAGAGTGCACACCTTCAACCATAAATCATGAAACCAGTGATCTCCTGTGTCCTGAATTCAGAGTCTCCCAAAGCATCCTCAACCTGAGTAGCCGTCTGTCTTGGAGTAGATATAGGGTTCCGAAAAAACAGGATTCTGACTGTTTACAAGTGCTTTTTGCTAACAGGCTGTAAGATACTTACTTGAGATCTGGTCATAAAATTCACGTAGTGATTCACTGGTGTGCACCAGTCTTAGATCACTGCTTATTTCGACTGAGTCAGCTATAATTGCTAGGCTGGGCTGGCAATCCTGTCTCTCCCATCATCTGTCCAGTTTGTATGAGTTCATGATGGTTTTCGATGGGTTATTGGTGATGGTAGTGTGTGTGTGTGTGTGTGTGTGTGTGCACGCGCGCGCGCGCACACAAGTGTATTTTCTAAAGGAGAAAGGAGGAACCTGGGGAAAAAAAACAGAGGAAGAAGAAAGATGGAAAACAGAGAACACGAGGGGAAGCATTCCCCAGGATGGCTCAGAACAAGGGCTCATGCGTCTAGGAATAGAACCACAGGTAAGAGCTGAAGTGGCCATTTTGATGGAGAATGCTGTAAGACTTAAAGGCACCACACCGCACCTATTGCTTTAAAACTCAGGTGGAAAGGTGAAAAAGCTGTGTGAGGGGGGAGGCTACTTTCCATTTCTGGGAAGAAGGACCACTGCGGGTGTGTCCTGAAGGAACTGTGGGGGAGGACAAGACAGCGGTGGGAAATAAGACCTGTGAGAGAAGTGGGGGAGCTATGTTCTCACGACACTTAAGAGAGAAGGCCAAACAGAAGCACAGCAGCCAGAGTTCACGCGTGGCTGCCCCACGGGGGAAATTCCCAGCCACTACCTAGCTCACTGGAGAGGGAATGTGGAAAAGAAGGTAGGAGCCAGTGATTACATCCATGTCAGCTAAGAAACCAGAAATAAAGCTATCGATGTTAATAAGACTTCCTTAGTACCCCGCTTGGGGCCAGCAAGATGATGAATATTAATATTATTGTTGACTATATTATTACAATATTATTGTTTAGTGGCTAAGTTGTGTCCGACTCTTTGTGACCCCAAGGACTGTAGGCCACCAGGCTCCTCTGTCCATGGAATTTCCCAGGCAAGAACACTGGAGTGGGTTGCCATTTCCTCCTCCAGAGGATCTTCCCAACCCAGGAATCGAACCCGGGTCTCCTGCACTGCAGGCAGATTCTTTACCATCTGAGCCACCAAGGAATCCCATATATCACAATACTATTGTATTAGTAATATCTTATTATAATACTATGATATAAAGAAAGAATCATTACTATCATCATTTTGTAGATTATTGAAGGCAGTTGTTGAGATCAAATACTGTTTTTATTTTATCACTTTTCCTTGAGTAATTTTCTTTCTTATGCCTTATTAGTTGTTCGTGTTGTTCATTCACTAAGTTGTGTCCAGCTCCCCGTGACCCCATGGACTGTAACCCACCAGGCTACATGGAATTCTCCAGGGAAGAATACTGGAGTGGGTTGCCAGTATTAGTTGTAGGACACTATCAATAAGATACCATATAAACCATCCAATAGAAATAATGCCACTTAAGATACTGAATACATTATATATGTTATTCATTTCCCTTCAAAAATTGATTTGAAAACTTCACAGTGATATCATTACTGATACATAGGAATAATGACTATGAATCTTATTTATTTCTAAGAACATGTTATGGGGCTTACTGTTGCTATTTACAAATATGCCAGTTGTGAAGAAAGACGAGTCCCTTCTGGTAGGTTTTGCATCAGCATTTATTACATCTACTCATGAAAGAGTAGCATAAATTAATATTTTATCATCCACCCCCTAACTTGGGATTCCTTGTTAGAACATTGTAAGCTTTCCCCATTAAGATGATGCTTTGACTCAGAAACAACATCAAATGTTAGACCAGGAAAGAATCCTAGGTATCTGGTTCGAAGTTCTTAATTTTATACATGATAAAAAGGTTCAGAGAAGCTGACTGCTTTTCCCAGGGTCATAAAGCTGTTTTCAGAATGAGGTTTAGAACTCAGGTTCCAGCTCTCCCAATTCTATGCTGTGCCGGTGAGCCACCAGAGTTTAACAAAGAACCCTGTCGTAAACCTTCCTAAAAAGCTGGCAGCCTTTCAAAAACCATTTCTGGAAGGGATAGGATACACAATACTAGCACTTCAGTTCTCCGTCACAAAGGTCTCCTCTTACAAAGGAAGGAGATCTTGGCCCCTAAGCCTGCCCTGAGAGGCCCCGCTTTTGCTTCTCCTGACCACACCATTCCCAAAAGACAACACGCAACAGCTTGCTGTTTGTGGTCCCTGTTTCATGAGTGCGTGATTCTTCCACAGTTAAGCTCTTCTCTGGCATAAGACGTATGCCCCAGGTGGGACGTGAAAGACTTTTTCATTGTCTTTTCCTAGAATGCATCTGTGTTAGGTTTGTTTTTTTTTTTTTTTAAAGATCTAAAACTGGCCCCCATACAAGTTTGGGGGGAAAGGCTGAAGAAAGAGGCAGATCGCCCCAGACTGGTGGGTGTCAGATTTAATGAGAGAAGTCATTTTCAAAAGACTGAACCCCAAACACTGATTCTTCAGGGAAGGAATTCACCAACTTCTTAACCTCATACTCTGGGCTCAGCATCCCCAAAGAGCCTCCTTAACAGTCTGCAAAAATAACCTTACTCCATAACCTATCCTCATGGAATCAGTTTACTGAACAGTCTCAACTGGGCGGGAAATGGCTTTACTGTTTTCTCCAGTCACTACTCAAATATCTCCGTCTCCTGGCCCTCGTTTCAGGCAGATCCTGTAGCTTCCAGATTTTTACAAGTTTATGAAGGAACCATTGCATTCATGGCAACTACCATGCGGGGATTGAAGGAGTCTGGTCCAGGCTAAATCTCATGCAACCTCATCTCCAATCCCAGGCCTCTCTCCAAATGCCCCAAATCGGGCTGCCATGTGGCGGAAGAGACTGGCCTGCCCCTCTCCTTTCCTCCTTATCCTTCCCCTTCTACTTTTGGCTTTTGCAAGGTCTAGGTTGAGGAAGATAAAATGAAAGGAAAAGCATATATATTTTTTTTGTTTGCTTGAATTACTCTGCATTTTAGTTCTTCCATGGCTATTACTGGCTGGCCATCAGTGACCTCTTTGAGGCAGACATCCAAATAACTAGCACTTTTCTGAGCTTCACAGGAAGCTGCCTTAGAAACCCTGCAGGTCCTCAACACTGCACAGTCCCCAGACAAAGGTGACCCAAGTTGCGGCTTGCCTCTTGAAATTTCCCCATCCCTAATGGTATATCTCCTTCCATCCTAACCTGTCACTGCAGTGTTCTCTCGCCCCAGCAAGTCACCTTTAGGACAAGTACTTTTCAGGTAGCTTCTACCTTTCACAGCATCCTCTTAAGCCACGGGAAACTCAAACATCCTTTCCATGCCAAACAATGACAAGGCAGGCTACAACTCACTCATTTCACTCTGCCATTGGAGGTGTTCCATCTGCTGTCCTACCTTCAAAATTCCCCCAGGTAAGCAGCAGGTCCCAGTATCCATTTCCATGTACATCTCAAACATCAGAGAGCACTTTGATCCCTCTCCTCCATCTCCAGGCATCTCAGGGAAGGCATAGGGCTTCTATGTTTGAGCCGGTCTCTCACAGAGGGGAGAGCCGCCAATTTCCTCCTATTCTAGGGACACCCATATCTTCATGTAACTTTCTTGAACCCTCTAAGTTGGTTTAAAGAGGTGTTACCTTCTTCTACTGAAGTGAGTGGGGGAAATGCCACAGTCCTCCCTAGTTAAGGCAACAGCTCACTACCTCTGTGTATTCCTTGCTTCTCTCCATGGAATGGACATGAGTTACAAGGTAATGAGGAAAAGGGTGAGGACCCCAGGGCAAGCCCAGTCACAGGTTAGTAAGTTCACGAAGTATGCAATATCTCACAGCCCGTATTATATTGGGTTGGCCAAAAAGTTCATTTGGATTTTTCCATAACATCTTATGGAAAAACCTCAACCAGTTTTTTTGGCCAACCCAATATTTGTGCTAGGCATGGAATTAGGGCAACACAGCAAAATCAACAAGGAAAGTATTTGAAATGTTCTATAAAGGAAAAGGAAAAGGGAAGGAGGGCAGCTCTTTTCTGAGGTCATTGATACAATATAAAAGATGGGCCAAAAACTCATATGGTATACAGGAATGAAAATGTCTGTGAACCCTACTTTATCAACAGAAAAATTCAGCCTACCGAGAACAAATATTTGGGGAAATAGCAGTAAGTTATTTTATCTTGATATTAAAAATGCAGACGCAATGAATAAATGATTAAAATTGCATTTGATAGACTGAGCCTCATTTATATGTTATTATAAGCATTCAATTAAGTGCACTGTTGGGTCTGGAAATTTAGAAAAGGGTCAAATCTTTAAATAGTTGTTTTTCTCTTCATTAAGTTAAATTAATATACTGGTTTTGGATTTCTTCCTCTGCCCTCAAGGCAAGAGTTCTTAATTATTAAGCAGTTTAATTTAGAGTTTATATTTTTACCACTTCAACTTTGCTGTTCTCTAGTTAATTGTGAAATTTCAAAACATTCATTGATAAGAATTTTCGTTAGGTTGGCCAGATATCAAAATTATTTATAAGCAGCTTCTTATTTATACAAGTCTATGCATGCCTGCTAAGTTGCTTCAGTCATGTCTGACGCTATGCAACCCTATGGACTGTAGCCTGCCAAGCTTCTCTGTCCATGGGATTCTCTGTCCATGAGATTCTCTAGGCAAGAATACTAGCGAGGGTTGCCATGCCCTTCCCAGGGCATCTTCCCAACCAAAGGATCGGACCTGCATCTCTTACTAAATTTCCTACACTGGCAGGTGGGTTCTTTACCACTAGCTCCACCTGGGAAGCGCTAAACAAGCTCAACAGATTACACACACATACACACACACCCCGGGGGAGGGGGAAAGAAAGAGAGAGGCAAAGAAACAGAGTTTTTAAGCCAAATGCCATACGACCAAACAACTCACTTTCATTCTGGAAATTCTATTTTCCCGTCTTTTCAACTTCTTACTCCCTAGAAATGCTTCTACCTAAATCTTTATTTTGTTTTCAGCTAGGAACTAGATCAATGAGATTCAGGATGGGTTCTAGATACCATTGTTTTTCTGTCAAGAGGCATTGAAAGAGGAGAGGTAAGTTTCCCTTGATATAATTTGTTCTTTTGCAACACTCTCCTGTGAGTATCTCTACCCCTGATCCCACCCACTCATCACTCCTTTTTAATTTCTGTTACAAAATGTGGTCACAAGTATTCCTGCAGCTCAGTATGAATCATATTTGAATTTTTCCATGGAAACATGGGTTTAGTTCAGTGCTGTTGTGGCAACCGGAGACTAACGAGTCATTAGGGGGTTGGCCTAATGGATCCCACCACCTGCAGTTCTTTCTATAGCAAATCGTGTTCAGGGTTTTGAACAATGGCCATGAAATGGTAAGTTAAAGATACCCTGCGTTTTTTTACAAATAACAGAGATATCCAAGAGGGAAAAAACTCCTTAAAAAGTTCAACCTTTTCAAATGAACAATATTACTCTCATGTCTCATAGAGAAGTATCTTCAGAATTTCCTACTTAATATAAAGCAGAATCCATTCTTGATCCAATCAAGAATAAGATCTTTGTTATGCCTTCTCCATGATCTAATAAGTAAATCTGTGCCAAACGAATGTTTTCTTAACATCCTTACTTTTCCCATCTCCTTAACATCTTCTATTATATTTCTGCCTCAAACTCAAAAAGTTCTCGTAACAAGTTAGTTAATAATGGAACCACTTTCTTGTTGTCTTTAACCTCCAACTTGATGAACTTTAGTTACCCTTAACCCTGCTATGGGCTGATGTTACCTGGATTTTGTTGTTCACTTGCTAAGTCATGTCCAACTCTTTGCAGCCCCATGGACTGCAGCACACCAGGCTTCCCTGTCCTTCACCATCTCCCAGAGTCTGCTCAAACTCATGTCCTTTGAGTCAGTGATGCCATCAAACCACCTAATCCTCTGTCGCCCCCTTCTCTTCCTGCCGTCAATCGTTCCCAGCATCAGGGTCTTTTCCAATGAGTTGGCTCTTCACACCAGGTGGCTAAAGTACTAGAGCTTCAGCATCAGTCTTTCCAATGAATATTAAGGGTTGATTTCTTTTATGATGGACTGGTTTGATCTCCTTGCTGTCCAAGGGACTCTCAAGAGTCTTCTCTAGCACCACAGTTTGAAAGTTACCTGGATAGGGTCAAGAAAGTGAAAGTGAAACTGAAACTGAAGTCGCTCAGTCGTGTCTGACTCTTTGCGACCCCATGGCCTGTAGCCTACCAGGCTCCTCCGTCCATGGGATTCTCCAGGCAAGAATACTGGAGTGGGTTGCCATTTCCTTCTCCAGGAGATCTTCCTTTCCTACACTTCACCAGCAGGTTGGCTAAAATCCAAGAGCAAAGAGCTTAGTTTCAGCATCCATGGTTTCATGACAATTTGGGGATGAATATTAGAGATTTCTGAAGTTTCAACAGACTGATTAGAAATTTCTTGGAAACTCTAGAACAAAAGACATTTTCTTACAAGTTTTGTTTCTTATCAAAATAATACACACATATAGTCCAAGATAATACTACTTTTATCAGATTTGTTAAAACAAATAATGTCAAGGTATCCCTAACTCCTCATTTCCCCATCCATTAAGTGATCACTTTTAACTTTTTTAGCTCTTTTGGTATTTACCCCCAAAACATGCTTGAACTGCTATTTCTAGATTTTTTTTCAGTCCTAGACATTGTCTACTAAATATGGAAGACAAAGAGTTAGCTCTTATTTCCTCCTTCTAGCTCCCAAATGGCAGCATACTCCCCATGCCCCAGAAGTGCTAAAAACAAATTTTTGATTACATATTCAGTAGCTATATTATCATACCTATGTATGTAATGCAGGACTAAACCATTTAATACACTATGATGGAAATTTTTCCCCTGCTCAATATTTTTATTATCCTGAAGCTAATAATTATTTGGATTATTTTTTCCCATTTGCTTAACTTTCTACTGGGGTGGCCAAAAAGTTCATTCCAGCTTTTCTGTAATATATTCTGAACTTTTTGGCCAACCCAGCAGATGACACCACCCTTATGGCAAAGTGAAGAGGAACTAAAAAGCCTCTTGATGAAAGTGAAAGAGGACAGTGAAAAAGTTGGCTTAAAGCTCAACACTCAGAAAACTAAGATCATGGCATCTGGTCCCATCACTTCATGGGAAATAGATGGGGAAACAGTAGAAACAGTGTCAGACTTTATTTTTCGGGGCTCCAAAATCACTGCAGATGGTGACTGCAGCCATGAAATTAAAAGATGCTTACTCCTTGGAAGAAAACTTATGACCAACCTAGATAGCATATTCAAAAGCAGAGACATTACTTTGCCAACAAAGGTCCATCTAGTCAACGCTATGGTTTTTCCAGTAGTCATGTATGGATGTGAGAGTTGGACTGTGAAGAAAGCCGAGCACCGAAGAATTGATGCTTTTGAACTGTGGTGTTGGAGAAGACTCTTGAGAGTCCCTTGGACTACAAGGAGGTCCAACTAGTCCATCCTAAAGGAAATCAGTCCTGGGTATTCATTGGAAGGACTGATGCTAAAGCTGAAGCTCCAGTACTTTGGCCACCTGATGTGAAGAGCTGACTCATTTGAAAAGACCCTGATGCTGGGAAAGATTGACAGCAGGAGAAGGGGACGACAGAGGATGAGATGGCTGAATGGCATCACCAACTCGATGGACATGAGTTTGAGTGAACTCCGGGAGTTGGTGATGGACAGGGAAGCCTGGTGTGCTGTGATTCATGGGGTCGCAAAGAGTTGGACACGACTGAGCGATTGAACTGAACTGAACTGAATATGTGCTTATCACTAAGTAACCTCAAAGCCTTCCCCAACCCGTCCAAATACTCTCTTGTTGCTTTTATTTACATCAGCTATTCTATCATCTTCATCTTCTTAAAGAAATCTCTCCCTAAAATTCTGACTTGTTCCAACTTTTGCGAGTTACACTTTTTAGCTGATAGTTTTCATTTACTATCAAATTATGGGAGCGTGTTCCTTTCCTGAGTTGACTCTCCTGTTTCTTAGGTACAACGGCTCTTTTTTTTCTTGGTTTGCTCTTTTGTTTTAAAGGAGTACATCCTTCAGCAGCCTCCCAAAAAAGGGTACAGTGGAGTCAATGTTTTCAAATGGTTCTTATACATCACTGGTAATTACTCTGTCCTTATACTTCACTGGAATTTGGCTGAGCATAGATTTCTAGGTTGGAAGTGATTTTCCCTTAGAATGTAGAAGATAAATTGCTCCACTGTTCTTTATCAGCATTGTTTTTCTGCAATTTGCAGCCATTCTAATTCCTGTTCCTTTTTATAGGATAGGTTCCTGCCTCTGTCTGGAAGCTTGTGTGGTCTTCTCTCTTTTCCTGCTGCTGCTGCTGCTAAGTCGCTTCAGTCGTGTCCGACTCTGTGCGACCCCATAGACAGCAGCCCACCAGGCTCTCCCATCTCTGGGATTCTCCAGGCAAGAACACTGGAGTGGGTTGCCATTTCCTTCTCCAATGCATGAAAGTGAAAAGTGAAAGGGAAGTCGCTCAGTCGTGTCTGACTCTTAGCGACCCCATGGACTGCAGCCCACTAGGCTCCTCCGTCCATGGGATTTTCCAGGCAAGAGTACTGGAGTGGGGTGCCTTCTCTGTCTTTTTTGCTAGTGTTCTGAAATATTATGACAGACTTGAGTTGACATCAATTTTTAATGATTTCAGACTCCTCCCGCTGACTCCTTGATCTTATATGCCTGCTGCCTCTTCACACGGATATAATCCTACAGGTTTATTCCTTGGAGGGGGTGAGACAGGGGAGTCTGTGGACTGTGGGCCATCTTTGGCCTACTATATGCTGAAGAAGTGAAGTGAAGTGAATTTGCTCAGTCGTGTCCGACTCTTTGCGACTCTGTGGACTGTAGCCTACCAGGCTCCTCAGTCCATGGAATTTTTCAGGCAAGATACTGGAGTGGGTTGCCAATGCCTAGTCATCTTTTAATCTCAACTCAAGGGTCTTCCCCTTTGAGAACATCCCTGGTTCAACCAACCTGAGTCAATCACTCCCTTTTTTGTGTGCCACTGCTGTGTCTCATATTTATCTCTGTTGCGGACCTTGTAACACTTTATTACATTGTCTGTCTCATTTACAAAAATCAAAGTCAAGGATAATGTTCCATTTCATGATGAAATATTCTTCTGATCCACAGAAGAAAGTAAATTGACTTCTTCTATTATGCTAAGGACTTTATATACACTCATTAAACCCTTAAAATCCAATGAGAAATGCATCATAATGTCTATTTTACAGCTGAGGAAACCAAACCTTAGAGACGTTAAGTTTCTTCTGCAGGACACACAGATAAGCTGCAGAGGTGGGATGCGACCCCAGTCCTACCTGTCTCCCGGTGAGCAGCCTCTCCTCTTTGATTCTGAATGAATCCGTGTGTCCATCCTCCTGTATGTTCCTCCCCACACGTCCTGTTGTGGTTTTCTAGGGCTGCTGTAAAAAAAAACTGCAACAAATCTGTGACTGACAACAACAGAAATTCATTCTCTCCTAGTTCTGGATGCTGCTGCTGCTGCTGCTAAGGCGCTTCAGTCGTGTCCGACTCTGTGCGACCTCAGATGGCAGCCCGCCGGGCTCGCCCGTCCCTGGGATTCTCCAGGCAAGAACACTGGAGCGGGTTGCCGTTTCCTTCTCCAGTTCTGGATGCTAGAAGCCTAGAATCAAAGTGTCCCGCCACAGGCTCTAGAGACAATCTGCTTCCTCCTGCTTCCGGGGGGCGGCTGGCAGTATTGCTCATGGCTGTGTCGCTTGAAGCTCTGCCCTGCTTTCCCATGTCCTTCTCTTCTCTCAGTATCTCCCTTATGTACCTCTTTTCCTTTTAATGAGATCTTTACTTTATTTATTTTTTTCCTTTTTTGGCCACACCACATGACATGTGGAATCTTAGTTCCCTGACCAGGGATCGAACCCATGCCTCCTGCAGTGGAAGCATGGAGTATTAACCACGGCACCACCAGGAAAGTCCCCCTTATATATCTCTTGTAAAGACACTTGTCGTCAGATTTAAGACCCTCCAGATAATCTAGGATGATCTCATCTTGAAATTCTTAATTACCTCTGCAAAGATCGTTTTTTTTTTCTAAATAAGGTCACGTTCACAGGTTCCATTATGTGGGGACCATCATTCCATCCAGTATATCTCCACCCTCTTTTACCTTTGGAAAAGAAACAGCATTGTTTGAAGGAAAGACCTTAACTCTGAAATGGATTCGCATTGGAATTCTAGCTCTGCCTCCTACTGGCTGTGTGATGTTTGATCAGTACCTGAAAACCATCAGCCTTTCCCTCTTCTTTAAAAGGGAAATATTTGTTTCATAGACGGATTTGGGGATTAAATGAAGTAAATCACCTAACACATAGTAGACAGGAGTCACGGCCCATTCTCTCACCACCTTTATAAATAACGCCTCTCTAAGGCCAAATCACAAGGTGAGTGATACAGACTAGATTTTATTAAAAATCACTGAAAACAAAAGTTCAGATTTTTAAAAAGGCCATTGTTTGAACTCTGCACTTTTTACTCTGAGTTAGTTTCTGTTTTCAATTTCCTGGGATCTGGTTCTGATCTTACTATAGGTAAAAGTTTCATGGCTTCATCATCAAGATATGAATTTTTAAATATTTTTGCATTTTTCTGAAAACTAACAAATATTTAAGAGATGTGTATTATGTGCCAGTTTATGAGTCTCAAAAAAGGTGTCAGTTTACAAATATACCTCATTTTTTAAAAATCCAAAATAACATTGTTTAAGTTGGCCACCAACTCTTTACCACATTTAACACTAGACTACTTTCGACTATTTCCAACTGGAATTTATCCTCAAGGAATGAATGTTTGCTACCCCTGAGTATATTTTTTGTTAATGTGATAAGCAGCATAGATGGGTGGAAAGAATAACAAACATAAATCAGAAGAACTTGCTTCAAAATTCAGTGTGTTATTACCAGCTATGTGACCTAAGGGAAGTCATATAATCTCGCTGAGCCCATTTTTTTCTTCTACAAAGAGTGATGCAGATACCTGCCTTGTTAAACTTTTAGAGCTGCTGTCAATACATGTTCCATGGAAAAAATATACAAACCCTGGACTGGGCTAGATATACAAAGTTGAATGTGAGAAACATAGACCCTCACCCTCCCTAGTGGACAGCATCAAAATAAAATTATACCCGTGAAAGCATTTTAACGATGTTAAAGTGATGTGCGTTACTGGACCCCTTATATCCCCAGCAATGATGCTCATCCTAGAATCATGGGATAATACAGAATCCAATCTTAAGCCACTTTATGATTGATCATGGGAGTGGACAATACAATAACACCTGCCCTGACTAAAGGGGAAAGCTCCTAAAAGTTAGCAAGGGCTAAATCTCACAGTGCATTGCAACAACTTTCAAAATTCTCTTCCACTACAGTTTATTCCCATATTACTTGCCCTACGGAACCCTTAAAAATTCTTATCATAGTTTTTAAGGGACCATCTAGAGCAGTGATCCCCAGCCTTTCTGGTACCAGGGACCCATTTTGTAGAAGACAACTTTTCCACGGACAAGCAGTGGGGGTGGGGGTGGGGATGGTTTCAGGATGATTCAAGCACGTTACATTTGTTGTGCACTTTATTTCTATTATTATTACATCAGCTCCATCTCAGATCATCAGGCATTAGATCCTGGAGGTTGCAGACCCTTGCTCTAGAGAATCAGACGGAATATGCTGCCCTGCTTCTAGACCAGAGCTGTCTGGTGGTGTGGTGGGCCCCTGCAGCCCACATTGCTGGCCCCATGGCATATAAAACCCTCCTCCCGGTCCCACTACTGCCTTGTGTACGTTTATTACCAGAATGTCCTCTGTATCATCCTGCATTAGTACTATAAATAGATTACACCATCTCACACAGCAATTAAAGGAGAGATAAAGAAGGCCAACTGTAACCTTGCTATTAGCACAAAGGCAAACTATAATGCATGTTAAACACAGGACACTAAATGTTAAAGAGTGGTATAAATCCAAATAAGACACTGCTCAGAGGACTGAAAAGGGAGGAATGCAAACCAACCAAGGGGGCAGATTCGAGATCATGCCCTGCTAACCTCTACTATATTTGTTCCATTTTAAGTCTCATCCCTGCTGGCTCAGACAGTAAAGAACATGCCTGTAATGCAGCAGACCCAGGTTTGATCCCTGGGTCAGGAAGATCCCCTGGAGAAGGGAATGGCTACCTACTCCAGTAATCTTATTTGGAGAAGCCCATGGGCAAAGGAGCCTGGTAGGCTACAGTCCATAGCGTCTCTAAGAGTGGGACATGACTAGTGATTAACACTAAGTCTCTTCAATCCCGTGAAAATATAAAGCATAGTCAACATATCCTGAGCAAGTCTCACTCAGCACACAAATGACTCCCCTCCCCAGCCTTCCTTATGGTCAGGAGCAGCCCGTGATGAGTTTCTGGTCAGTGGAATGTGAACAGAAGTTTTGTGCATGATCTCCAGGTCTGGAAGGAAGATGACCTTTGCACACCTTGTGGGAAAGAAGGTGGAGTCCCCATCATACTGATCAAGTTAACCAAAGGAAGAGGGGCACTTGTCTTATTTGTTTACCCATTCAATACCATCGTGAAAGTGAAAGTGGCTCAATCATGTCTGACTCTTCGTGACAACACGGACTATACAGTCCCTGGAATTCTGCTGGCCAGAATACTGGAGTGGGCAGCCTTTCCCTTCTCCAGGGGATCTTCTCAATCCAGGGATCAAACCCAGGTCTCCCACATTGCAGGCAGATTCTTTACCAGCTGAGCCAACAGGGAATACCATCACAGGAGCATGCAAAAATTTCCTACAGTGTTTGAGACTTCATACACTTTGGGAGTTAAGACCCTCTAAATAATAGCTTCTAACAGCAATTCCTTTAAAAAAAAAAAATGGAGCATGTGTTTTGAAGATATCGTGAGCTATACTGGCGTCACTGTAGTTCTTATGAGGAGATAGAGTGTTAGTTACGAATGTGGGCTTTGCAGTCAGACAGACCTGAGTTTGAGTTCACATTAGCCACCAACTAGATTCATGCTGTTTATTGGGTTTCTCTAAGTTTTTAGAGCTGACACTAAAAAAGTCTCAGTACTTTTTTAATGTATAATACCAGGCTATTAATAGGAGTTATTTCATAGTATTGCTGTTTATCATAGTATCTGGCACACAATAAGTGTTCAAGAAAAGTTGCCTATCATTAATAAGTGTATCTAGTGCCATGTAGTTAAAAAAAATAAACTGTTGATCATCATTAGTGCTATTATGAAGTCATTCAGGTTTTCCTTCCAGACAAAGGTGGGGTTATACCTCCCTTCCCACCTCTTAGTTATGTATACTCACATGTTTAATTTTTACCAGTGAAAGATGAGTGGAATAGACATGGATCACTTCCACGTGGAAGTTTTAAGAGTCAGCACTTAAAATACTATCTTTTTTTCTGCCACACTGGCAATGATCTGGCTAGTGGCTCCTCTGTCAGCTTGGGTCCTAGAGCCAACCTATGATGTAGCGTGGCCAAGAAATTAATCCTTGTTATTTTAAGCAACTAGAGATGTTGGAGTTTGTTTATTAATAGCCCCCTCTGACCTATACAGGAACAAATATTCATACGGGTAAGTTAGTTTTAAAAATAGTTTCATTGTTTTATAGCAACGTCTCATAATAATAGCTGACAATTGCAAAGGGCTCACAATATTCCAGGAATTGCATGCTTTACGTGTGTTAACTCATCCATCCATTTCCACAATGACCCCATGAGATGCCTGCAGAGCTCTTATCCCCAGTGAGTAGGAGCAGAGAAGTTAACTAGTTTACTCAAGGTGGCATATCTGGTATCTAGTGTGGTAGAAACCAGTTTCAAACCAGCCCAGCTAATTTTCAAGGCTATGCCACTCATTACGCATTCTGTTGCTTCCTGCAGTGAATGCTGGAGTGGAGCTCCCAGGTAGCCTGCTTCAAGACCAAGGCTCTGGTCTCATCAGTTGTCAGAAGCACTGACTGCTGGTGAGCTGACTCCCCGAACACCGTGGAAAGCTCCCTCAGGCAGAGGGCTGCTTCCCCAACTTCGGCCCTTCTCTGAAGGACTAGCTGCCTCTACACGGATGTTCAAGTTTTCCTTTGCTTTTTTCTCCTTTCCTTACTTCCACTCTTCCCCAAAGCATTCCCAAATAAATTTCCTTCATGTAAATCTCATCATTTCCAAGTATGTTTCCCAGGGAACCAGAACAACATTACCTCCCTGCTTAGCTCCACATGTGTCCTGAAACATACACGGACTACATATTAACTCCATGCACAATTAACTGCCAAATGACTGTCACAGTCCATGTGAGTTCAGGGAAAATAAAGATCATCAGGCTGTCTGGAGAAAACTCAAATGATGAAACTTCTCAGGAGTTAATGGAGATGTAGACTCTTCTACTTTCTCTACTGAATTCAGGACTCTTCATTTTTCAAAAATGTCACCTGTAGTTATTTAGATCCAGAAAAATGTCAAAAAAAGAACCACATATTTGTATACAACAAATGATAGTCGATCTGTATTATGACATTTATTCGTACTTGTAAGCAGAAATGGGAAATTGTCTCAAGGTTACATAACTCATGAGCTGATGTTCATCATCTCTTTCATGAAGATAGATGTCTCAGGAGGCTAGAAGTCATTGATCTCTATTGCACCACATATTACATATCACTGTGTTCTACTTATACATGAGAATACTATTGAAAACCAATGTCTTAAATGGATTTTGATTTCTAAGAAATGATGAGGAAAACCTAAGATTTACTTTATAACCTATCCTCTCTCTCTTGTACATCTTAGCTTACGTGGCATCTAATACCACTAAAATTTAAAGAGAGCCAAAATATTACTTGTGGTGTTATTTATTCTTTTACCATAATTGAGTATTTCTCACAATTTCAGCTCTATCCCATTAGCAGTTGTCCATATTTACATGCTGTAAAACTTGAAATATACAAGAAGTTCACAGGTGTGGTAACAAAACAGGCCAAATTATAAAACCAAAAGAGTCTAAATACATCTGTGTAATTTAAATGTCAGTTGCTTAGTCGTGTCTGACTCTTACTATCTCATGGACTGTAGCCCCACCATTTTACCCTTCCATGGGATTCCCCAGGCAAGAATACTAGGAGGGGTATCCATTCCCTTTTCCAGGGGATCTTCCCAACCCAGGGATTGAACCTGGGACTCCTGCATTGTAGGTGGGTCCTTTACTGTCTGAGCCGCCAGGAGAGCCCATCTATGTGATTTCAGATAAACATTATTACCTATTTTCCTTGGTATAAGCATATCTTGTGCATTGTACATTCTGCTTATATATCTTCACTACATGTTAATATAGGTCAATAGCTAATGTTATATAGAATTCAGGACAAATTAGATTATTATATTTCCTTCAACAGAAATTTATTGCTTACAGTTCTGGAGGCCAGAAGTCAAAGATCAGGGTGCCAACATGGCTGGGTTCTAGGGAGAGCATTCCTCCTGGTTTGCAGACATCCATTTTCTCCTTGGACCCTTAGATGGTGGAGAAAGAGAGAAAAAAATATAAAAAACAAACTCTTTGATGTCTCTTCTAAAAAAGTGTTAATCCCACCATGAGGGCTTTATCCTCACGACTTAATTATTGGTTTGGCCAGAGTTTGTTCAGATTTTCCTGTAGCATGGAAAAACCCATACAAACTTTTTGGCCAACCCAATACTGTCTAAAGGATCCATCTCCAAATATCATTGCACTGGTATTAGGGCTTCAAAATAGGAATTTAGGAGTGGACACAAATATTCAGTTCTTATTTTTCACCTTGGGTGGACTCCAGGAGTTGGTGATGGACAGGGAGGCCTGGCGTGCTGCAGTTCATGAGGTCGTAAAGAGTCGGACACGACTGAGCGACTGAACTGAACTGAACCAAAAAAGTAGGATTTTAAAATAAAAACTTAAAACTGAGTAGCTTATATTGTCTACAGAATATTAAAACTGTTTAAATCATTGTGGAGTTTGTGTTTACAAAACATGTAACAAAGCCCTTTGTAACCATCAGTTCAAAATGTAAGAAAGAATCCTATTCCTTATTGGCTACTTTAATTTTATTGAATGTACATTAAATTATGTTAATATTTCAGTGGGGCTATGTTAATACTTTTACACTCATATTACTAACCATTAAACAACTGCTTTATTTTCACAGAATTACAGATAGGAATAGAAAATATGCACCCTTTAAAGTGTTAATATAGGTTAATGAGAGAAGTAACTCCTTGGAGTAACCAAGGAAAGAATAGCCAGAAAGAGTGGAAATGTTAAATTATGAGATATTTTCAGCAAAATATAATCTTTGAAAAAGTTGCAAGTGACTGAGACAGTTCAAACTAATCAAAGAACTACCATAATAGCGGTGCATAGGAGATTTGGTTTAATGCCTAGAGAAGAATTATCCAAAATTAGCATATCAATTATTTGCAGGTAAACAGTTGCTTTTTTCTCCAGCTTGAGGGTGTTCAAAAATAATTTGTTTACTGAAATAATTTATAAATTTCCCCCCAGCAATCTTGTGAATTAACTTGGACATATTAAAGCAAAGTTTGCTATATAATCCCCTCCAAAGTGCTATACCTTCCGTCTAGCTAAGACACAGTTCTGAATATCCATGGTGTCAACTGTGAGTCTTCCACTTCATCTTGGTTATATGTCTCTCAGATATGTATGCTTTTTCATTCATTAAATGCTGATTCTATCAAAATAAATGTTGGCATTAAAATACCTTGACATCAATATCAAAATAGTTAATTCAAAACAAGGTTTGAAAAGGCCAACTGTCTAAATATAGTAAGACATTTCCCTGCCTATACCATAGCCCATCAGGCTCCTCTGTCTCTGGAATTCTCCAGAAAAGAATACCAAAGTGAGTAGCCATTCTCTTCTCCAGGGGATCTTCCCCACCCAGGGATCAAACCCCAGTCTCCTGCATTGCAGGCAGATTCTATACTGCCTGAGCCACCAGGGAAGCTCGGGCTATACTTTACGTCTTATGAATGATTAGGTGATTCAGTCTTGGCATTGATGAGATAGGCTTGTTCAAATGCCGTGTGGTCTCCTAAGAGGGAGAGCATCTCAAAACTTTCCTTGACTCTCAACCAGGCACATTCACCAACAACAGTCACTGAGACAAAATGACTGAAAGTAAGAATAGTCATCATGACCATAGAAAGCATTTTTGATTAAGAGGATATTTTATACAGAAGCATGATTTCTGTTTTCAGAAGAATTACAAAATAGTTTCTTCTTGAAATAGTTATTGATAGTATTACATTTCATTACATTTTTTTCAAATGATTATAAATCATCAGTAAAAATGAACAAATCTTAAAGATTTTATTGCAGTACATAGTTTAAAAAACAAGGCAACCATTAGCTGGGTATATCTTACTTCATATGAATATGTGTCTGTGTAATTTTTTTCTATTTTGTGAGAGGGACTGCACAGCACAGCTTGTGGAATCTTAGTTCTGTGACCAGGGACCGAACCCATCCCTGTGCAGTGGATGCACAGATTCTTAATCACTGGACTGCCAGAGAATTCCCTACAAAATTACTACAGAGGATGATATGGCATGTTGGTTCTGAACTTGGGCTCAGGAGCCAGAGTACCTTAGATCAAAGCTTGACTTCATCACTTCCTATCTGTGTGATGTTGCCATTAGGTAAACAAGCCATTAACCTAACTTTCTGTGGCTCAGTTTCTTCACCTAATAAATGAGATGATCATAATTATACCTACTTCATAAAGTTATAGGAGAAGGCAATGGCGACCCACTCCAGTACTCTTGCCTGGAAAATCCCATGGACAGAGGAGCCGTAGGCTGCAGTCCATGGGGTCACAAAGAGTCGGACACGACTGCAGTGACTTAGCATGCATAAAGGTTATGAAGGTTAAATGTATTAATTATAAAGCAATTAGAACAGTGCTCAGCATATGGTAATTACACAAAAAGCAGTAGATACCCAGTTTTGCTGGTTAGTTTTCCCATGCAGAAGTAGACTTATAAATTCTCCCAATTTTGTGTCCTAGTTTAGATATTCATGTAATTCATCCTGCGTACGTATAATGTTTTTAAAGCTTCCTACCACTGAAAAATGTAGATGTAACATCTGAACATCAGGAAAAAAAAAAAGTGAGGTTTGTTAAAAAGCTTCCTATTATAAAGAATTGTGACCTACTTACATTTGGTCTGTGAATAGCCCAGCCTTTCGTACCTGAAGTTTAGAACATAAGAAACATCACACTGAGTTGCACCCTCAGCTTCAGCTGCTCGTCATTCTCTGTTTGATAATGGTATCTAGAAGCAGGGCCCAGGGATAATATGGCTGCCCTCCATAAAACCAAACTGAAGCATTCAGGAATGTACACCAACAACCTTGAATACCTTCCCTGGGACCCATGAGGCATCTATGATTCATTAATTTTTGCCAGTCCTTCATGTACCATTTTTAATCAATTTCCATCTAGGAGGCTGGCAAGAGAAATACATGTCTACATTCTTTTTCTATTGATTCTGAAAATTGTACTTCTAATCTTCACTAAAAGATTTTGTCCTAGAATTCCACAAATAAGGAAATAAATGTTAAAGTGATAAGAAAATTCATATACGTAGCATATGAGCTGAAAACCATTCTGGACATTTTGAACTTAATTCCTAGAGAAATTTAGTAATGTGATAAAGCCTGGAATGGTAGGGTTCTTTTTCTGAAAACCCAATTATGATCCTGATTCTCCTTATTCAGATAAATGAACTCTTCACCTGGCCAATGAAAATGCTAAAATTCTTGCAATTCATTATAATAGAAGAAATGGATGTTTCCTGAGCATCGTTTCTTGCTTTATTTGCTACAAATTGTCTATTTGTACGTCAATATACACTGATTAGTTTTATGCTTCTGCCCTTGAGAAATGTTTTATAATTAAGTGTATAAAATGACTTCTAATTCTTACTTCCTTAAGGTGTATGATAATTCTATGCATAAATTTGAATTTTAAAGACTTAGTTTCATTTAACAGGGGTTCAAGTATTCTTGTATGTAAACAATGTTGGGAGATATTGAAGAGTTCAATACCTAGAGCTGTACTTTATACCGCAGTGGAGGAGAGTTGATGATACATGTCCCTTAAATTTGGGGCTCCCCAGGTGGCACTAGTAGTAAAGAATCAACCTGCTAATGCAGGAGACAAAAGAGGCCTAGGATCAGTACCTGGGCAGGGGAGATCCCCTGGAGGAGGGCATGGCAACCAACTCCAGTATTCTTACCTGGAAAATTCCATGGACACAGGAGCCTGGCGGGCTGCAGTTCATAAGGTCGCAGAATATGGCATGACTGAAGTGACTTAACACGCATGCATGCATGTCCCCTAAATTTCAAGGTATGCTTTTCTTTTATATTTGCTATATTCCTTTTTATATAAAATAAGCCATCCATCATCGCTCTTTTTGTTTAAATGCACAAATTGAATACATAGAGCTTTAATAAAAATTATTCATGAAGAGCATTAGTCAGTCAGTCAGTTCAGTCGCTCAGTCGTGTCCGATTCTTTCCGACCCCATGAACCGCAGCACGCCAGGCCTCCCTGTCCATAACCAACTCCCAGAGTTTACCCAAAACTCATGTCCATTGAGTCAGTGATACCATCCAACCATCTCATCCTCTGTCGTCCCCTTCTCGTCCTGCTCTCAATCTTTCCCCTCATCAGGGTCTTTTCAAATGAGTCATCTCTTCCCATCAGGTGGCCAAAGTATTGGAGTTTCGACTTCAACATCGGTCCTTCCAATGAAACACCCAGGACTGATCTCCTTTAGGATGGACTGGTTAGATCTCCTTGCATTCCAAGGGACTCTCAAGAGTCTTCTCTAATACCACAGTTCAAAAGCATCAATTCTTCTGTGCTCAGCTATCTTTATAGTCCAATTCTCACACCCATACATGCCTACTGGAAAAATCATAGCCTTGACTAGACGGACCTTTGTTAACAAAGTCATGTCTCTGCTTTTTAATATGCTGTCTAGGTTGGTCATAAATTTCCTTCCAAGGAGTAAGTGTCTTTTAATTTCATGGCTGCAGTCACCATCTGCAGTGATTTTGGAGCCCAGAAAATTAAAGTCAGCCACTGTTTCCACTGTTTCCCCATCTATTTACCATGAAGTGATGGGACCAGATGCCATGATCTTAGTTTTCTGAATGTTGAGGTTTGAGCCAATTTTTTCACTGTCCTCTTTCACTTTCATCAAGAGGCTCTTTAGTTCTTCACTTTCTGCCATAAGGGTAGTGTCATCTGCATATCTGAGGTTATTGATATTTCTCCTGGCAATCTGGATTCCAGCTTGTGCTTCTTCCAGCCCAGCATTTCTCATGATGTACACTGCATATAAGGTAAATAAGCAGGGTGACAATATACAGCCTTGACGTACTTCTTTTCCTATTTGGAACCAGTCTGTTGTTCCATGTCCAGTTCTAACTGTTGCTTCCTGACCTGCATACAGGTTTTTCAAGAGGCACGTCTGGTGGTCTGGTATTCTCATCTCTTTCAGAGCTTTCCACGGTTTATTGTAATCCAGTCAGTCAACGGCTATGGCATAGTCAATAAAGCAGAAACAGATGCTTTCCTGAAACTCTGTTGCTTTTTCCATGATCCAGCGGATGGTGGCAATTTGATCTCTGGTTCCTCTGCCTTTTCTAAATCCAGCTTGAACATCTGGAAGTTCACAGTTCATGTATTGCTGAAACCTGTCTTGTAGGATTTTAAGCATCACTTTACTAGTGTGTGAGATAAGTGCAATTGTGTGGTAGTCTGAGCATTCTTTGGCATTGCCTTTCTTTGGGATTGGAATGAAAACTGACCTTTTCCAGGCCTGTGGCCACTGTTGAGTTTTCCAAATTTGCTGACATATTGAGTGCAGCACTTCCACAGCATCATCTTTTAGGATTTGAAATAGCTCAACTGGAATTCCATCACCTCCACTAGCTTTGTTCGTAGTGATGCTTCCTAAGGCCCACCTGACTTCACATTCCAGGATGTCCGGCTCTAGGTGAGTGATCACACCATTGTGATTATCTGGGTCGTGAAGATTTTTTTTGCACAGTTCTTCTGTGTATTCTTTTCACCTCTTCTTTATATCTTCTGCTTCTGTTAGGTCAATACCATTTGTGTCCTTTATTTTCCCAAGCCCACGAAGAGAATTATGAGGCCCTAATTATTTTTTTCCCAAAATCTTGTTCTGTAGATCATGTGACAAAATTATGGCCCTGCAACTGTACCCCTAGGAATTTACCCAAGAGAATTCAAAATATATGTTCCCACAAAGACTTGCAAACGAATACTCATGGCAACATTATTTTTATTAAATAAAAAGTAGAAACAACCCAATGTCCATCAACTAGTGAATGGCCAAACAAATTGGAATCTATTCATACAAGAGAGCATGTTATTCAGCTATAAAGAGGGATGAAGTGCTGTTATTGCTACAACATGGATGAGCCTCAAAAATATCATGCCAAGTCAAAAGAGCCATGTGGAAAAGACCATATATTGCATGTTTCCATCTACAAGAAATGCACAGAAAGGGGAAATCTATGAGACAGAAATTGGCAATGAAGATAAATGTATTATATATAATTATCTTAGAAATTTGGTTTTTTAAAAAATGCTTAGTATTAGTAAAATTATAAATAATAAAATAGATGCCATGGTAATGATACCTATATACTTATACTTTCAGTATTTTATTATTCATGTCTTTTTATACTGCCTGAGGAAAAATGTTTTAATTAAACAATTTCCTACAACAACTGGGACGATGCCACAACAAGAAGTATGATTTAAATCTACATACTACAGCATTAAACAGAGATGACTTTAGCATGATTTTTTTCTGTTAACTATTAAACTAAATTGCTTCTTAGTGTCCTTTCTAGTGGTAAAACTATTAAATACCATGGGATAAGTTTTGCTGGAGTTTGGTTTTAAAGCTTATTGCCAACCTTAAATAATAAGGGTGTCCCATGCAGCATTCTAATTGCTCTACTTGTATCAACTCATTTAATCCTCACAACAACCAGAAAGCGGACAGGCTAGTTAATTGCCATTTTCCACTTACCAAGAGGTTGTGGAACCTGCTCAGTTTCACACCACTGGGAAGGGGCAGAGCTTGGATTCCAACCCCGGCATTCATTCCAAAGTCCATGTTCTTGTCCATGACACAGCTGTCTCTTAATGGAGCTTTGCAAGGACATATTGGGCTTCCCAGGTAGCTCAGTGGTAAAGAATCTGCCTGCCAACACAGGAAACGTAAGAGATATAGGTTCGATCCCTGGATAGGAAGATTTCCTGGAGAAAGAAATGACAACCCACTCCAGTATTCTTGCCTGGGAAATCCCATGGACAGAGGAACCTGGTGGGCTACAGCCCATGCGGTCTCAAAGAGTCAGACACGACTTAATGACTAAACAACAACAATGAGGACATATTAATATCTGACTTACATTAAGAAGATGAAAAGTGCTCTAAATAGTCAACGTTTTCTATTGACAAGTCAGTTTTTAATGAACGAGTGGACCAGGGAACAACTGCTGTTATTTACTTAAATAAGCCAGAAAAACAATATAAGTATTATGCATTTATGTTGCAGGCATTGAGAAAGGTTGTTTCAAGTGAGACTTATAAATGGCTGTCCTAGAGGAGACTTTATTAAAGAAAAATAATGGCTATGATGTGTTTGCTTTTGGGAAGAGGAGAGAATCCTTCCACATAATAAGAAAAGGTAATTGTCTAGTTTTAAGAATTTTTAATGCCAAGACTTAATTTTAAGGAGATTCAAAGAAATAGACAACTGGAAACTTACATTTAAAAACTGGACATTTTAAATTACATTTCTTAAATGGGATTTTATTATTTGAATTTAAGAGTAAAATAAAAATTTTCTTAAACTTGTTATGTTCTCCTCATTTCCATCAAGAACCTCTACAGAAAAACAAAGATTACATGGAAGCAATGTAAATGACAGATACACACACACCCACACCCACACACCCACACACACGCCCCACACACATACAAACACAAAGTATCCTATGCGGGAAAAGCTTTCCTTCTGTAGAAATAAGCACAGGATTTGGCACGAGCTAGATTTAGGTTCAAACCATGACTTTATTGATAGTTTATTTGGCCTTGTTCAAAGTTCAGCCTCATTGACTCTCAGGTCCAATTCATACCTCCTTCACACTGTTGTTCTGAAGATTAACGAAAACAGTGGAGGATAAGTGACTTTCCTAAGAAATTTGAGCAGCAAGTATTAGTCACCCCTTCCTTCCTCCTGGAGTAGAATGGGAAGCCCAAAGATGTCTGTGATTCCTTCCTTAATCTTTCTTCCATGGTTGTAATGACATATAACCTGATAATATCTAAGGAAGCACTTTTAGCTCTTAGGAGAAAAAGTATTAAATGTGTGGCACATTTGTATTATTTTTCCTTTCATCTCTATTTTTTCCCTTTCCTCTCTCTTTCTTCCTTTCCTCTCTATTTTTTTTTCAAAAAGTTTCTTTGATCAAGCTCATTGCAAAACAGTATCATAAATTTCTTAGTAATCCTAAACCCTGCTTTGAAAACATTATTCCTCATTTCACAGGCTAGATACCAATTTTCAAAAAACCTGAAATTCACAAACGTGGGCGAATATGAATCCAAAAATGTGTGTAATATATGATCACTATTTGTGGTATTCATTTATGCCAGTCTACTGAATTGCACATTCCAAATGTGAGTTACAGCGTTCCTCTGAAACATCTACAGAAAGGATGCTGACACCTCCTGGCCTCTATTGGCTTGGGTCTGGGCTGTGCTCTGCCAAGAGAAGCTGCTCTAGAGGCTGCTTTTGTGGACATTTTAAAACCTCCACACTTTGTCTTGGCTGAAAATTTTGATCTAAATGTGCCAATTGAAATAGTCCAAAAAGTCCAAAAAATTCAGTAAATACAACAAACCCAAAAGAGTTCACAGATGTTAAATATCAACTATAAAATAAGTGTAGCTCTTACTAACACTTTTAGTTGAACAACAAATTCTAGCTAAAATTTCGACAGACCACTGGTTATAAGACTCTTTGTGACCCCATGGACCGTAGCCCTCCAGGTTTCTATGTCCATGGGATTCTCCATACAAGAATACTGGAGTGGGTTGCCATTTCCTTCTCCAGGGGATCTTCCCCACCCAGAGACTGAACCGTGCTCTCTTGCAATGCAGGCAGATTCTTTACCATCTGAGCCACCAGGGAAGTCCTATTAATTATCATACATGCATTGTGCTATTTAAAAGAGTTCAAAATGTAAAAGTTAACAAAGCCAGATCTTCAAAAAAGATATTTTTTTGCTATTGAAAAAAGTTCCAAACAGTGAGTATAACACACATCTATAAATTTTCCAAAAGTTAGACACAGACAGATACATAAACTGAAAGGGAGAATTGTATATTATTTGAAATTTTACTTTATGCCAATATTTTTGAATAAAATAAAAATTTGTCAGAACTGAACTATTAGAGTTGCGAATATTATAAAATGATAAATCAAATGGGATTTCTTATACTGACAACTAAGAGTAATGAGAAATTGGATAACTTGTGAACATTATCGATTTAGTAATTCTCAAAAAGGATTTGTATAGTTAACAGAAGGTACAGCTCTTTTGGAACTGCCAAAGAAAGAAAGAAATACCAAGGGTTTTGATTTAAATTATAAAATTCTCATATTTGTCCCAAACTCAGTTCAGTTCAGTTGCTCAGTCGTGTCTGACACTTTGCAAACTCATGGACAGCAGCATGCCAGGCCTCCCTGTCCATCAGCAACTCCCAGAGCTTACTCAGACTCATGTCCATTGGTTCGGTGATGTCATCCAATCATCTCATCCTCTGTCGTCCCCTTCTCCTCCCACCTTTGATCTTTCCCAGCATCGGGGTCTTTTCAAATGAGTCAGTTCTTTACATCAGGTGGCCAAAGTATTGGAGTTTCAGCTTCAGCATCAGTCCTTCCAATGAATATTCAGGACTGATTTCCTTTGGGATTGTCTGGTTTGATCTCCTTGCAATCCAACGGACTCTCAAGAGTCTTCTCCAGTGCCACAGTTCAAAAGCATTAATTCTTCAGGCCTCAGCTTTCTTTATAGTCCAACTCTCACATCCATATATGACTACTGGAAAAACCAAACTACCCAGGAATAAATTTAAAATTTTCAACTTTACATATTTAATATTTTCCAGAAGTGAAAAGCTTCAATATTTTCATTGACTTTACAGTGTAAACAAAATTCCCTTGACACTCCAAAAAAAGGTTAAAATGTTCTACCTTCTCTTCTGCTGAGGAGAAAGAACGCTTCCCCTATCAGTAGAAACAGTGAATAATGATCAGTAAAAAGCTTCCAGATCTTTAGAAAAGATCTACTGATAATGAACACAGAAAAATTATATACAAAGACAACTAGAGAGCTGATTAGGGAAGCTTCAAGATTTCCATGTTCATTGCATTCATCTCCTGTAGACCATAACTTTATGTATTCATTCATTCACTCATGTTTAACAAAAAGTGAACTAAATAGAGTACCTGACCTCTGGTGAGAGAGAAAATAAACCTATCTAAACTAAAGCCAGAGACCAAGAAGTGATGTCCAAAAATTTAAAAAATTGCAATATATGCAAATAACAAATCATTGTCTTGTACACTTGAAACTATGTTACATGCCAACTATATCTTGATTTGAGAAAAGTAAGGGAACCGCTTCTACTTCTAGTAAGAGGGGACTAAATTCACCCTTCAACCTCCAACTTGAAATAACAATAACAAATGACAAAAATATATGGAACAATGGTTTTTAAGATACTGGACATCAACCAATAAAAGACGGTGATTTTAGAGAGAAAGTAAATCAGGTAATCCATTTGATTGTCCTAGATATATTGCCTTGAGGGAAGGGAATTTCTAGGCCATAGAACAGAGAAGAGGAACCCAAGCAGAGACGTGATCAACCTGTGTAGAGATGGAACTGAGAATCTGGGGATATTAAAGTGGCTCAAGTTGTAGAAGAGTACTGGAGAAGAAAATGCCGAAGGTCTGAAAAAGATACTCCTTAAGTACAAATTAGTACAAGGGAGAAAACTCCTGAGATCAGAGAAAGTAAGACTCCTAAAGGAAAAAAAGTTGATAAAGAATATTTTGTCAAAACTAAAAACTTCTGCTCATAAAGAAAATAAATAAACAAGATGATAAGCCACAGACTGGGAGAAAATATTTGCAAAGCAAAAATCTCATAACGGACTGTATCTTTATATATAAAGGACTCCCTAAACTCGACAATAAGAAAACACAATCAAAGTAAAAATTGACTAAACATTTGAATGAAAACTTTTCAAAAGAAGATGTATGAATGTCTAGTAAAATCATGAATTTACTCAGTATCATTACTCATTGAGGAAATGCAAATTAAAGCCACTACAAATAACTAAAATTTAAAAGACCAACAATACCAAGTGCTGGTGAAGAGTGGAAGATTTGGAACTTTCATACACTACTGGTGGTAATCTAAGATGGTGCAACCAGTTTGGAAAATACTGTTGCAATTTTAAAAAGTATATATATATATATATACACACATATACATATACATATATATACACATATATATTAGACTTATTCATATTGATGTTTGGCAGAAACCAATGCAATCAGTTTAGCAATTATCCTTCAACTTAAAAAATAACTTTTTAAAAAAGCTGTATTATATATATATATGTGTGTGCATACACACATATATACTAGCCATTCCATTCCCAGTATTTACCCAAGAGAGAAAGAAAAGCATATGTCTGTACAAAGACTTGCACAAGAATCTTTACTATAGCTTTATTCATAACCTCCCAAAACTGAAAAGAACCCAAATGTCCATCAAATTGTGAATATAAATCACATTGACATATAACCATGTAATAAAATACCACTCTGTAATAAAAAGGAATAAATTACTAATACACACAGCATGGATAAATCTCAAAAAAAAAATTATGAGACATAAGAAATATTAGCCACAAAAGGCTAATGTAAAATTCTAGAAAAAGAGAAAGTATAGTCACAGAAAACAGATCCATGATTACCAGGGTCCAAGTAGTGGTGTGATAATATTAACTGAAAAGGAGCATGAAGGAAATTGGGATGGGGGAGGGTGGAGGATAGAAATATTCTACAGGGAATATGGCCAATACTTTATAGTAATCATAAATGGAGTGTAATCTTTAAGATTATAATCACTATGTTGTACACCTGAAACATATAAGATTATAAATCAGCTATACCTCAACTTTTAAAAAGCAGAAGCGAGAGAAAAAGGCAAAAAACTGTTCTACATCATCATTTTGGCAGTGATTACATGACCATGTATACATTTGTCAAAATTCATCAAATTGTACATTTTTAATTGGTTAGTTTCATTTCAAGTACATTATGTCTCACTGAAGCTGATAATTCTTAAAAATTGCTTATTAGAAATTGTCCAAAGAGATGATGCTATTGATTCACTAGAAAAATACAAATAAATTTCTCTTTAACTATGTAACTGAAATGGTTGTCTTCATAGATTTAGCTGATATGTGGTTGGAAGAGTAAATACCCGCCCAAGCAAGAGTTACACACCAGCTCCAGAATTTCATTTGGTAGTCTCACCTGGTTTTCTGATTGCATTTTAAACTTTGTTACACACACAAAACCTGTATCAATAGTTTTTCTTTACTATCCTTCCACAAATAGTTCCTGGCCTTAGGAATGTAGAAAATATCTCTGCAAATCTTTATTAATGTCCCTGAAGCCTTGACAAAGCTACTATCCTCCCTTGACAGAGTCCTTTAGATCCAGGGAATGGTCTTTTACCTTAGGATCTGGACATTTAAGACCTTCTCAGGGAAAACAGTTTTGTTAAAACTTTGTGTAACTAGAATTTCAAACCTGTAATTCTAGGAGGTGGGGGAATCATGTTCCTTAACATTATCTTATAGCACCTCCTGGTGTTTTAGATAACTGAAGGTTTAAATCTTGGATGGCCAGTCTCTATTTTTCCCTCAAGCCAGAGAAATTAGAATGATTCTTAATGATGAAAAGTGAGACTATAAATAAATGTATACATTAGTTACAAAGAAATGAATTGAAGGATTCTCGGTTTGGAACGGCCACTTGTTTTTCAAAATAAATAAAAATAATGCCTTCTTACAGGATAGTCTAAACATTAAAAAAGAAAACAGGAGATACACTGGAATTTTTTAGCAAAGAGTGTCTTCTTAGCCAGCCAGCCATCTCTAACTCCACATGGAACACTCTTCATATGAAGAACTTCTGCCCTGGTCAGGGTTTGTCTCAGTCGGGTTCTGGGCAGCTTTTAGGCACAGAAGAGGCTCAGGACCAGCCTCATCTGTATGTAGGTTAGAACTTCTTGAGGCTGAAGAAATGCTTTGCTGGGGAAAGAACATGGCAAATTCAGACAAGCTTACTTATTGATGAGAAGTTAAACTCAATGTCTCTTCCCTCATGCCTGCAACACTGACCATTCCATTTTCCATGACTTATGTAACCAGCCAAAGTAGGAGATGGAAAGAAAAAAAAAAAAAAAACACCTCACTCAGCACATTTTCCTGCATCTGAGTGATTTTGAAATAATTTGGAGCTATGAGGAGGTTGGAGAGATGAAAGCTAAAACGTTCCAAGATTATCTGTGGATATCATTTAAGCATGTTAGCCTGCACCCTAATTCCATAGGTAATTCAGAGAGTCAGCCAGAGTTCCTGTCTTCTGTATGGAATTTGAACAAGCCAGATCAAAGCAGGAAGGGAAACATTCATCATTAAGATACCCCCACACAAACAACAATATAGCTAATTTCTCACTAATATCATCCCTCTAATGGGTTAATATCTTGGTATACATGCAATGATAAGCTTGAAATTTGTAAATTACTAAATTGGTTAAAGTGATCCTTAAGTCTTTTCTTCTCCAGTTTCTGCTGTTTGTGTATTATTAAAATACGTTTTTACTCTTTGGGAGAAAATCAGCAGGTGCTTTTTAATTATTCAAACTCCTCTGGAAACTGAATTACTTAATGTAATTACATCTGGGATAAAAAAAAAAGTTACTAATAAAAGCCATTAACAGTTCTTAGGGAATCTGACATATATATTCACTCTTTCGGAAAGAGACAGAATTGATTTTTTTTCTTTATATTGATTTTGTTTTTCCATAAGAATTGCAGAGCAACAGTCAGGAAAAGATGGTAATATTTATCTTATTGATAAAATGTACTGTGCTCAACTATGTAGATTTTATCCATGAAAATCCATTTTGTTTTGCTACATTTTCATTCGATTGCATAGATAATGAGGGTTCCCCATGTTCTCTCTGGCTCAATGAATGATGTTCTTACTGGAATAAAAGGACATGTTAGAACTGAAACAAAACAGATGTCGATACCAATCATAAACAACCAAGCAGGGGCTTCCCTGGTGGCTCAGTGGTAAAGAATCCACCTGTCAGTGCAGGAGACACAGGTTCCATCCCTGATCCTGGAAGATCCCCCATGCCCCAGAGCAACTACAGCTACTAAGCTTGTGCTCTAGAGCCCAGGAGTAGCAACTACTGAGCCCGTGTGCTACAACTATTGAAGCTCCCACGCCCTTAGAGCCTGTGCTCTGCAACAAAGGAGCCCACGGCAATGAGAAGCCCGCGCACCGCAACTAGAGGAAAGCCCAAGCAGCAACGAAGACCTAGCACAGCCAGAAATAAAATTAAAAAGACCACCAAACAGGGCATGAGAGAATGCCCAACTACTACTATGAAAAAAAGACAAGTGAACAATGAACAATATAATTTGCATGTTTTGAAACAACTTTGTTTTCTTTGAAAAAGCCAGAAACTTATGAAACTGCTTTTCCAGTTACACCCTGATTTTGAATAAACAGGGAGGTGTTTGGGGATGGAAAATTTAAGTGCAGCTGTTTTGATATGGAAACTTCCATAATTTCATCCTTGAGCCAACCAATAAAGTACCCGTCACCCTTTTACAACTTCAGAAAAAGCCTCAAGCTAGCATTTCTGCCCGCCTTGATATGCAAAGGCTGCACTTGGCTGGGATTTGACTCTGGGGAAATTATTCTGAAAGGAGAAAGTTAGGAAGGTATAAGCACACAGACTTGTAACACAGCAGAAACATTTGCTTTCTGGTGCAATGAAAGAGCAGCTGCACATTTCTCATGGCCCTCAATTATGATCTATGTGTACCAACAACACACACAAATTCTGCTTTTTATATTAGTGTTCCCACAACTGACAACAAAACCTTGTGTCGAGCAGCTAAAACAAGGCAGAAAGTCAAGCTCTCATGATCCCAACAGCTCACACAGAGGTGACTATGAAGATAAACGGTCCTTCCAAGCACATGCCTTTTGGATAATAATTTGTTTTCAGTCTACAACTTCTAGGACTTATCATAAATTGAGCCATTTATTTTTAAAAGTTAACCCCTTGGCTTCTCATTGAGAACTGTTGTTTCTAATTAAACAATTCAGTTGATTTGCTATCCTCTTTATGTCTCATTTAAGATTGAAATTCGCTCACCTTGATCACTGCTTTTACAAAGCACTGGTATTTTACTTCTCAGCCAGTTTCTCCTCGTAAATAGGTTTATTTTTCTGTCTATTCTGATGTTGGGAGTTAAAGAGGCTCTTTTGGCTCCTTCTAGGTTATCTTTAAGACATGATATACATGATTTTCATTGTTCTTCGTTTAGACTATGAGAGAATGTCCTGGTCACACTGCTTATAATTCTCAGGCACAGACATCAGACGCTGGTTCTCAAGCCAATGCCAGCACATGACAATATTAACACTGCCTTTTTTGCAAAATGAAAAGACAAAAACCAAAGGGGGAAAACATAAGTTTTTATAATGCTGAATTTACTCCATTTGAGTGTCCATCTTTTGATTCTGAGAGCAATTTTTCTTTATGGCTAAAATTCCCTTTTTTGAAATGAAGGTGACTGCAAATGGTAACTGTTTTTAAAGCCCTACTTGACACAATAAAAATGCTCTATAAATTTCCATTTTCTGTGAACTTCTGCTGGTATATGAAATTTTAAAATCTGAACTCATCTAAGACAAGCAGGCCCTTGACTCTCTGGAATGGCAGTGTTAAGTAACAACTAAGAAATGGAATCAGATGTTTGCTATGCGCAAGTAGCGAGGGCTTCCAACTAGACTTTAGATAAGAATGGTTTGAATTGACAGCACTCAGTTCAACATTATATGTATGCTAATTAGTTTTCCTATCTTAACACTTAGTCGAGTAGCTCAAAATAATCACCCATTCGTTTTGTCTTCAAAATCTTAACTAAAAATTTGCTCATCAAATTTTTTGTGATACATAACAAATATTCCAAAGACAAATTTCATCTCCAGTATACTCAAACAACATCTATCAGTGGAATTAGAAGAAATGAGTTCACTGGAGCTGGCCAAACTTGGTTCAGGCAGAGAGACCTCAGTTTCCTCAGAGAATCACTGTTGCCATCACAGTCCTTCCAACTATTACGGGTGACATTGGCATCTCACTACTGTCATACACCTTGGATTCCTCTTTCTTTAGATGGAACCTACAAGAATAATCCCGACCGACCTAATAGGATGTGAACTGAGCTTTACATTATAAAATTGCAGCAATTGTTTTAGTAGTATTTTAATTCTAAGTTTTAGGTCAACACACATAATTTAAAAGCTAAAAAGGTAAATAGCTATTCTCTCAGGAATGGCTTTCCTGGGAGGAAGCCAGTTTAGTGTTTTGAATAATTATTGGTTGTAGGATCAGGAGGGAATATGAAAAGTACTGAACAGTGACAATTAACATCGGTTTCTCCAAAATCTACCCTTTAAGCTCATACAATTGATGTACTTCTATATAAACCCACACTGTATCTGTGAAGCCAAAAACACAACAGGAAAAACCGACGTCATCAGTATTTTATTACATCTGTGGATATTCTCTTTGTTTGCTTTTGCCTCATGAGATAACATTTTGGATCCAAGTGTTACACATCCACTAGCTGGATTTCCTATGTTCTGCAATTCTCTGAGTAACCTCCATTAATCTAGATTCCTCAAGGGGCTCCAAGGCCATTAGATCCTTTAAATTGAGAGCTGTTTTTTATGAGCCTCACAAAGACACACATTGAATTTCTATCCACAGATTGGAGAAAGATATTGATTTAAAACAGGTGTAAACATAGTTTTTTTTTTTTTTCTGGTTTCTTTGATACATTAGTGTGATGATTAGTTCATCCCTAAAAGAGCATCACCTAGACTTATTTCCTTTTCTTTCTCAAAACTGCCTACTTAAGTGCCACAGCTTCGTTCTGTATTACTAGGAAAGAGTAAATGCATTAGGACACATACAGCCATGAAGAGACTAAGGTAAATATACCTAGTGTGCGTGCCCGCTCAGCTGTGTCTGACTCTTTGTAACCCCATGGACTGTAGCCTGCCAGGCTCCTCTGTCTGTGGAATTTTCCAGTCAAGAACACCAGAGGGGGTTGCCATTTCCTTCTACAGGGGATCTTCCCAACCCCCGGATCAAATCCATGTCTCCTGAGTTTTCTGCATTGGTGGTAGGCAGGTTCTTTACCAGCTGAGCCACCAGGGAAGCGTGGGTTCTTTACAAATACACCTAACATTATCTCTAACAAAAATGTCCATTTTAAAAGTACTTAAATGCAAACTAGTTAAAATATTACTTTTTTAAAGTTTTGATTCTTTACATCAATTCTTTATACCAATTCTGTACAAAAAAAATAAAATAAGAATGCCAAAATATTCTAAAAACAGGTTGCAAGAATAACTAAAGCCTTAATCAGTAGGGAAGCCAACAGGTGTCTCAAAGAGGTTTATGATGCTTCCTCTCCCCTCCCCCAGTCCAAGTTAAAATCCTATCTTATTGTGCTTTGTGCAAATGCAACTTCAAAACAAGCACCTATGGGATTTGCAGGATTAGATGATAGTTTTATTTTTAATTTTTTAGAAGCCTGGATGTTTTGTTTTCCAAGTGGCTGCAACTATTTACATTCCCATCAACAGTGTACAAAAGTTCCCTTTCCTCCATATCTTCACCAACACTTTTCCTTTGTATTTTTGGTAATAGCCTTCCTAACAGCTATGAGGTGATATCTCATTGTGGTTCTGAGACCCTGATGCTGGAAAACATTGAAGGCAAAGGAGAAGGGGATGGCAGAGGAAGAGATGGTTGGATAGCATCACTGACTCAATGGACATGAATTTGAGCAAACTCCAGGAGATAGTGGAGGACAGAGGAGCCTGGTATGTGCAGTCCACAGGGTCGCAAATAGTCAGACATGATTTAGTGACTGAACACAACAACACAATTAGTGATGATGATCAATAAATGTGTTTGGAAAACTAGGTACCCACATGCAAAAGAATGCAATTGGATCTTAATCTTATACCATGCACAATAATTGACTCGAAATGGATTAACGATATAAAAACTTTAACTTGTAAATCTCCTAGAAGAAACAAAGAGAAAAAGCTTAACATTGGCCTTAGCAATGATTTCTTGATATGACACCAAAAGCAAAAACAACAGAAGCAAAAATTGAAAAGTAAAAAAGTAAAAAGCTTTTTACATCAAAGTAAAAAGCTTCGGAATATAAAAAAAAATCAACAAAATGAAAAACAACACAGAGAATGGGAGAAAACATTTATAACCCATATATCTGATAAAAGGTTAATATCCAAAATATATACCTAAGGAACTCCTACAATTCAACAGCAAAGTACAAAAACAAAAGCCACAAATAAAAGGCCTGAACAGATATTTCTCCAAAGGAGACATACAAGTGGCTAACAGATAAATGAAAAACACTTTTGTGAAGGGAAAATACAAATTGAAATGAAAGAATTTCTAAAAAAATAATGATAATAGAGAGATATATTGTAATTAATGTTTAGAGGAAAACTCACAGACTTCCATTTTTGTTAGTCAAAAAAATAAAAGAATGAAACCAAATAAAGTAAATACCAGCTCAAAAAAAACCTATAAAAAGAATAATAAAGTAGTAAGAAAGCACAAAGGAGAAAAAAAAATAAAATGTGGAAATTAAGGAGGAAACATTTTAAAATAGTAGGCTTAAAGAAAATTACTGTAGGTTGAAAGAAATTAATGAAATAAGAGAAATCACTAATATGAAAAATAAGAAATAATAAGGGAAAATAACCGTTGAAATGCAAAAATTAACACCAAAAGAGATTATTTTGCAGACCTCTAATCAAATAATTTGAATATCTGCCTGAAATGTACAATTTCCTAGGGTAATACAGGCTAACAATATTTGACTCTATTATCAATAAATGATATTTTTCACAGAAGATAAAAATAAACTATACCACTAAAAAAAAAAGCGGGGGTGGAGGGGGTGGACATTTTGCCCAAATAATTTGAGAAGAATTTCAGAAGAAAATTCTATCAAACTTGTAGTGAGCCACTATTTCAAATGCTTTATGAATTGTTCTAAAACATTGAACATGGCTTCCCTGGTGGTCCAGTGGATAAGAATCTGCCTGCTAATGCAGAGGACATGGGTTCGATCCTCAGTCTGGGAAGATTCCACGAGCAACTAAGCCTGTGCTCCATACCTATTAAGCCCACTCATCCCAGAGCCCGCGCTCCACAACCAGAGAAGCCACTGCAATGGGCAGCCCGAGCACCACAGTGAAGAGTAGCTGCCACTTGCCACAGCTAGAGAAAAGCCCAAGGAAAGCAACGAAGACCCAATAATACATAAAAACACATGAGTACCCAAAATACCCAAAAATAAATAAAATAAAATACCCCAAATACCCAAAAATACAAAAAATAAAACACTGAAGATGACGGGAAATTTTCTAATTTTTCATGAAGTACTACGCTGATCATTGTGAAACAATCCTAGGGCTGTCTTCACAATGAAGGTCTACTATCAGAAAAGGTAATTTTGAGCCTTGTCTCAGATAGGGGGAAGGTCATTCCTCAAACTGTAGATCTCTGTAGGGGCTTTTCCTCTCATCTAAGAGAAAAAGTTAACAGGGATCAGGGCTTAAAAAAAAAATAAGTTAGGAACACTGCAGCCAAGGAAGGAAGTGGGCAGGGGCGGGGAGGGGGGTGGCAAGAAGAAAAAAACTTAAAAGCTATCCCACTAGAGAAACAATTGTGCAGGTGACAGCCAAGAGACACAGACCCACTAAAAGCCTGAGATTTCATCTTCAGGTTATAGACTGTTTCCCGAGAATTGGACAACAGAGAAGGCTGAGCACTGAAGAACTGATGCTTTCAAATTGTGGTGCTGGAGAAGACTCTTGAGAGTCCCTTGGACTACAAGGAGATCAAACCAGTCCATCCTAAAGGAAATCAACCCTGAATATTTATTGGAAGGACTGATGCTGAAGCTGTAGCTCCAATACTTTGGCTACCTGGTGTGAAGCGCTAACTCACTGGAAAAGACCCTGATGTTGGGAAAGATTGAAGGCAAAAGAAAGGGGCAGCAGAGGATGAGATGGTTAGATATCATCACTGACTCAATGGACATGAGTTGAGCAAACTTTAGAAGATAGTGGAGGATAGAGGAGCCCTGTGTGCTACAGTCCACGGGATTGCAAAGAAAAACTAAAGAACAGTCTTCTCCCCTACCTTTTACCTTCATACCAACAGAGCTGCAGAAAAAAGAACTGCCAGACCTTCTCTAAGGAGTACGTAACTATGAAGCCCAAAGAGAAGGAGAGAGACAAAAACAAGGATAGTGGAGGGATCTGAAGTCTCTGACAGCACACAGCAAACATTAAACCCAGATTTGCATAACTGTTCTTACTGAAAGCCCATCTATCAGTCCCTAGCACCCAATACAAGTTCAGCCTCCCACAACATCTTGTAAGAAATGCCAAAAGTCAGGAAAAACAAGTCTATGGAGTCATCAGACTCAGAAGAAATTATCAGACAGAAATTTAAAACAGCTATGATTAGAATGTTAAAGAAAAAATAGACAACATAAAAGAGAAATATATAATATAAAAAGATAGATGGAAACTTTAAGAAAGACACAAAAGGAGATGCTAGAAACCAAAAAGATAGTAGAATGCCTTTGGTGGGTTCATCAGCAGACTTGATGCAGCCAAGGAAAAAATCCTAATTGGTGAGCTTGAGGACATGTCAATAGAAACTTCCCAAACTGAAATGCAAAGAGAATGGAAGGAAAAAGAAATCAGTACAGAATATCTAAGAACTCTGGGATAATTTCAAAAGGTGTAATATATGCATAATTTAAATACCAGTAGGAGAAGAATGAGAGAATGGAACAGAAGAAACGTTTGATCCAACAGAGAACTTTACAGAATGAATCATAGAAAAGCAACGCACATATCCAGAAGGTGCAGAGAACACTAACTAGGGTAAATACAAAAGAATAAAGAGAAAAACTCCCACACCTAGGCATATCACATTCAAACTGCAGAAAACCAAAGACAAAAGAAACTTCAAAAGAAGCCAGACCTCCCCCACCAAAAAAAAGCTGCATCCCTATAGGGGAACAAAAATAAGCATTAGAATGGAGTTCACATCAGAAACCATGCAAGCAAGAAAAGAGTGGTGTGAAATATTTAAAGTGTCAGAAAAAAAATCCACACAGAGGAATTTCAAATAATTTATATGGATATTCTCAAGGAGGAAAGGTATAACTTCTTGCTCCTCGAGTACTGGGTTTTCATGGTAACTATTTCCAAAAAACACATATGAAAAGAGAGAGGAATGATTTAATAGTGGAGAAACCTGACCAACACTGTCTCAGCTAGGTGACAGGTCATGTTGACAGTATGTATGTACCCTTGGTAAATGTAGTCTTCCCCCCTAAACCAATAATCCCAATCTAATCTAATCATGATAAAAACATCACATAAATCCCAACAGAGGCACATTCTACAAAATACCTAACCAACACTCCTCAAAACTATCAAAGTTAGCAAACACAAGGGAAGTCCAGAAACTGCCATAGCCAATAAGGGCCTAAGGAGATACAGCTACCTGTAATATAGTTTCCTGAATGGAATCCAAGAACAGGAAAAAAAATGACACTAAGTAAAAACTAAAATAATTTAATTATCGACTTTACCATACTAACGTTAAGATGTTAATAACAGGGAAAACTGAGTATATCAGAGCCCAGGGCCAGGGGGTGAAGTAGGTAACCCCTCCTAGGGTGGAAGGGTACTTGTGAAAAGTTTGGTCTAACAAAAGACATGAGTATAAAGATAAGTAATTATAATCTCTTTTCAATATGACATTGACTTAATTTACAGGTTTTCTTCCCATCTCTTTCATTTTGTCCTTAACATTTACTTGATTAATGCTATTTTTCCTGCGAAGACTCTCAGAGTATGGCTTTTGCAGACTGAATCCTCATGGAGTAGTTCAACATGTCATCTGGCTGCTGGATTACCTGTAAACTCAATGCTGGATCCAGATGCCAGATCGGATGTAGGTTCCTGCTTTTGATATGACTCTAGGAAGTGGTGCATTCTTTCAACAGAAGACACATATTCAAGTTTCTCTGTTTTGGAGATGGTAGCAGCCACTGATACTCACTGCCAAGATGTGAAGGAGTTGCACAAGGGTGGTATTCTTTGTTTTAGTTGAACATTAAAATGTTCTAAAATCAATTTTATGGAGGTATAATTTACACACAATAAAAATCACCGGTTTTAAATTGCAGGGGGGAAAAAAACCTATCTGATAAAATTAAAAAATGCACGGTTGTAACAATTCCTTGGGCTTCTGCTATTCTATATGCAGAAGGATAAATGATTGATATCTTCCTCGTTAATCTTTCTTAAAAGCATATTTTGGTGGTATCTCTCCCATAAACTGAATTAAACTATTTGATGTCTCTCTATTAAAATAAAGTCCAAAGTCCTCGGCCATGAAGCACTGCATGATTTGTCCCAAGTCTTTGCTCTCCTTTCCAACTTCAATTTACTCCATTCTTTCCACTTCTTACTAAACTCCAACCACAATAATTTAGCTCCAGGTATGCTCATGTTATTCCTATCTTGAGATCTTTTCCCATGTTCTCACTTTTATCTAGAAGATGTTTCCTTCCCTCTCTATATTGCTAATGCCTTTTTCCCCTCAAGTGTTGTCTTTTGGGATCTCTCTTCAAAAAAGTTGTTTGTTACCTTTCAGATTAGGTTAATCCTACTGTTATATGCATCACAACAGCAGGAATTTTTTCCTCCATTTAGCTTTTTCAACTGCACAGTTATAGGTTTTCGTTCAGTTCAGTTCAGTCGCTCAGTTGTGTCCGACTCTTTGCAACCCCATGAACCGCAGCACGCCAGGCTTCTCTGTCCATCACCAACTCCCGGAGTCCACCCAAACCCATGTCCATTGTGTCGGTGATGCCACCCAGCCATCTCATCCTCTGTCGTCCCCTTCTCCTCCTGCCCTCAATTTTTCCCGGCATCAGGGTCTTTTCAAATGAGTCAGCTCTTCCCATCAGGTGGCCAAAGTATTGGAGTTTCAGCTTCAACATCAGGCCCTCCAATGAACATCCAGGACTGATCTTCTTTAGGATGGACTAGTTGGATCTCCTTGCAGTCCAAGGGACCCTCAAGAGTCTTCTCCAACACCATAGTTCAAAAGCATCAATTCTTTGGCCCTCAGCCTTCTTTATAGTCCAACTCTCACATCCATACATGACTACTGGAAAAACCATAGCCTTGACTAGACGGACCTTTGTTGGCAAAGTAGTGTCTCTGCTTTTTAATATGCTGTCTAGGTTGGTCATAACTTTCCTTCCAAGGAGTAAGTGTCTTTTAATTTCATGGCTGCAATCACCATCCGCATTGATTTTGGAGCCGAGAAAAATTAAGTCAGCCACTGTTTCCCCATCTATTTGCCATGAAGTGATGGGACCAGATGCCATGATCTTCATTTTCTGAATGTTGAGCTTTAAGCCAACTTTTTCACTCCCCTCTTTCACTTTCATCAAGAGGCTTTTTAGCTCCTCTTCACTTTCTGTCATAAGGGTGGTGTCATCTGCATATCTGAGGTTATTGATATTTCTCCTGGCAATCTTGATTCCAGCTTATGCTTCCTCCAGCCCAGCGTTTCTCATGATGTACTCTGCATAGAAGTTAAATAATCAGGGTGACAATATACAGCCTTGACGTACTCCTTTTCCTATTTGGAACCAGTCTATTGTCCCATGTCCAGTTCTAACTGTTGCTTCCTGACCTGTATACAGGTTTATCAAGAGGCAGGTCAGGTGGTCTGGTATTCCAATCTCTTTCCTAATTTTCCACAGTTTATTGTGATCCACACAGTCAAAGGTTTTGGCATAGTCAATAAAGCAGAATCAGATGCTTTCCTGAAACTCTCTTGCTTTTTCGATGATCCAATGGATGTTGGCAATTTGATCTCTGGTTCCTCTGCCTTTTCTAAATCCAGCTTGAACATCTGGAAGTTCACAGTTCACATATTGCTAAAGGCTGGCTTGAAGAATTTTGAGCATTACTTTACTAGCGTGTGAGCTGAGTGCAATTGTGTGGTAGTTTGAGCATTCTTTGGCATTACCTTTCTTTGGGATTGGAATGAAAACTGACCTTTTCCACTGCTGAGTTCTCCAAATTTGCTGGCATATTGAGTGCAGCACTTTCACAGCATCACCTTTTAGGATTTGAAATAGCTCAACTGAAATTCCATCACCTCCACTAGCTTTGTTCGTAGTGATGCTTCCTAAGTCCCATCTGACTTCACATTCCAGGATGTCTGGCTCTAGGTGAGTGTGAGTGATCACACCTTCGTGATTATCCAGGTCATGAAGATTTTTTTTGTATAATTCTTCTATATATTCTTGCCACCTCTTTTTAATATCTCTGCTTCTGTTAGGTCCATACAATTTCTGTCCTTTATTGAGCCCATCTTTGCATGAAATGTTCTCTTGGTATCTCTAATTTTCTTGAGGAGATCTCTAGTCTTTCCCATTCTATTGTTTTCCTCTATTTCTTTGCATTGATCTCTGAGGAAGGCTTTCTTATATCTCCTTGCTATTCTTTGGAACTCTGCATTAAAATGGGTATATCTTTCCTTCTCCGCTTTGCTTTTTGCTTCTCTTCTTTTCACAACCATTTGGGAGGCCTTCTCAGACAGCCATTTTGCTTTTTTGCATTTCTTTTTCTTGGGGATGGTCTTGCTCCCTGTCTCCTGTACAATGTCATGAACCTCCATCCATAGTTCATCCGGCACTCTATCAGATCTACTCCTTTAAATCTATTTCTCATTTCCACTGTATATTCATAAGACATTTGATTTAGGTCATACCTGAATGGTCTAGTGGTTTTTCCCACTTTGGGTTTTGGTTTTATTTATTAAATATCAACCTCCTGTATAAGCTAGTAAACTCTTCACCATAGTGAAAATGTTGCTGTTTCTTGCTATATCCACAGAACCTATCACAGCTTCCAGAACAAAGAAGTCACTCCAAAACATTTTTATTTGTTTCTCTGATGAATAAATGAAACCTTTCATTAGCATGTCTGCCTTGTCTCACTTTCTCTCCTCTTTAATCCTATAGAAATAGTTCTGCAGGTGGATTTCCTTTCTGGTGGTGTTACACCCTTGGAATAGATTGTCTCCATGTCTTTGCATTTTACCCCTGGGCTCATCTAGGGCAACACTGCAAACTGCAAACCTTTCCTCTTTTCGTGTCTTTTGCCCACCTTAATCATTTTCTTTCCCTTCAGGTAGCCAGTGCTCTCATCCTGTGAAGAGGTAATTGCATTTCTAAAAATGACCTTGAGTTTCTACTAAATTCTAGACTTACTTCATCAAGAGGCCCTCTTAGCAACAGACAGTGCATAAACAGAGTGGAATTGTCCACACCTTTGACAGGCATGGAAGAAAGCTAAGTTTGGAGGGAGCTTCTCCGCTAGTCTTCAGGAATGATGCGGAATTCCTCCTGTTCTGTTTCATTATTTTTTCGTTCCTTCGTTCATTGCAATATACTACTACACGAACCGTACACACAAGAACTAATGGTACAAAGAGGAAAATGATTTGATCCTCATCTTTAAATTCAATCCAGTAAGAGAGATGGATACTTGAATGAACAGTTACAATACATTAACAATTATTAATTCATTCAACAGACATATTGACAGCTTACTCTGTGTCAGGCTGTCAGGCTGTTGGGGAAACAAGGTTGAAAAGAAATATGCTTACTCTCAAACAGATTATAGGATAAAGGCTAACATATTTGCAAGCAATTATTGTTAAAATACATGGCCCAGGTCTCACAGATGTAAGAAATAACTGCCTCATATAATTCTTTCAGAGGCAAAAAAAAAAAAGAAGCCTCATAAAGTCAATTTCCATCCTCAAGAATATTTTGTGGTTGTTCTTTTTAACAAATGCAAGGAGACAGACCATTTTTTCCAGAATGAAACCTAGTACAATATAAAGGGGAAATTATGATGAAGAAAAGTGAAAGGACCTATAAAATACAAGGGAAGAAATGTCAAGAGGATAAAAGGTTAGCGTAAAAGCACACTTAAACTTTTAATAAGGTCGAACGGGAACCAATTAAAAACAATAATACTTTCTCAATTCAGTTCCACAGCTAAAGGGCTGATGGGACCTTGCCAGGTCACTTGGTTCAATTCCCTGCCTCTAGGCGATACTAAATTTCAACTATCCTGTGATGTTCCCACCTGCATCCCTTGGCTTCTACACAATAGCTTTATTTTCACCAATTAAACAAATTCATTTTTTCACCTTGGCAAAAGGAATCAACAGAACCAGCGCTTATTTGTTGTTCATTGCTTCTTCTAGCTCTTCTCACAGGCAGTAGCTAATACATAATTCAGTAACATATTTGCAGCAAGATATGGACACACACATATTCCTTTAATCTTCATTATAAAATTGTTGGGAAGGATAGAGTATGAGAACCTGACACAGAGGAACATATCTTAGCCAAGTTTTGGTACCTTGGTGAAGAGACACTTTACAAACGTTTGAATTTGTTGATATTCAAGGTCCCACGCAGGGTTGATAACCTATGAATCTATATATTCTGACATTTTAGTTGACTTTACAAGGGAAACCCAAAATATCAACTGTAGTAGATACTGTGATGTTCTGCCCAGATCCCACCTCAGTTTTTCAATAGCAAGGGTCTTTCGTGCTTGCATAACAGTCTCTCCTTGTTACATTTCTTGAATGTTCAGCTTATTAAATAATTGCCATATGTATAAATTGTTTCCTTAACTATTTCAGTCTTTATTACGAACTTAACTATATTACCTTAATTAATTTAAAATAGACTTTAAAATGTTACAGTTGCACCTATTTACAAAGCAGAAGTAGAGCAACAGATGTAGAAAACAAACTTCTGGTTACCAAGGGGAATAGAGGGGGAGATAAATTGGGAGATCGGGATTGACATATACAGACTACTATGTACAGAACAGAGCTTCCCTGGATGGTTCAGATGGTAAAGAATCCACTTGCAATGCAGGTTTGATCCTGGGGTCAGGAAGATCCCTTGGAGAAAGGAATGGCTACCCACTCCAGTATTCTTCCCTAGAGAATTCCATGGACAGAGGAGCCTGACGAGCTACAGTCCATGGGGTTGCAAAGAATCAGACTAGCAAAAGTAACTAAGAGTGTCACAGACACATTTAAAAACCTATTGAATAGTACAAGGAACTCTGTTCAATGTCTCTAATGACCTGTATGGGAATAGAATTTAAAAATAGTGGAAATATGTGTATGTATAAGTGACTCGCTTTGCTGTACAGCAGAAACTAACACAACTTTGTAAATCAACGATACTCCAATAAAAAATTAATTTTAAAAAGTTAGCTTGGCTGATTCTTTTGAAACTTCAAACACCTTAATCAATAAACAAAAATTACAGAAAGACAATGTTTTCAAAATGTATTACTCTACTTAGACCTGGTTCTAAGCATTAACAACACGTGCTTGATTTCTTTATTATTTCTATACATCCTCACATATGGCTAATGTTACGTATATACTAACTTTGATACCATCCCAGAGTTATGGTATTATAATTAAATTACACAATCTTAGAAATCTAAGATTACAGAATCTGGATTACCAACCAACCGATTCTAAGTTGCAAAACAAGACTTGATTGCTTCTCTCAAGATGAATTTAAAAGGTTATGCAGTCTCGCAGTCTTTTACAGTTATAATTGCTTATTAAACTAATAAGAATTTTTATAACCATGATTTCAACTGGATTTTAACTCTGTTTAACTCCCCAAATGATGTACCCTTGAGATTCACTTGATATTCAATGACACATGCCCCATTAAAATGTATGTGTGTGCAATGATACCCCAGTAGCAATGAGCACACCTAGCATTCAGATCTTGGTTTCAAGATACCATTACCCAGTAAAGGAACTAGGGCTACTTGGAGAAATGGCTGACTCCAAGGGTGGGGGAGAGAAAGTACAAGATGAAACTGGAATATCTTATTGTGCCAGACAGTAAGAAATTGCTCAAAAAATGATGGGGGGAAAGCCAACTAATAAGTGTGGAAGGGATGGAAAGGAATGAGAACAATTTCAACCATGCATAATGTATCTTAAATATTTGCAATATCTTACTGAGAGAGAGAAGCTTTTTACTACACTGATTAGATACATTACTTGACAGATTCACTTCTGACAATATGTCAGCATAGTTGTCCCTTCTTTCTGGCACGTCCTTCCTCCTCTTTTCAGTCTCAGCAAACTAAGAATGTCCTCTATGAGCCTACCCTGTCCCACTAAAAAGACGGATCTCCTTCTCCTGTGCTGTCACCAAGTTTCAAATGAGGTTCTGATGTTTTTTCTTCCTGCCTTATTGCTACTTGATTGTATATGGTATTTCAGAACTACACTCAAACCATTCCCTCCCATTTTGTCACCTACAATTTTGAAAGGGAAAGATGTTATGTATTTTTCTTCCTGGTATAACTCCTTCCTCTCCGTTTTCTGACCTCACTACTGACTCAAAATGTCCCAGTCACTAAGATCACAGGCTTTGGTGTCTGTCTCACCCCGGTTCAAATGCTGGTTCTACCACCAGCCAGGTGTCTGACTTTGGATATTTACTTCTCTTTACCCCCAAGTTTCTCATCAGTACAATGGTAAATTGGTTGTGATAGAGATGTAGTGAGCATCACATATGTGCTAATGCCCAGCTCTTAGCACTGTAACTAGTAAAAACTGCTCAATGAATACTACCTGCTCTCATCACCGCCATCATCATCATCCCTATAGTAGCATCGCTAGTAGCTGCCAAGAGCCCCAAAATCAGAACAATTGATGAAACCTGAACATCTCTGGCTGCTGAAATTAAAGAGTGTTTAGTGAGGTGTTAGCCATAGTTAACCCTTCTGACCGAAAGCTCAGAGACTCTCACAGAGGAAAAGTTAAGCCATTTTAGCCCTAGAATTCAACAAAAGCAACCGTTAATTCTTAACCTTGTTAATGACCTGAACTGTAATAACGTGTTCCAAAAGCAGAGACATCTATTAACCAGATAAAGTATGACTCATATATTTATTGGGGTATTCTTTGGCCACCATTTGTTGAGCATCTACTGTGTATCATGTACTCTTTGAGGTGTCAGTGGTGCTGCAATAAGCAGAGTAGGCAAATTCCCCACCTCCTCAAAGTCCACATTGCAAACCAAGGTGGTACATACAGTCATTCCATTCGCAAATGAATGCTGTATATTATAAATCACACAGACTGAGTACAGAGCCAAAAAGGATAAAGAGCAAAGAATAATGAGGAAGGGGCTACTTCAGTGGGGAAGTCAGAAAAGATCTCTCAGGTAAGTGTTCACTTTTGAAATTCCTGCTTAAATTCATCTTCCCGTATTTTGAATAATAAAGACACTAACAGTATACAGCAAACTCATATCCTTAACTGTATCAAGTCTTGACCGAGACCATTGTGTCCAAATACATAAATAGACTAACATAATTACTGTTTATGGGCTAATTCCAATCCATAATATACCTACAGCTCTTGAACTCACATTCCAGCTGCAATTAGTTCCACAATGTGAAGTGCCACTCGTTTTCCAATGAAACAGAGAAGCCAGCCTAGGCAACCAGTTTACGCTAGCCTCTGCTGCATTTAGGTAATTTATGGGAAGAAGTTTATTCCAGACTCATTCATCAGTCTACGAATACCATTCTCTTCTGGGTCCTGTGTCTGTTCAGTATGCTAATTGTGAGTGGTACTCTTCCGCAATTAAAGTATGGCTGTGCATTTCTTTTTCTCCCCACCCATTTGTGTGTGTGTGTGATCCTTCACTTCAAATAGACTACAAATGACTTAAAAGTCTCTATCTTTTTCCAAAAATATATAAAATATATTACTGTAATTTTGAGTGCTGTATCGCATTATATAAGGGTTCCCATATTCCATTTGGCAGTAGATTCAAAGTAGCTCTTCTCCCAGGGGCTGTAAGTGCCGCCGGCAGCCAGTCCTCACTATCAGGCCTCATTTGGAAGTGCCTTGGTTGAGGAGAGCTTCCTTGTCCAAGGTTAGGTCCCTTCCCTAGACATCCTGCATCCAATACACAGTCAAAACTGGAGTATAAAAGCCTGTCCTCTCACCCCAATTTGGGACAACTCTGCAGGGCCATTCCACTCTAAGAGCTCCCCAGGGGGTCAGCCGTGGCATTCAGTGAAAAAGCATCCCAGCCTGACTTTTCCTTCTGCCCAACCTTGCTTCTTTCTCTTCCCTTCCAGGGGTATTTTTTCCCAGAGCACTCTCCAAGAAGCTATCACATGCCAGGGGGACTAGCATAAATTGCAAGACTTTTATTAAAGACCTAAGGGATAGAAAGATAATGATCTCCATCACATCTTCATTTAGCTCACTACACACCTTAAAAAATGAGATGAATTCTGAAGAATGACAATGGATAACCACAAACTTGACTAAGCGGTAATAGTCCAATTGCAGCTGCCTGCCACGTGTGGCATCTTTGCTAGCAAATGTCACTATGACCTCATGGTCATTGATTTGTCCAATACATTCTTTTCTAACCATAATAGGAAAGAACATCAGAAAGAGCTCACATTTACTTGGAAGGGACAACAGTATACATTTGCAATCTTGCCCAAGGGCTATGTTAAATCTTTTTCCCTGTCCTGATGTCGGTTTAAGAGATCTTGACCAACTAGACATCCCACAAAAAATATCAGTGGTCCACTATATTTAAGATAGCATGAAAATTGGACCAGATTAAAAAAAAAAAAAAGCTTTAGCAAGGATGTTCTGGGAACTGTATGACTTGAAGTCACATTTTCCAAAGGGGCATTACTGCAATCAGGGAACAGAATGATTCTAGTGGTACTATATAAGCTTTGCTGGCACCTGGTTATTTCTGGCACCTCAAGTGACAAGCTTACAATAGAAGGAGTCACCATCTTGGCAGTGCTACAATTAACCCAGATTTTCCAGAGAAAGTAGGGCTTCTCATATACGATGAGAACAGGAAGAAATATTTGTGTCCGGCACTCATGCGATCCACCTGCTTAAACATGGTGGCAAATGGACTAATATAACTAAGGCTTGAAGAAGGAAGGCAAGGTGACCAGAAGCTCAGAATGGTTAGGGTCAGACCACCAGGAAAGCCACCAAGACCAGCAGAGGTGAGGGAAGTCTAGAGTGGATAATCTAGGAGGGAGACGGTGAGTATCACTTGAGACCTTACAGCTAGCTCTATCAGCAGGGGTGCTCATTTATCCTACCAACCTTATTTCTGTAAGAAGCCTGCAGGAGAAGAAACCCACTGGAACCTTGGACAATCGATTCCCCATATTTATATGAAAAGTGGATCCAAGAGAGATACAAGCACCTCACTGATATTCTGCCAAGTTGCCCGGTTAGGAATGAAGATGTAATTCACCAGCTTCTGGAACTGCTGCCAGCTGTCAGCCCTCTCTCTGAAGTGCCTAGACTGAAGAGAGACAAGGTCCTTAATCAAGGTCATGGCTCCTCCCTGAGTGCAGCAAATAGTGACTGATCATGAGGGTTATAAGGCCTGGCCCCTCTGCCCCAACTCACGACAATCCCCAAGGGCTGTCCCAGTCTCGGACTTTCCCCTGCATCACCTGTGACCTTCATTAGATAAGATAGCATCACAGCTCAGTTTTCCTCTGTACTCAATCCTGCCTCCTTCTCTGTCATCCTATAGGTGTTATTTTCAAGAGAATTCCCTACTAAGCTTCCTACCCATTAATCTCCATGTCATCTCAGAGAAGTTAACCTATGAAACCACTAATGGTATCACGTGAAGTAAACTCATGGTCTGGACCAGAAATCAAGAGACTGGTTCTAGTCATATGTTTGCTTCTAATGTGTCTGCTGAACTCCATCAAGTCAGTAAATCATTTGATCATTATTTTCCTCATCATATCACTGAGAAGGAAAAGAAAGTGCTGTGGTCCTTAGCCCAAACCTAAGAATCTGAATTTAAGTTCCTGAGTGGCTATTTCATTGGTTTTGTGGCCTTGAAAACATCACTCCAAGCCTCTGGTCCCATCTCTTAAAATGAGAGGTAAACTAAATGATCTTCTGTGTCCTTTAGAGCTCTAATAGCCTGTGGATCTAAATATAAAAATCCCACAATCATTAGTTGTGTAACTTAGCATTTAAGATGGCATTTTCAATCTTATCGATAACTTTGTTGCCAAGAAAAAAAAAAACTTTTAAGTCCTTATGAAAAACATTTATAAAAGGTCTTGGCCAAAAATAATTTTTTAAGTCCTATTACTTCATTCTCTCTCATCCCTTTGTTCCTTCCTTATTGACCTTTTTTATCATTTTTTTGGCATGTACCTTTTTCCCCATCCCTAGGAGACTCTGAGCAAATGATAGGGGAGAAAATTGAGTTTTCAGCACTGGCAGACAACTCTTATAAAGCTGAGTTTCAAACACTCCCTGTTCTTGTCTCTATAGCCTCTCTTACATCATATGGGCATTCTATCTTGTTTTTCTTACTCAATACTCATAGAGTGTTTACCGCTCAAACAGAAATGTTTTCAGGTTTCACAAAATGCTTTTCTTCCCCAAATACCCTTTCTCAAGCACCTTCCTCGTCTGTGACATTCAACGTGTACTCCTTTCTGGTTACAAGCACGTGTGTTTGCTCAGTTGCTTAGTCGTGTTCGACTCTTTGCAACCCCATGGACTCTAGCCCACCAGGCTTCTCTGTCCATGGGATTTCCCAGGCAAGAATACTGGAGTGGGTTGCCATTTTCCTTCCTTAGGGGATCTTCCTGGCCCAGGGATAGAACTCAAGTCTCCTGCTTGACAGGCAGAATCTTTACCATGAGCCACCAGGGAAACCCAGGGTCATTGCCACAGAGGTGGCTTAAAACTACCCATTCTCCTTTCCCCTCCTTGCCCTCATGTAACTGATTCCACACATTCTCACAAAGCAGAAAAAAGATGTCAACATCACAACAGGAGAGATTAGAAATGGGGTTGGCTGGCTTGTGCCCTCTGGTCCTCTGAAGAGGAGCCAAAAATAGACATGAGTGAGTCTGTTCAGGGCTTAGCACTGCCACAGGAGTTTCCTGAGTTAGTTCTCTGAAGCTACATTTTCTGAGTCATCTTTCACAGCTCAGAGGCCAGAGCTCATAACTCATATGCCGCACTCTCCATCAAGGCATAGTTACTGTCAGAAAGTGGTTCCTCTCTAAAGGGAGGTCTTTACTCATGTCCTGACTGACAGCCTGCAGAGTTTGTCAAAGGAAGGGCAAATTGCTCCCTTGTCTCAAAGCTGCAGTGAGAATCTACTGTCTCATACAATGAGAGTATATCGCCTCTTCTCCCTCTGAATGCTCTAAAGCAACAATGAATTTTAAAATGAACCATATTAAAAATATATACATTGGCATGGTCTGCGGATTCCACGCTACGTGAAACAGAGATGTCATGGCAGGAGGGGGAGAAACAGTGGCGTTCCTCCTATGTTAACATCTCCCAGATGGTCCTTGTTGCTCGTTACCTTCTGAAAGTTTGCTTATTCTTCATTGTTCAATGTATGTTGAAGAGAGTTTGGGATTTGTTTTCTCAAATGCTGCCATTAAATTGTACTGAATCAATAAGAAGACAAAGCCCAATTCCTTTAAACTTAAATGTCATGATTGTGAATATTCTTGCTATGAACCTTTCTAAAAACTGAAGTTGTCCCAGTTTCCCTAGTCTCCATGCCTGGCCCTTAGATAGTTTTAAATGAAAGTATTGGTCTCACCTCATCTCATAGGGTCAATAAATGAATCCAGAATGGTTTCCTCCCTCCCCCCTTCCTCCCTTCCCTTCTTCTTTTCTCTCTCTCTTCTTCCCTTCACCTTTCTTTCTCTGGCTCCTCTATTTTAAAGAGTAGCTTATATTTGCAAAGGCTATAACGATGTCACCAAAGATTGACATTGATCAGAGACTTTTAATAAGGCCGGGGCAGGGCTGAGGAGCCTCCTGACACACACCACAATCTACGCCTCCTGCTCTGTTGCTTGTAACACTAACGTGAAGTTAAAAGGCAACATTCACGCCACTGTGCATGCATGCAGGCTGTCACTTCAGTCGTGTCAGACTCTGCGACACCACGGACTATAGCCCACCAGGCTTCTCTGTCCATGGGATTCTCGAGGCAGGAATACTGGAGTGGGTTGCCACACCCTTCTCCAGGCGATCTTTCCAACCCAGGGACGGAACCTACATCCCTTAGGTCTCCTGCATTGGCGGGCTGATTCTTTACCACTAGCACAACCTGGGGAGACCATCATGCCACTGTAGGTGCCAGCAAAGAAACAAGAATCTAGCTATGAAATTTCCTGAGGAGAAGACAATGTTTCCTGGTCTCCCTCAAAGCCTTTCTGTTCTTTAAAGGATGTTTTTCCAGCCTGCTCATCTGGCCCAGGAACAGAGAGAAGGTTGGAGATACTGTGTCTCACAATCAAGGCTCTCAGAACAGCTCAAAAAGGGGACATCAGCGCCACCAAGGGACAGAGTGATCTGTAACTAATAAAAATCGGCACACAATGCCCTGCACGTGGAGGATGCTGGGTTAACTGCCATCACCTAAAGTTGAAAATATATTGGCTGCCATGTTGATTTAAACGACAGGAGAGGTGTTGCATTACAACCATGTCTTTGAAATTCACACTCAATTTCTGCCATGAATTTTGGCCATGGCATACGGTATTAGGTGCTAGAAAAGTTTACATTTGTTATATATTGAAAAAGTTGGTCTCTCGGTCATACTGAAAATGTAATGTCTTCAAGAACAAAGATGATGGATAGACCTGTATGTTCCTTAACTCCACCAGCCACAACATGTTCGCAGCTCTGCGATGGGAAATGAGGCAATTTCTTCAGCCACTGAGAAGAAATGATTTTCACGGGATCACCATTGTGGTGCACCACAAGATACCCCCTCCGCCCACTCCGCCCACCATCCATCTTAACTGGGGAAACGCACTTGCTATTAACCTCATGAGAACCATGTTTAACAGGAAATTGACAACAGCACATCATTTCTTGGAAAACTGTGAGCTATAACATTTCCAAGCACCATGTGCCCACTAGACATCACCACGGGGTTCCACTTCTGACATTATTTAGGCTTTATGCCTTATCCAACAATGACACCACATTTTTTAGTTCCTAGACAACAGTTTTCTTTTAAAAATGTGTCAACTACCTAACATTCTATAAAGTCCATAATTATAATTCATGGCATTTGTATATTTATATAATGGCTTAGAGTCTTCAAGTTGTCTGTAGGTATATTCTTTCTTACTTAAATTCATTCAATAAATCTTTACTGTGAGCCAGAAACATAACCCTCAAACATAAACATACAACAATAAAAACAAACTAGATGTTATGATCTCCAGCTTGCAAATGAAGAAAAGTAAGGCTGGGATGTAAAGTAATATCCCAAGATCACAAGAAAAGGTTGATAGGCAACAACAGAGAGAAAGATTTGTCAGGATAGTCAAGACCACTTACTAGATAACTCTCAAAGTAATGAACATGGAAAAGGAAAAGGATAATTCAGAAGCTTAAATGAAGTTAACTGCTTCCAACTTAGTATTTGAATAAGCCTCTAAATTTAAATTCTTTCAATTTTTCCTGCTTTTTTGCTGCTGGAAGTATGAGCAAATTAAAAATTACCAAATCTGATAACCATCGACAGAGACTCTATCTTTATAGGGTCTATGAACCACCTCTCAGACTAATGTTTTAAATGTATAAAGTAAAATTATGTAGGGTTACAAAAAACAACAATTCCATTGAAATGCAATTATAAAAATATCAAAGCAATTTAATTTAGTGATATACATGCTTCTATATTAATGCATTAAATAATGAACTCTAATTGAAAGCCCAAAAACTAATTTAAAAATAGTAATAAAGCTTAAATGGCATTTCCAGAGATCTGCAACAACTGTAATGTGATATGAAAATATCGAAGTTTGATTGAGGGTGAGGTCACAGCTACTCTTGATACTACAGTGATTTGTGCCTACTTATATAATTAAAGGAATTGTTAAATTTTAATGATTAATAATTTAAAAGATGGAAATTTTACAGGCTGTTGGAATTCTATCCAGTAGCTTCTGTTGGACCATGGACCCTATATTTAAAATAAAAATAAAGGATATAACAAAATAGAAAGAGACTCACAGAGAACAAACTAATGGTTACCAGTGGGTAAAGGGATGAGGGGTGGGGCAAGGTATGGGTAGGGGATAAAGAGGTATAAAATACTAGGTATAAAAAGAAATAAGTTACAGGGATGTAAGTACAGCACAGGGAATATAGCCAGTATTTTATAATACATTTATATGGAGGATGATCTATAAAAATGTTCAATCACTGTGTTGTACACCTGAAACTAATATACTATTGTAAGTTAACTATACTTCCATTTGACTTCCTGGTGGTTCAGACAGTTAAGAATCTGCCTGCAATGCAGGAGACCAGGGTTTGATCCCTGGGTTGGGAAGATTCCCCTGGAGAAGGGAATGGCCACCCACTCCAGTATTCTTGCTTGGAGAATTCCATGGACAGAGAAGCCTGGCGGGCTACAGTTCATGGGGTTGCAAAGAGTCAGACACAACTGAGCAACTAACACACAAACATACTTCAATTTTAAAAATAAATTTAAAAGAGAAAAAACTCCCTCATAGGAGGAAGGAAACGGTAAGCAGATTCAGAATGCACAGAAAGTATTCAGAGTAGCCTGAATTAGCATGGGGTTTCATCAACCTAGATAAGAAGGCTGTTTTGTGCTTTTCTTACAGATCTTAAAACAATGTTTGATAAATAGTAGTCAGGTGCTCAGGAGCTCTTGTTAACTGACTCCTGGATGGTCAGTCCTCTTGGCTGGCTCCCAGGGCAGGATCTTCCTTCCTGAGCTGAGACCCTTCTTGATAAAATGCACACATGGCCTTAGTGAGCCAAAGGAAGAAGAAAGAAATGGTCTCTTATCACCACTGGCAGGTGGGAAAATTACAATAGCAAAATGGGGATAAAACAAATTAAAAACATATCAGAGAGAATGTTTCACTTAATATAGTTCTACTTGACAAATTGTTTCTCCTTCTAGGGGAACACTTTATTTTATGTGACATTAAATGACAAGAATAAATCAAAAGCATTGTTCAGTTGGGGTAGGAGAAAAATAAACTTGAATGAATTTAAACTGTAAGTCAAAATGGTACAGATACCCTGACGAATGACAGCGATTTACTCTCAATGGTTTCATTATGCAAATTATGTTATTTGTTTTCAAGCTTTAGTCAGAACAAACGATGATGCCGGAATCAAAACAAATCGTTTTCTTATCAAGTGTCTCATCAATACGACTTAAATATTACAAAATTACTCTGTGCTGGCCTTCTTTATATTACCCACTGATCATTTAATTTCAAATGTCGATGCGAAATGGTTAATATCATCACCAAAGTTTGTTCTTAATAAACATTCTGGGCGTAGAGAGGTATCATGGTGGATTAGAGTTTATAGTTAAGAAGAACAAAATGAATGTGATTGTTCTAGTCTTTCTGTCATTTAAACAAGTTAGGTCTTGTTTTGTACCAGTAAGTTTATATTTCCTATTATGCCTCCATAGCAACAGTAAAAAAAAGCCACATATTCCTGAGTTAATGAAACAGCAAAAGGAAGTGTATTAAAACAAATTTTTCTCTGGAGCCAGAGTCAGGGTTCCTTGTGTGGTAATTTGCTTTTTGCAGTTTGTGCGTGCATGCTTAGTCACTAAGTCATGTCTGATTTTTTGAGACCCTATGGAGCATGTCAGGCTCCTCTTGTCCATGGGATTTTCCAGGCAAGAATACTGGAGTGAGTTGCCTTTTCCAACTCCAGGGGGTCTTCCCAACCCAGGGATCAAACCCAAGTGTCCTTCATCTTCTGCAGTGGCAGGTGGATTCTTTACCACTGAGTCACGCCGAATTCCCTATTTTCTATCCATCCCTTTCTTTCTTGGAATGCCCACCATTTCTCCTCAATTTCATTCCCTCTCATCTGCTTAGACTTCCCTCAATTTCAGTACCATGATACTTTTTCTTCTATGTCTTCCTTGCTTCAACTCAATTCATTCTGAGTAATCACACTGAAACCCAGCATGAAATAGTGATGAATTTAAATCGTGAAAAGTATGATTTTGTAATAAATCAGGAATCAGAGTTTACTTAAACCCTCATATAGACAAGTGAGCATCAAAAGGATTTGGAAAATATATGAAAGAAATATTTCAAATTCAGCAAAATCTATCATTAACTTTTTTCCTCTAAGGACTAGGGAAAGCCTTGGGATTTAGCTGTAGAAGAGCTCACATTTGAGCTACTAAGTCATTGTTTTATAAGTAAAATCTTCCCTCCCCCTGATCCTGATCTCTACACTCTGACCCACCAAAATAATAATCTTCTTGAACCAGAAAAACATGTTTTCTTAGAAAGCAGAGCAATATAACTTCCAGCATCAAAGATCAAAGTTAGAATTGAAGAATAAGTTTTCAGCACTAACAACAGCTATGAACACAAAAAGGCAGTCATACCATCTCGGTCTGTTTACTATACTATTCAAATCAATGAATATTTATATAGCACTTGTTTGTGCAATGTTTTTGAGGAATTTTAACTTTTGGGCAGTGCTGGCACATAGAGCACAGACTGCAGATTAGAAGAAATGGAGTGATGGTCTTCATCCTTCCTGAGAGATAGAGTCTCCATAGCCTGCATCGGGCTCATCCCCTCTTGTGGGAATATCTTTCCTTCTTTCAGGCTCAAAGAGTACTTTGTTTCTGCTCAAAATGTGTGTGTTACAGTCTCACTAGTTCTGTCTACCCTGGTCCTTCCCCTACGAGAGAGGCGTATGAGGCAAAATGCCCCCCCGAGTGGCCTCTGGGAGAGACCTACTGGCCATGGGGATGGAATGCCTACTCCCAAAGATGATGTTGCTCTGGCTCTTCTCTATGTGAGCAAAACGTTGTTCCATCCAGTGTTTGACTGTTACATTTTCCTCATTAACTCTAATAACCATGAGACAGTGGGCAGAAGTGGGCAGAGTCTTCCTCAGGGATTGATAACCAGTATACACTACTGTCAGAGAAGGCGATGGCACCCCACTCCAGTACTCTTGCCTGGAAAATCCCATGGACAGAGGAGCCTGGTGGGCTGCAGTCCATGGGGTCGCTAAGAGTCAGGCATGACTGAGAGACTTCACTTTCACTTTTCACTTTCATGTATTGGAGAAGGAAATGGCAACCCACTCCAGTGTTCTTGCCTGGAGAATCCCAGGGACGGGGGAGCCTGGTGGGCTGCCGTCTATGGGGTCACACAGAGTCAGACACGATTGAAGCGACTTAGCAGTAGCAGCATACACTACTGTAAGCACTGTAGCACTGTATGATTTTCTAAAGTATGCACAATTACTACTTTAACAAACACAAACTTTAGTGTGAGAATTATTTCAATAACAATGCAAATACTACTGGCATCAGCTCCATTGATAATGGTATTATAATCAGCATTATACATACTTACACACACATTAGTTGCTATAATGAAAATGATGTTGTGTTTACCTACCATTATTACCAAACAATACATTTGGCTTCCCATAGGAAAAAACAGAATCTCTGATTATGCAGTTTCCTAAGACTGAAGCTATATTGTGGGTGCATTTTCTAAATCCATACATAAAGGAATGCAGCAAAACTGATTAAGTTACGTGGTAACAGGTGGTTAGGAAGAGAACTGTTTTAAGCAAGGACTCTAGTCCATAAGTTTGCAGATGGTGGATAAAACAAGACATACCTACCCAGAAGAAGAACATGGGTTCAGGAATTCTGAGTAGCAATTTGGTGATGAACTGAAGATAGGAAATGAGATGTCAAGGAAGACAACCTGAATTTGTTTTACTTGATGGGGTTGGTGGTAATGATGTTTTCTGAGAGAGGGAACATGGGAGAACGGGTAAATTTGGAGAATTGTAAGAGTGAAGAGTTCTGTTTTGAGTCTGTCTGAGATGCCTGGTAGTACATTGGACTTACAGGGCAGAGCTCAGGAGAAAGATCTGGAGCCACACCAGAGATTCAGAAAGATGGTGAGTGAGCTCAGGAGCACAGGTGGATAAGGAAGGCCAGATCAATTAAAAGGGTGTGGAAAGTTGAAAGAAAGGAGAGATGAAGAATTTTGAGGAATACCAACATTTCAAAGATGGGAGAAAGAGGAATCCAGAAAGAAAAAAAAAAAAAAAACCTAGGTGGGAGAATCCAAAAAGGAAATAGGAATACCAAAAGAGTATGACTTGTCAGACAACAGCCAAAAGCAGAGATAAATTCGGGAATGAGAGGGTAGCTAATTGAACTGAATGCTGTTAAGAAATGAAGGATGAGGTCATGGCATCAGAACAGGAAGGTCACTAACGATCTCAAGGGGAGAGATTTTGGTGGTCCTGTGGAAAAGGAGACCCTTTTTTACCGGGTTGGCAAGAGAATGGAAATCAGAAATTGGCAACAATGAACACAGACAAGTCTACAAATGAGAGGAAACTGAAGGACTTCGGGTTCTTGCTGGAATAAAAAGCATTAACATTAAGCAAATGAAACATTAAACCCTTTTTTGCTTGGCTAGGCACCTGATTGTCTACCTCTCCTTTTTATACCTGCTTTTTAGAAAAACTGGTCCTATTTTCAAAAATCCTAGGTGCTATCCAATGTCTTAATCCAAACAGCAAAGACCATCCAAAACCAGTAATGGTCAGTAGTTGAATTTCTAGAATTATTGGGTTGGCCAAACATCTTCCATAAGATGTTGTGGAAAAACCCAAATTAACTTTTTGGCCAATCCAGTATAACTGCCAGGGACTCTTGTTGATACAGGTCCCATTTATACATTGCCTCCTTCCTGACGCTGACCTACACCCACACAATGAGTTCACCACATTGTGTTTGACACTCTGATTTTTGATGGCTGGCTGGTCAGCTTCACAATTCTGGAAGGAATCACAAGGATTCCCCCAGGCAATCCTCCTTCCTCGATGACCAGGGCCATTGAGTGTCCACCAATGTGTTAACAACTACAGCACTTGTGATAATGATGGTCACCGTTATTTAGTGCTAGTTACGTACCAGGAACCATGGTAAGTGCTTCATGGCCATTAGCTTCTCTAATTCTTTCCCCCACAACAGTTTTATTAATCTTTTTATTTCCAGATGAACAAATTGTTACTTAAAAAAATTTTTTTAAACTTGACCACATTTACATTTCATAAGTGATGGATCCAGGATCTAAACTGGGATTATCTGACTCCAGGACCATCATCTATGATCATACAAATTAGAATAGCCCTCATAGATGCATTTATATCCCAATGAAACCAGGCCTCCTGCAGCAAAAAGATTATGGCTTGCGGTTCCAGATCATTGACACATAATAGTTCCTTCCTATACAAGCCATTGGGCTTTGCAGGTGGCTCAGTGGTAAAGAATCCACCTGCCAAGTGAAAGCACCAAGTCCTAAACACTGGACCATCAGGAAACTCCTCAAAAGTTTTGATTTTGATGGAATCAATTTTTTTTTTCTTGTATCACTTGAGTTTTGGGTATCATAGCTAAGTAACCATTTTCTAATCCAAGATCACAAACATGTATCCTTATGTTTCCTTCTAACTTTTACAGTTTTAACTTTTACATTTAGTTCTGTGGTTCATTTTGAGTTAATTTTTGTATATGATTAAAGGTAGAGGTCCAACTTAAAAAAAAAATACAGAACACACCTGCCAAGGCAGGAGATGCAGTGGACACGAGTTCAGACCCTGAGTCAGGAAGATCCCACAGAGCAGGAAGTGGCAATTCATTCTAGATGCTTGCCTGAGAAATCCCACGGACAGGGGAGCTTGGCTCCTCCTTGGGGAAGTCCATGGGGTCACACACAGTCGGACACAACTGAGCAACTGAGTACACAAAAAAACAAGCCAATGGGCCTCTCACATAAGCATGAAAATGAACAGCCCTGCTCTAGAAGACTCTTTAATCTAGCTAAGGAGATCAGACAAACAGCACTGAAAATTCAAAGACCTATACAAAATAGCATATGATTAAGGGTCAAATGACTAAGAGAGATTAGAAATACTGCTCGGAAGTAAGAGGAAGAAGAGATTCAATCAAGCTGGGAGGCTCAGAAAAGACTTCCGAAGAAAGACCCGAACTAGACCTTGAAAAATGGCTCCAATTTTAGCAGGAAGAAAAGAGGGAGGAGGATATGAAACCCATCAGCCGATATGAAACTGGGACTGAAATGTTAGTGATAGCAAAGGCAGGACGCGAGCAGGTCACTGCCATCTGATCTGAGCACAGCCAGTTTTTCTCTGCCTGGGAACATCTACCACCAAACTGGGGAAATTATCATTCTCAAGTCCCATTAAAGACTTCTAGCCTGACGATGGTTTTATTTTCTTCAGTGTTAATAAAAAGCTTTCCTTTGATGAGATGCTGCTTCATCCTACCATTCGCCAAACCCCAATTCAGGTTATTTCAGAATGTTGATTTCTATTTCCTGAAATGACTCATGCAGTAGCAGCTTGAAGGAATCGGCTTAGAATTTCTAATGGAGGCAGCAAAGAAATCGTGAATTAAACCTTTTGTATCTGTATTGTTGCCAGCATTTTATGGAAGAACGAAATACACATATTCATGTTTATACACATTATGAGCCAGGTCAGCTCATTAAATTTTCACAGAGTTGAAGCAAGCAAAAACTTTTTTAAAAAGTTTTAACTGATTCATTCATCAAGACTTCCAATTTGACAAATGAATGGAGAATTTCAGAAATGTATCTTCTTGAATGAAAGTCTTGTCTCTTTAGAAGGAGGCATTATTATACTCCTGACTATTATAAGTAAGAGTAATAATGATTGTATTTATTTAAGAAATGATGATTAAATAATAAGGCGGTATCTTCGCTCCAGCTTTTGTTTTTCCAACTGAGTAAAAATGAGACACAGGAAAATATTTGACTCTGCTTGAGGGTGGAAGGGTCAGAGACAATGCACGGACTGCTCATGTTTTATATATACGAGATACTCACATCCTGAGTCATCCTCCAAACATCATTCTTGGTATTACTGATTAAAGTAAATGACTGTAACTAGTAATATTCAATACTACCTTTGGTCCTATATAGACCTTTCATGTACAGCTCTGGATTTTTAGAGAGGATGTAATTTTTGAGTGTCTGGAAATCCCAACACACGAAGAGATCTCACGCTCCTCATTTGCATATATGGTCACAACCAGCTCTACTCCATTCGCTATCAAATGTCCACTGTTAGTTGCCAGACATCAAATATTTATGCATTTATATATAGTGGGCAAATATTTGTGCCTGGAAAATAATGAACTGGATTCTAGTTAATTTGAAACAAATAATGACAAAACAAAAAGGCTATGTGAAGTCAAAGCCTGTCCTAATATCAAGGCATTGAGAAGATTACATTTTTGCTTTTCATCTATATTCATTTCAGTGTCCCTCACTGTATGATTCTATGAGTCTTCAGTAAACGGCTATTGCATTGGCTTTGCAAGTAGAAACCAAACTGGCTGTCTCTAGTCAATTGAGCAATTGCTGTGTAGCTAGGTCTCCAACTGACACCAAATGCTTATCACTGGTTTGTGGGTGACCGTTGCAGCTTCTCTGGTGGCTCAGACAGTAAAAAGTATGCAGTGTGGGAGAACCAGTTCCATTTCTGAGTCGGGAAGATCCCCTGGAGAAAGAAATGGCAACCCACTCCAGTATCCTTGCCTGAAAAATCTCAGGGACAGGGGAGCCTGGTAGGCTGGCAGAGTAGGACATGACTAAGCGACTAACACTTTCACTTTCACTTGTAGGTATAAGCATAATGGTTTTAGTGTTTTGATTAAGGGGGAAAACGTTTGGGTTTTGGGGTTGGTTGGTTGCGGTATGACTGGTTAGAGAAGATGAGAACGATGGCAAAGCGGAGAGCAAGGCAGTTTCCATTCTCCCCTTCATGTGACCCCTGTGGAGGGAAAGCTGAAGGAACTGACTTCAGGAAAGACTGTGGAAGATTCTGACCGCAACCAGCAACGCTTTAGGGTGTAAATGACAAAGCCCTTCACAGAATCCAGCGCCTAGGGCAGCGTCCCTCAGGAACACCCGTGGGCCTCATGCACAGCAGAAACACTGACATCTGCCAACACAGCAGTACTAGCAGAAGAAGTGAGATCGAAATGAAAAGGCAGACATAGAGTAATGGGAACAACTTACACCCGGGCACAACTGAGAAACCCTCCCGAACTACTCCAGAACGGACTGAGGCAGGTTTAAGACGAAGCTGAATTTCTATATAAACACGGGGGTGGGTTGGGAGGAAGTGGTAGAGAAGTGAGTTCATGAGTATGCTCCTGCTCTGTTCTTGCAGAAGTGGCTGGTGTTTGGGTATTATATAAATACGATGTGTTTATACATTTAATGTTAAGATGTCAACATCCCTTCCAAAGGGAGCTGGGCAAAAAGATTTATCCCAGACAAGTTTGTTTGAAGATTAGTCTAAGCATGAACCTTTCTCAGCATGAACATCAGTGAACGTAAGTGATGAATTATCTGATAGGCTTACTTAACTTTCCTCCACACGATGATTTTTGCAGGACATTATGATTCTTCCACATGCTAAGGAATTGGTTATTCCATTGTCACTTTGGAACAGTTTCTAAAGGATGTGAAATATGCTCTCTATCAAAGCTAGGAAGGAGGTAATTATTCACAACTTGTTCCAACTACTGCTGTATCCGGTACTGATGCAAAATGAATATAAGCAATTGTCTCTTAATGTATATTTTTCATGTTGTTACTCTAGAGGTTTCATTCACCTACTGTAATTTACTGACATCTTACTTAATGAAAGACCAAATGCTGCTCCACTAGGCAGTCTAGATGGGGAACAAGGGAAGGATGTCTGCTCCCAGCAAGTCTATTCCAACTGTACTTCAGCTTCAAGCCACTGCAATATGGCAACAAAAGGAAATAGCAGGTTGGTCAAAAAGGTCATTTGGGTTTTTCTGTAACATCTTATGGAAAAATCCCGAAAAAAATTCTTTGGCCAACCCAATAAAAGGCGTGTAGATTGCAAATGGAGTAGAGCAGTTTTTTGTTCATGGATGATAAGATAATGAACATAGGAAATTCTAAGGAATTTAGAAAAAATCCACTATGACTAATAAGTGAGTTAAGCAAAGGTTCAGAATATAAGACCAACTGACAAAAATCAATAATTGACTTCTATATACTAGCAATAAATACTCTAAGGAAAACTTAAATATGTCATTTAAAATAGCATCAAAGATGCATTAAATACTTAAGGACAAATGAGTCCAAATGTTTTTAAGTCTTGTATACTGAAAACTAAAACATATTGCTAACTGAAATGAAAGAAGAGCTAAATGAACAGAGAAGTATAACATGGCTAGTGGATTAGAAGATTCAAGATTGTTAGTATATCTATTTTCCCATATCTATAGATACAGCACAGTACCAGTCAAATGCACTAGAGACTTTTTTTTAGTAGAAATTCACAAGAAAATGCTAAAATGTATCATATTATTCATGGTGGATACTATGAAGTACCACCAAGCTCCCTTTCAGAAATAAAGGAATTCTGCTCTTTAGCCACCCCACTCCAGTACTCTTGCCTGGAAAATCCCATGGACGGAGGAGCCTGATGGGCTGCAGTCCATGGGGTTGCTAAGAGTCGGATGCTACTGAGCGACTTTACTTTCACTTTTCACTTTCATGCATTGGAGAAGGAAATGGCAACCCACTCCAGTGTTCTTGCTTAGAGAATCCCAGGGACGGGGGAGCCTGGTGGGCTGCTGTCTATGGGATCGCACAGAGTCGGACATGACTGAAGCGACTTAGCAGCAGCAGCAGCAGCAGTACCAACTGCAAACAGTCCTCAGATCCCAGTCCCATTTGGGATTGCTTCAGTGATAAAAAGCTGCTTCAGAAAGGTCACAGCCCCCCCCAGGGCTGCCTGTATCCAGCAACTAATAGTTTAAGGACCTGGCTTTCTCATTCCAACTCAAGACCATTTGAAAGTCATTCCATCTCCTAAATTCCTTGCAACATCAGTTGAAACATTCCACTGTAACTGCACTGCAGACTACTTATGTCTCTGACAAATTCTGTTTCTTTCTCTTCCTTTCCATAAGTGTTGATCCCCAAAGCATTCCATAATAAACCTCCTGTAAGTTTATTTCTATCTTACAGTCTGCTTTCTGGGGAATCCCACCTGTGATGGAGTCAAGGTCTAGAAGACACAGGAACCCAGGGTCCAATTCATTACAAGAAATGACTGCCTAAAATTAGAGTGGTTCAAAAATAAATCACTCTGCTCTGAAAACCGCAGTCATTTTCTTAGCATGGAAAGATCTCACAATGATTGCCAGATAGGTTGTAGAGAATTTCTGCTTCAGTAAGAGATGTAAGTATATAACTAAAAAGTCTCTGCCAACTTAAAAAACCTCCAGTTTATTACATCTCAACTAGTTTTCTGACTTGGGACAAATCATTTGTTCACTTGAAGCTGTTTCCTTTTTAGGAAAATAAGGGTGTTCGATGAACACTTAAGTCCTTGGTAGCTCCTGTGATTTTATAATCCATTATGTATTTTTATAACAAGTTTTTAAGGAAGGGAGGGTTATTATAATCCCAGTTTCACAGATAATGAAGAGGAGGCATGAAAGAGTTAGAGAATTTCTGAGTCAGTAAAAGATGCAACTATATAACTAAAAGGTCTCTTCTAGTTTTAAAAGTCTCCAGGTTAGTATATCTCAACTATTTTTTTGACTTGGGACACATCATTTGTTCATGGCTTCTACAGCATAAAGAGAATGCAGACCACCCTCTGCTAAATTGCTGATTTTCCCTGAGAAGCTCCAAGTTCCTCCAAAAAGTGTGTTTTCTTATTATTATAATTGATTCTAGTTTAATTACTTCCTTAGAGTCACCAAACGTACTCATAACTTATTCTCTTTAAATTTCATGCCAATACCTTATCCTCAAGTCAATAGATATATGAAACCATCAACTTGTTTGCTGAAAAGTTTTCTGGTACTCAGCTAGAAAGTTCAGGAAGTCTTTTATTTCCTGATATTGAGAAGACCCAGATATTTACCAAGTGAAAAAGGAAGACATACACACACTTTCTCATTACTTTTTTTTCCCTTGGAGTGGACTACTTATAAGTATGGGGTTTCTTTTTTTGTTGTTAATTTTTTATTTATTTTAATTGGAGGCTAATTACTTTACAGTTTTGTAGTGGGTTTTGCCATACATTGACATGAATCAGCCATGGGTGTACATGTGTTCCCCATCCTGAACCCCCCTCCCATCTCCCTCCCCATCCCATCCCTCAGGGTCATCCCAGTGCACCAGCCCTGAGCACCCTGTCTCATACATGGAACCTGGACTTGTGATCCATTTCACATATGGTAATATACACATTTCAATGCTATTCTCTCAAATCATCCTACCCTCGCCCTCTCCCACAGAGTCCAAAAGTCTGCTCTTTATCTCTGTGTCTTTTGCTGTCTCACAATAGGGTCATCATTACCATCTTTCTAAATCCCATATATATGTGTTACTTTTTAATCCAAAGTCTTCAATGTTGCTGGTAACAGGATATACTAATGATAATGCTAGCTTTAGATACTATTTTTGAAAACTGCTTTTCGCTTATAAACAACTTTCATGTGCATTCCCATATTTACAAGTAGAGAGGTAATGCCCAAAAAGCAGTAGAAGTAATTATTATTATGACCACTAAGGAAAGAATAGAGGAATTAAGCTATGCTACAGCATAAAATACTGAGATGAGGCAATGGAAATAATGACAGTCACATGGAATATTATCTAATATCTTTCTCTGAAGGATTTTAAAAATTGAAATAAAAAGTCACATGTGACAATGAGGATCTGAGGTGGGTGTGTATAGAGGCAAACGCCCACTGAACAATCTATTAAGTTTCCTAGAATAAAATCACACGCCCTCCAACACTTCATGGATTATTTCAATGTTGATATGTCAGAGGATCAGCCCAGAAAAGGTTTTGTGAATTTTTCTTACAAGATCATTGAACACAATAAAAATCCCCTATTAAATTCCAGGGATATTTTGTTACATACACCAGCAAAATAGCCAATACTGCAGCTCTCTTTAACCAGCCTTTGAAATCATCACATGGCTTCTTTGTATTTGAGCCTCATCAGCAAAGTTCCTTTGGGATCATTAGTAAACAGCTCTCATCAATTTCAATATTACTTAGGGATGTATTTAGAAGACAAAATGCAAACAAATTACATCGCATCCTTTAAAGACACAGCTTAGATATGTCTAACTTCTCAGCAAAAATATTTTTGTTGTTTTGTACTTTCATTTGGCTGAATAACAGAAAATAAGACATTTCAATTGCCAAATGAATGAGAAAATTGTCCAACACCTCGTCTCCATTCCAATATTCTCTGAGCCTAAAAAACACACAGGTACAGCCCTAGATTTATTTTTCTAGAATGTGAGAACATAGGATGAAAATACAGAATGGCTAAACATAACTAAAAATGATAGCCCTAAGTGGCTGCTAGCTGATTCATGTTAATTCTGGCTACCACCCTTAGACTTTGTGAGCCGTGGTTTAGGAACAAAAGCAAAGCTCCAAACAAAACAATCCATGTAGGATGTTAAACAGATGACTGAATTTTTGCTGTTTTTGTTTGAGAAAAAGTATCCACTCCAGTATTCTTGCCTGGAGAATCCCATGGACAGAGGAGCCTGGCTGCCTACAGTCCATTGGGTCACACAGCATCAGACACAACTGAAGCGGCTTAGCACGCCTCTTAAGGGAGTGAAGAGTGATCTTCGCTCGGGATGGTGGGTTGAGAGTAGGTTGTTGCCTCCTCTTCCGGCACAAATCCCTTTAGAAGCCAGAACGCACAGAGAACAAGATAAATAAATTCATCCCCACAGTAGGAACAAAGAAAGGAGAAACTATGAGGACTTCAGAAAGCAGGGGACTGGACTGAAGAAGGAAGGAGGACAGAGTAGGCAAAGGAAACGGGCGGCATGGGTGCACCCAAGACTGAAGACGGCAGATACTAGGAGCAGGAAAGGGTCCAGAACCCACACATCTTCCTACTCCGCCCTTCTCTCCCCAGCCTTTCCAAGGGCCAGGCAAGAGAAACAATCCTCCTTCAGGTCAGTGAGAATCGGTGGAGAGCAGGGTGGTGTCCCAGGCAACTCTCAACACTCAGGAGAATGGAGAGCCCTGGGCACAGAGTTCTGTCTATTTATGATCTCACTCAAAAACTGGTCCTGCTTCTCCCATCAAGCAGGCTGTAAAAACAGATGCAGCCTTTTCTGAGTTTAAGAGAGATTTTCAGTTATAAATGTGCACGACTCATCAAATATTTAAGGAAAGCCAGCATCATGAAAGTGCAATATGAAATTCAACAAAGAGAAGGAATTTGCAAGCAAAGAAAGAAAATTCATAGGGTGGGTGAGCCAGGACTTTTGATCGTTGTAGATAATATTCCAACAAAAGATTCAAGAGACTATTTCAAACTGAAATAAAGTCAACAAGAGGTTGAGGAGATTGAAACTCTGCCTACAGAAATAAAGACTAACCAATGAATAAATAGAGAATTTTCAACTTATAGAAATGACGGAGGAGAGAAAAAAAGACTGACAGTATTTACTGCTTGCAACTGCTGTGTGAAATAATTACTAAAGAATTCAATGAGTAGGGGATGGGGAGAGAGGGGAAAGAAAGAAAGGAAAAGGAAAGATTAAAAATACAAGAAGAAAAAGTGGGATTCAAAAAGTAATGATGAATAACAACAACAACAAAAGAACATTTAGACTTATCTAAACATGTTGATCGGAGAAGGCACTGGCACCCCACTCCAGTACTTTTGCCTGGAAAATCCCATGGACGGAGGAGCCTGGAAGGCTGCAGTCCATGGGGTCGCTGAGGGTCGGACATGACTGAGCGACTTCACTTTCACTTTTCACCTTCATGCATTGGGGAAGGAAGTGGCAACCCACTCCAGTGTTCTTGCCTGGAGGATCCCAGAGACGGGGGACCCTGGTGGGCTGCCATCTATGAGGTCGCACAGAGTCAGACACGACTGAAGCGACTTAGCAGCAGCAGCAGCAAACATGTTGATAGGACAGAACAATAAACTACAACAATTATCAAACTAAAATTCCAAACTATATAAAAATGAGAAACGTGCAGGAGTACCTGTCTAACTAATGGGGAAAATTGCAACTCTGAATAATTAAATATACATTTATATGTTTGTACAATAGAAATATAGACATAATTATCCAGAATTATCTTCCAAACCATTAGACTGAGGACAAAAGAAGAAAAAGCTTTTGTTACAAAAGTAACAAAAAGCTGAAGAGGAGGCAAAGAAAAAATATCTATAGCAAGTGAGGTAAATATAATAGAAAACAAAACAGAATTTTAGGAAAAAGTTAAATGAATTGTTAGTTAAAATACATATGCCAGGGTTAAACTCATCTATTAAAAAGACAGAAACTCAGAGATAGTTAAAAAGACAGTCTTCAGAATGAACTGTTTATAGAGACATCCTTAGACACCCTTAAAATGAAAGCAAACAGGAAAATCTAAAATAACAATGGGGAAAAATACACATTAGGCAAATTATAAAAGAGTATAAGATAAAGAAAAACTTGATGTGGAACTATTAAATGATTCCTTAAGGAAAGGAAGACTTAAGTAAGAAGACACAATAGTTATAAATCTATAAGTAGCTAATAATATAGCTTTGAAATTTACCTAAAGAAAAACTATATAAATATAAAGTGATATGAACAATAAAAAATCTGAAAGGAAGATGCTAACAAAGCTCTCTCAAAAACTGACAAAACAAAGAGTCAAAACAAAAATAATTAGAATGCATAAAATACTATACAAAGTTCAAAGTCTATATACATTTTTTCAAACACACATTGCCAAAAGTTGACCATGTATTGTTAAGCCACAAAAGAAATTTCAACAAATTCTCAAAAGGGGAAATCATAGCAATCACCAAAGATAAAGATAATACAAAATATAATATAGAAATTAATAACCTTAATAAAAAATGTTAGCACAGCCTTCCCACCAAAAATAAATAACTGGAAATTGTTAATCACATTCAAAATTGCTCTTAGGTCAAAGGGGAAACAAAATGAATACTACAAACTGTACAGAAGTATTGAGAGTGTGAGAAGGAGAGCATGAGGCTATACCTACAGTGTTACATCAAAGCAGTATTCTAAAAAAGAAAGGCTGAAAATTGTTGAACTAAGCTTCCAACTAGTTTTACAAACTCTCAGAAAATTAGGGCAGAAATATTTGACATTATACAGAGTGAAGTAAGCCAGAAAGAAAAACACCAATACAGTATACTAACGCATATATATGGAATTTAGAAAGATGGCAACAATAACCCTGTATGCGAGACAGCAAAAGAGACACAGATGTATAGAACAGTCTATTGGACTCTATGGGAGAGGGAGAGGGTGGGATGATTTGGGGGACTGGCATGGAAACATGTATAATATCATATAAGAAATGAATCACCAGTCCAGGTTCGATACAGGATCCTTGGGGCTGGTGCACTGGGATGGCCCAGAGGGATGGTACGGGGAGGGATGGGGGAGGGAGTTCAGGATGGGGAACACGTGTACGTCCGTGGCGGATTCATGTTGATGTATGGCAAAACCAATACAATATTGTAAAGTAATTAGCCTCCAATTAAAATTAAAAAATAATAATAAATAAAAAACAAAAAGGAAATTAATAAGACTAGAAAATAAGAAAAGTTTCTCAATAAAACTAAAAGGTGGTTTTTGGGAATGATGTTGTGAGTGAAAAAGTGGAAATACAGGGAATGAGTTTAAAATTTTATTAAAAATACTACATTACTTATCTAGTTGAAAGCAGACAGTTTTTAAAAAATTAAAATTCTCAAAATTGGCTCAAGAAAAAATAGAATATATATATATTTAGAAGAAGTTGACATGTCAATTGAAGAACTATTTTTAAAATTGTACAGGATCCAGATTTACATATAAACTTCATAAACTTTTAAGAAAAATAATTCCAATATAAACACCAATTACTTCAAAACATACAGTAAGTGAAAGAAGGCAATCTGAAATGGCTACATGCTGTGCGATTTCAACTAAACGACATTCTCGAAAAGGCAGAACTTTGGAGACAGTAAAAATCAGTGGTTGCCAGGGGTTAAGTTATGGGGCAGACATAAATAAAACATTGAAAGAAGATTTTAAGAACAATAAAAATACTCTGTGTGATACCATAATGACGGCTACATGTCATTATACATTTGTCCAAACCCAAAGAATATACAACACCAAGAAGGAACTTTAAGGTAAATTATGGATTTGGGGTGATTATGATGTGTCAATGTATTGGGTTGGCCAAAAAGTTGGTTTGGGTTTTGACCAACCCAGTAGTTTCATCAGTGATAACAAATGTAGAACTCTGGTGGGGGGTATTGATAACAAGGGGGGTAGGGGGGTCTATGCATATGTGTGGGTGAGAGTATATGGAAAATCTCTGCACCTTCCCCTCAGTGTTGCTATGAATCTTAATACAGTATTATAAAGTAAAATAAAGTAAAATAAAAAATAAATAAATAAAAATAAAATAAAAACTGGAAAGTCTTCATCAAATTTAATTAATTTAAAAATACTTAAGTTTCCTAGCCTATTCCTCAAAGACCACATAACACTAATATCAGAACCAGAAAAAGATAGTATCTAGAAAGGCATTTATGGGTCCTATTCACTGACAAATGTATATCGACAAAATTTGTAACTTAGCTTACTCAATACTGAAATACATTAAAATAATAACGCATTATAAAATATAAAGCTAAAAAAAATAAAATATAAAGCTATATAATAATTTTATATAAACCGTACCTTGCTATTGTGAAGGACAGGGAAGCCTGGCATGCTACAGTCCATGGAGTCGCAGAGAGTCGGACATGACTGAGCGAGCAAACAACACTATCTCACTATGTCCTGGGAAACTGAATGATTTTATGTAGCCATTCAGCGAGGGTCCACTTAGGATACACGATTTAATACAAAGAATTGTTAACCAGACAGATATTGAAGGACTGAAAAGGCAAAAGGGAATACCAAAACATTGGATAGGAAGTTGTTAGGAAGCAGCTCTCACCGTGAGGGCAGAGAGAACAAAGAGACGAGGTTAGGATTATTATAACTTAGAAGCTGAGTGACTCCTCACAACTGGGGCCCAGATCTCACAGGATGGGTGCTTGCCAGCTAGGGCTGGTACTCAAGGAGTCCAGTCCGACTAGTTCTAGGACTGTTGTCTGCACTGCAAAGTGGGATCCACTGCCGCTATTGAAACACACTGTTATAGCTGGTATGGAAACCACTGCTAGGATGCCACTGAAAGGCGCAAGGAGCAAACAGGAAGAAATGTGCTCTTTCTTCCCTTTTCAGCCTTCCAGTCTGCCTCCAGCATCTCCTAATGAGCAGAGCCAGGTAGCTGGCTGGCACAAGGGAATGTGATTTACGGAGTCCTGGGTCTGGCATCACAGACAGAGGATAGCAGGGTGTGACTGAAATTAAGGCAACAGCTTATTGACAGCCTGTGGACATCTGTACATATTATGAAGTTCACAGTGTATTTCCCATAGACTGGGTTTCCTCTTTATGCCCAAATCAAAACAGTTTTGTTTGTTTTACTGGTCTTTATCATTATACACTGAAACATTAAGGAGTAAGAATGATAGCCCAATTGAGATCATTTTGAGAGTTATATTCTATATAAATATTTTTACAAAACTCAGAATTTGAACCATAGTTTTCTTCACTTATGCTACATACCTTTATGTGAATACATTTCTTTCAATTTCACCCTTCAGTGGTTCAGGTATTCAAATAATTCATGCATGGGTTTCTTAAAGTAAACACATTTTTAATAAGGTCTTTCTGTGTGTTTAATTTTCATTCAAACTGTATTTACATTAACATACTCTCAAGGGGATTTTTGTGAATTGTGTGATTTTTTTTTAACTAGTTGGTGTGTTTTTCCTTTTCTTCCTGTTTAGCCAGTTCCTTGGAATGTGGAAGCAGAAGGTCCTTGGATAGAGAGGAAAGCAAAGAGTGACTAGAGATTTTGATTCACAGGGTAAGTCTGCTTATCCAGTGAGCTTTCCTTCTGCACCTACGTGAACCTATTTCTAACACTCGGCCAGACAAGGCAACTCTGTCATTTAGTCACACTCCATTTTGCAATAAATTCAGTCTCATCCCACTTTCATCCTCCCCATTACTGTTCCTCGCCTTTTCTCCCTCTTTCTGTACCCACCGAGATGGTGCTCATAGACTACAATTATCACAGTGGCATTTTTTTTTAAGTGCTAAACCAAGATATTTGTAGTCTTTCTTCAACTCTCAGCTCCTCTGAAATACCTCTTTCCTCTGCTGCCAGTTACAAAAAAGTTTATCTAAAGAATTTTCTACATAAACTTTTCCATTTTCTCCTCATATTCATTCTGTTTGTCTAAAACTTTGTAATGGTGTGAAAGTTAGTATTTGAAAAGAAAACATATTTCACTGAAGAAAATACATAAATGGCCAATTAACCCATGACAAGATGCTCAACATCCTTAGTATCTGGAGAAATGCAAGTCAAAACCACAGTGAAATACCACTTCACATCTACCAGAACAGTCATAATCAAAAAGACAGATAATAATGAGTGTCTACGAGGACGTGGAGAAATTGAAATCTTGCTGGTGGGAATAGAAACTGATATAGCCACTTTGAAAAATAGTCTGGCAGTTTCCCAGATTAAATGTAGAATTACCAAATGTCCTAGCAATTCTGGTCCTAGGTATAGGGCTGATAGAAATAAAAGTATATGTTCACACATTGACGTACAAAACTTGTACGTCAATGTGTACAGCAGCCAAATAGACAAAAAATGGAAACAATCAAATGTCTACCAAGTGATGAATGGGAAAATAAATGTGGTATATCCATACACTAAATATTATTCAGTAATAAAAAAGGATGAAATACTGACATGTATTACAACATGGATGAAATGTGAAAATATTATGCTAAACGAAAGGAACCGGACACAAAGACCACATATTTAATGTGCTGTAAAGGCAAATCTAGAAAGAGAGAAAATAAAATTAGCGGTTTCATAGGGCTGGGGGGTATTGATGATGGGGGGAAGAAAGAACAGTTGACAAAGAATATCAGATTTCTTTGGGGGTGCTAAAAATGTTCTAAAATATATTACAGTTATGGTTACACAACTGTGAATAAACTAAAACCATCAAGTTGTACACTTTAAGTGGGCAAATTGCATGGTATGTGAATTATATCTCGATAAAGCAGTTTTTTAATAAGGGAATGAAAACGAATGTATATATGGTCCAAAGATTATCCAGTTTAAGAAGTCTGGTATTTCTGCCATGTCCTCTGCATGTCCCTTGTTTATTTATTTCCATTGAAACATATCAGTTATTTACATAATCCATTTTGTTAATCAAAGGTGCTGCAAGTTCCTTCTTCCAGTTTGCCGCTCACGTTTCATACATGATCTAAGGTCTCAGTTTTCTTGAGTCTAATTTACCAATCTTCTCATTTTGAGATTACGCTATATGTGATTTCTTAAGAAATTCTCTCCTGCCCTGCAAAATATTCTTAGCTACTTATTCTCTAAACATTTTAAAGTCTGGTTTTTCACGTTTAAGTTTTAGTTGAGTCTAGAATTGAATTTCATATATGGTACAAAGTAGAGATTCAGTTATGCATTTTCTATGTAAGTAATCAACAGCCCCGGGCAACATAATAAATAGCTAACTGACTAGAAAACTTGACAAAGATCTTGTATTTCCACACCTGTGCAAGGTCTTTCCAAAGTCCCTGCCCCTCCCTTTGTAGGCCATGAGAATCACTGCTCTGGTCACAGCCTACATCCTACCAGCTATAATCTGTATATAATCTGTATATACATATCTATTTACTTTCTGCTTACTAAAACAAAATCTCTGCTTCTCTTTGAATTACTTTGTTCCACATTTTCTGACATTTTCTCTTTGGAAACACTTTTATCTTCTTTCTTTAAATTTCTCTTTAAAATAGTCCATTAAATTTTTCTTCTCTGAAAACCCTATCTGATTCAATTCTGCTAGTCTTTTCATTGAAGTATTATTATCCTTCAACTATTGATTATTTCCAATCGTGGTAAATGTATTATCTTTTTATAATAATTATGTGAAATAAGGAGCATGATATCTGACACATAAATTGCACTTGATATAAACTAATTAATTAAATTCAAGCTAGTTACATGCTGTTTACATCATTGACATTTGGCTATAAAAAACAATATATTGTTTTACTCACAATTCATATTCTGGGATATATCCAAAAGCTACTATTTCTTTCCATCTTCCACCACTATGAATATGTCATACTCTGTTCTCTTAGGATTCCTTCATTTGCAGCCTGTTTTCTCTTTCCTATTCATTATTACAATCTCTATTAGTAAATTGGCCTCCTTCCTATCCCTGATAAGATTCCAGCTGGTTGGACTACGAGAACTTTGTAATCAGGGCCAAACCTCAAGATTAGATAAGGAAGTATTATTTCTGCCCAATAAATTTACATTTCAGGTTGCCAATGAATGAGGAATTTGCTGCCAAGTTTTTCTAGAGTAATGTTTTGAATCTTCTACCAAAGCGATACATAGTAAAATTACCATTTGAAAATATTACACAGTAATAATTCTAAAGGTATTAAAATCGAAGCTAATAAAACAAAAATGAGTATGACCAATTAAGGTCCTTAAGAAAAAAATCACAATAAAAACTCTGAAAGAGACAGAGTTCAAAAGCGTGAACCTCGATACAGGATACAGGATGCTTGGGGCTGGTGCACGGGGAAGATCCGAGAGATGATATGGGGTGGGAGGTGGGAGGGGGGTTCAGGATTGGGAACTCATGTACACCCGTGGTGGATTCATGTCAATGTATGGCAAAACCAATACAGTATTGTAAAGCAAAATAAAGTAAAAATTAAAATTAAAAAAAAAAGAATTAAAAAAGTGTGAACTTTTAGCTGAAATAAAAGTGACCTCAAAACATGATTTTCAAATACTTAGGAAAACTACAGGGCATATGAATCTAGGTCATTTCCCCCTGTATGTATATAAAGAAAAATAAAGTTTAGAATGAAGAGTAGCATGTAAACAGGTGGAGTAGAAAACCGAATATATTTTTAAGAAAACAGCTAAAAGAAAATCTATCATTTTTCACCTAAAGTTTGGCTTTCCTACATTCATTTCTAATCTCTACTCTCATGAGCCACCAGCCTTTTTGAGGGCATGTCTTTTAATTTTTGATAGGCAGATGAAGTTCTAGTATTTTCCAATTGACTCTAACTTAATAGTTCTCACTCCACAGCAGCAAATATTTGGTCACCCGATTCCTTGACTCTATATGTACTTGGTTACAGTTGTCTACAGCTGATAATTTAAATTGCTTGCTATTGAATGCCACTGACAAAGACAGTCTCATTTACTGCTGGAAACAGGACCATTAATTTCCTTTTAAATTGAATTAGATCAATGAACTTTTCAGATAACCTAGAAGCAACTGAGAACAGAAATTCTATTTGTAAGACAGCATCAAATAGCTTTACGTATGTATAAATGGAGACCCAGAAAGAGGGGAGAAAGAATGAGGCTGAAGAAATACTTGAAGAGATAATGGCAAAAACTCTCCAAAATTGACAAAATAAGACAACCTATAGAACCAGGGAACCCGGTGCAGGAACTTTATGCAGGTTAAATATAAAGAAAGACACATCTAGACACACCATAGTCAAACTGCTAAAAGAAATTAATAAAGGACAAATCTTAAGAGCAAATGAGAGAAAAATACACATCACAAACAGAACAATTACATTCATGGTTGACTTCTCACCAGAAAGAATAAAGGTTAGTTAGACACAATGGAATGACATCTAGAATGTACATGAAGGAAAAAACTCTCAAACTAGAGTTTGGTATCCAGAGAACATAAGCAAAATATAAGCAGAAATATAAGCAAAATAAAACATTTTCAGAAAGATAAGAGTTTCTTACATTATAAGAAAGGTTAAAATAAGCTTCTCAAGCTAAAGGGAAATAAAAACTCAGGTAAAACATCAGAACTTCAGAAATAAACAATACATTTTTTTATAAATAAAAAGCTTATTTTTAAAAGGATCTTTATTATATATAAAGTATTCCAAAATTCTTAGGGATTTTTTTAGGATTCTTTTAAGCTTTAATAACTTAAAAACGTAAATGTCACAAACATTAAAAAAATTCATTTGACATGAATCTGCCACGGGTGTACATGAGTTCCCAATCCTGAACCCCCCTCCCACCTCTCTCTCCATATCATCTCTCTGGTTCATGTCAATGTATGGCAAAACCAATACAGTATTGTAAAGTAAAATAAAAATAAATAAATAAATGAAAAAGAACAACAACAAAAAAAATAGAATAAAAAAATTCATTTGTAAGTTTGTTGATTTACATTTAAAGGTTTATTTTTTGAGTTTTGACTTTTAATTTTTTGTGTATGACAGTTTCTAGATAATTGGAATTAAGAGATACCTAGTTTGGCCATATCAGCTACTTGATTACTCTCCATTAGGCTTTTTCTTTAGGGACATGTAAAGAAAAAACATCTTTAGGTAACTCATATGTATCAGCCGTAGCAGTGTGTATCATGTAGATATCAAAACAATTTTCTCTGGATGACCTTGGGCCTAGGATTACAAATGGTCAGTTGACCATTCTGGTCACTGAACAGCAGTTGATCAAATTTTTATGAAATCCAAATTTGACTAAAATAATGAACAGTATAAGATGTTGCTTACGTGGAAGTTGAGTAAAAATATATTAATATCAAAAATGTTTAATTAACTTTTAAAATGTTTTTAAAATAATTTTTCAGTATTTATTAGTACTTGAAACTTCACTAAAACATACATACTTATTTTTAAAAAAGACAATAATAGCAATATACTGTGGGGACGTGAGTCTGAGTGAACTCCGGGAGATGGTGATGGACAGGGAGGCCTGGCGTGCTGCGATTCATGGGGTCACAAAGAATCGGACACGACTGAGCGACTGAACTGAACTGAACTGATAGTACGTGAAGAAGTAAACCATAATAAAGATCACAAAAGGTGAGAAGGAACTAAGAAGAATACTGTTGTAAGATTCTCACAGTCTGTGAAGTAATATATTAAAGATAGATTGTGATCATTTAAACTTGCATAGTATAAGCCGTTTAGAGCCTCTACTATAAAAAAATTGACACAGAGATATAGATTAAAAATTAAAATAACATGGAATATTTAAAAATATGTGATTTAATGAAAAGTAATCAGAAATAGAAAATGAAAGAACAAAGAACAAATGGAATTTTAAAAAATTAAATACCAAGATGGTAGTCTTAAACCTAGCCAAATCAATACATGTGTATGCCTTCTTTCATAAACTCTTTGTTTCTCTCTCATCCATTTGCCTTTTGTCAGTTTATTTCACAGGCCCAGCCACTGAAACTGAGGGTAGAAGAATGTTTTCCAGCCCCACAGTGCCTACAAATGAAACACTCCATCCCAACCACTTGTCTAGCTAACCACACCTGTAGTTCAAGTTTCAGCACAAGTGTCATTTCTTCCAGAAGCATTCCCAGACCCCCATAACTGTGGTCAGCTCCCCTTATCTGTGCTCCCCTAGCATCCTCACAAACTATGCAATAGGTCACCTTTCATGATGCATAGAAGCAAGCCCTTCCCAGATTCTTCTCACTTGTTAAGTCCTGCTAGAACTCGGTGGTCCTTAACAGAGATTGCTGTCTCAGTCCTAGCCCAGGGCTGGCACAGGGGAAAACCTCCATAAATGTTACTAAACAAGGTGAGACTGAAGAACGGCAACAGAAAGAAGAGGTAAAGAAAGAAAGGAAAGAGGAAATAATAGAAGAAAAAGGTAGTCATCATTTACTGAGGGCTCCATTCAGATAGAAAGCCCTAGGAAATTTCCATCCTGAATGCAGAAAGAGTAAAAATTAAATTTGTGAAAACTAAAAGGAGAAGAGAAGATAGTCAAAACCTAGCAAAAGAAAATATATCACACTTGGGTGTTGTGTAGCCATGAGATTCCATTTCAGAGCACCAAATTTCAAAGAAAATTAATTTTGTGGCTCGGAAACACGTATGGTTTTTCAAGAAAACGATTTGGGACCATTTTTCAGTGCTGTGTTTACTATAAACTTGTATGAAAGTGTGAAAGTGTTAGTTGCTCAGTTGTGCCCGACTCTTTTGTGACCCCATGGACTATAGCCCGCCAGGCTCCTCTGTCCGTGGAATTCTCCAGCAAGAATATTGGAGTGGGTTACCATTCCCTTCTCCAGGGGATCCTCCCAAGCCAGGGTTGAACCCAAGTCTCCTGCAGTTCAGGCAGATTCTTTATCGTCTGAACCAGTATATCATTTATTAATAAAATAAAAAAATATCTTCAGTTATGAACACATGTATTTCAGTTGAATGTAAACCTTCATGTGGTTTAAATGACGGGAAAGCTTCTGGACAATCAAGTTAACATGTACCTGACGACACTGTGAATCAGATACAATAGATACGTGCTTCAGTCCTGTCCAGCTCTTTGGGACTCTAGGGACCACAGCCCTCCAGGCTCCTCTGTCTATGGGATTCTCCAGGCAATGATACTGGAGTTGGGTTGCCATGCCCTTCTCCAGGGGATCTTCTTGAGCCAGGGACTGAACCCAGGTCTCCAGCATTGCAGGCAGATATTTTTTTACCATCTGAGCCACCAAGCAAGTCCCACAATAGATACAAATGTCACCTAAGTCTCAGTAAAAGAAGTATCTGGCCAATATAAGAGAAAGTATTTGGGAGAAATGGGTGGAAAGGGAGGAAAAGATCTTCAGAACTTGGAAAGGAAGGTTGGTGTGACGGAAACAACAAAGATAGAGGATAGCAGTACTAGTTTTATTTTTTGCCCCAAACTAACTCTTCACTTCAGACTTTTATTTGTAAATTGAGGGGGCTGGAATAAACTATAATTTCATATATTTCAAAAGAAGAGAGAGACTCAAAAACCCCGTTATCTTCCCGTCTGTTCTCCAGATGTTGTTCCCTAGTCATTTCTTTGCCTCTCCTATCACCTTCGTTTTAAAACAATTAAATGTGCGTCACAGGCACTAGATTATAACTTCAGGTGCAAAACGAATAAGCAACTCTTTAAAAAAAGAGAGAGTGCGTAATTGCCGGCTGCATGCAGTATAACAAAAAGAGGTGCAAGAACTGGGCTAGAATTTTCTTCCATACCTCCCTTAACATGGAATTGGCCCTCCAGTCTCCACAAAGCCCCAGCCTCTGCACTTCATAAGTAATCCCAGATCTATTCTATTTCTCCTAAAATGGGTACTGAAGTGAGCCCAGAAACCGAGCTTTTCTCGAATCCCTCCTGAGGCAGACACCAGGCCTCCAACTCCGCACAGTGTAGAGACTCTGGTGTTCCTTGGAGGGCACTGAGTAATTCATTTTCACTTTCCCCACCCTCTCTTCCCACCATTCTCTCTTGATTCTTACCTAAAATCCCTCCACTAAATATTTACTCTCTACTGTTCAGAAGCCAGGCTTCCTCTAGTCTAGTATTTCCTAAGCATGCTCTATCACGTGCACCACCTGGTAAGAATTGTAACGCAGATTCCCCCAGGACTCTGCCTTCGAGATTATGATTCAAAAGGTCTGGGAAGGGGCCCAGTCTGTTCCATTGAATGCAAAATGTCCCAAAGGAGGGATAACAGTTTAAGCTTTTGTTTTATTCATTTTAAAGTTAAATCCCCTACATATGAACAAGTTCCCTTTTGAGAGTGAGTTCTTAAGTCCGATCTGTAAGTCCAACAAAGTTAGCCTAGGTATCCAACTTACATAATCGGTGTATAGTACTGTGCTGTAATAGATTTATAATACTTTCCATACAAATAACACATAAAAATAAACACAAAATATAAAGAAAACCTTATGAATCTTATAGTATAGAACCTTGAGGGCTTCCTAGGAGGTACTAGTGGAAAAGAACCTGCCCTGCCAGTGCAAAAGATGTAAGGGACCTGGGTTCAATCCCTGGGTCGGGAAGATCCCCTGGAGTGGGACATGGAAACCCACTCCAGTATTCTGGCCTGGAGAATCCTATGGACAGAGGAGCCTGATGGGCTACAGTCCATGGGATCGCAAACAGTTGGAAACAACTGAAGCAAGTTAGCACACGCATACTCGTAGTACCTTGGAAAGTACAGTAGTATGGTACAACAGCTGGCACACAGGGGCTGGCATTGAGTGAACAGGCCAGAAGAGTTACTGACTGGAGGGAGAGGAGGTGGGAGTAGGTAGGGCTGAACAATCATCAGCAGTAGGAGATAGATGGCAAACTACAATTTCATCCACACCTGACATAATGGAACATGTGTTCGCATCTTTCAAAGTTCAAAACGTGAAGTTCACATGTAGGGGACTTACTGGTACTTGTTTATACCTGGCTTCTTTCAGAGATGCATTTGAGATGCCCAGCTACAGGGTGAACTAAGAGGCTTCCCTGATTCACGAGGTGATGAGTCGCATCCAGGCTTGTGTCCCTGCTTTCCTGGGCAACCATAGACTCCTTGTGCCCCTCAAGGCTCACCAGCTCAGCATGAGTAGGAAGAGCCCTAGGCTAGGAGTGGATCACATGCTCAGCCCTTCATCATCAGCTGTATGAATTTGGCAGTGTATTGAAACTCTGGGCTAACACATTTATTCCACTATTAAAACTATGGTGTTGAATTTTATGATCCTGAAATGTGGCTGCATACCTTACACGTAAAACAAGCCCATTCATCCTGAAGTCTTACAAGACTTCCAGGGAAAATTACTAAATAACTGTCCTTCAGCCTTGTTATTTAGCCTTCTCTGAGCAAATGCAAACATGAAACATTCTCTTTTGCACTTTACTATGAATTGGATTGTATCACTGGAGAAAACTCTTGAGAGTCACTTGGACTGCAAGGGGATCAAACCAGTCAATCCTAAAGGAAGTCAACCCTGAATATTCATAGGAAGGACTGATGCGGAAGCTAAAGGTCCAATTCTTCAGCCACCTGATATGAAGAACTGACTCATTGGAAAAGACCCTGATGCTAGGAAGGATTAAATGCAGGAGGAGAAGTGGGCAGCAGAGGATGAGATGGTTAGATGGCATCATCGACTTAATGGACATCAATTTGAGCAGACTCTGGGAGATAGTGGAGGACAGAGGAGACTGGTGTGCTGCAATCCATGGGGTTGCAAAGAGCTGGACACAATTTAGAGATTTAACAACAACTACTGCCCCCCACCAAAAAAATACGCTGAAGTCCTAATCCCCACTATCTCAGAATGTGACCTTATTTGGAAATGACTTCTTGAAGTTGTAATCAAGTTTAGGTGGGAGATTATATCAGACTAGGGCGGGCCCCAGTCCTATGACTGATGTCCTTATAGAAAGTGGGACATCTGGAGGCAGGGACACAGGGATAACAGTGAGTACAAAGGCCATGTGAGTACAGAGGCAGACAGTGAGGGATGCATCGACATGCCAAGGCATGCCAAAGCATGCCAAGGTTGGCAGGCACCACCAGGAGCTAGAAAGAGGTAAAGAAGGATTCTCCCCTAGAAAGGATGACCCCGTCAACTTCAACTTCAGATTTCCAGCCTCCAGACTTCCAGCCTCCAGAACTGTCTGAAAGAACACATTTCTGTTGTCTGAAGTCATTTAGTTTGTGGTACCCCATTACAGCTACCCTAAGAAACTGCACTACCATTCACCTTATAAAACATCACCATAGAACTGTGATGATTAGGACTCTATATTTAACTTAGAGTTAATGCTCCTCCACTTAGCCACCTCTATAAAAAGAATTTTAAAAGGGAGAAAGTGGAGTTTAAAAAGTCTAACCAGAGAACAACATCCTCCCCACCCCCGCCTCCCTCCATCACCACTTCCACTCCCTGTGACATTAAATAAAATGTTCACACGCCTCCCCAGCAGTTTACAAACAGTGGGGGAAAAAATGGAACTAAGCATGGAGAAATGGAAACATTTGGCAGGCTAATCAGCTGTAGAAATAGCTTTATCAGACTAGAATGAGATTGGGTCTTGCCTATGTGCCTGCCAGATAAAAATATCTAATGTTCTAGGACACAAAACGAAATACTCAGGAGTTTTGCTATAATGTTACACATTATAATTCAGAAGTCAGTGTATGGATCCATTCTGGATGTCATCCAAATTGGGCTTATATGGAAGATCCCCCAGGTGACTTTTTCAAACACTCAATAAACCTAAAACCCAGGAACAAAGATTGCCTCCAAGCAGTCAGACATCTATAGAACCAGTCTCATTTTAGTCATTGTGGAATCACTAAAGTATTAGAAATAGACCCCCCACATGGGGAAAGCTTAATCTTCCAAACTGGAATTGCTATACATCATTTCTTTTCTCTCTACAAGTGTTGGCTGCTAGTCATTGAATTTTCCAAAGACAGACAGAAGTGATCTATTCCCTCTGTTTTTTGCACTATGGACAATTCACTCGCTGGGGAATAAATGTTCCCATACATCCAATCTTTCAGATGAGGCTTGGGGAGCCTGCTTTGTCAGACTTTCCTCCAGGAAGCAAACAGAAATAAAGGCAGGTGGGAGGGCAGGGGATAATGAGGAGCTTGCTGAAAAGTGGTCAGGCACGTGGTGACTCTGTTAGCTTTGTATGTGATTCCTGAGGAATACCCCAGCCCTGTGTTTATCTCAAAGAGGTGATGAGGGCCATGATTTCAATCTGCAAGGAGTTTCTTTTAATCAGCCCTTTGGAAGATTTTGAAGAATAATACAATTTCACGTTAATTTTAAAACCACACTAAATCAATACCTTTACTGTCATCCCCTTTCGTATTCATCCATGAATGACCTAATTGGAATGCACAGTCATCCAACTTTTGAGGGGATGGTATAAAGTATAGAGCAGAGAAAGGTCAAAAGTCCACAGTTCATGGAAAAATTGTACTGGTGAATTCACCGAGAACTACCAAAACGTGACAGCCACAGACTTGACAAGAATTGACTTTAATTTCTGCCCCCAGACTCAGCAAAATTGTCCTGCAACTGAAATTCAGCTTCCACAAAAATCACCACATCAGTAGAAGTCATAATTAGGCAATTACAGTTTCTAACGACATGATTGTTCATATTTATCCTGATGGTATAATTGGTCCTAATTATATTATGGGTTCAAATAGGCTGAAGATTTCTACTTTAAAAAAAAACTTTTTAAGTGCTCATCATGCCAGAATTATTCTAAGGGCATCACAGTGTTATTACCTACAGGATAAAATATGCCTGTAGTCATCTCCATATTTCTTAGTACATAAAGGATGAAAAAACACTCTACATGAACAGAAAACATTCTTCCTGGGTTCCCTCCCCTGTTTAACAGGGGCAGACACACACATATACATGCACGTGCGTGCGTGTGCGCACACACACACACACACACACACACACACAGTCCAAAGGCACCTCAGCAGTCCCCATTAACAACTTTTGCTATTTGACTTTTCTTGCCACCTGCCCCTTCAGTATAGAAATGTGCTATTTCTCAAGAGCACTGGGATATTGAAATACAAAAGAAAAAGATACTAGGCATATATATATATATATATATATATATACACACACACATTTTTTTTTTTTTTTTGCTGTTGTTTAGTCACTAAGTCATGTCTGACTCTTCTGCGACCCAAGGACTATAGTCTGCCAGGCTCCTCCTTTATTCAAGTCTGAATTCTTTCCTATAGTATCCAATAGCCCCAATAGTCTTAATCTCACTAGATAGAGTGGTTCTTCCTGGACCATCTGATGACATCTTTTTCTTTCCTGTAAGTTCAATTTTTTCCCATATCCTAACCATGAACTTAATTCTCCATATTATCCCTTGGGCTCCAGAAATATAAAAATTGTACATGTAAGAAACACAGATCCACCAGGCAAATTAACATGAAACTTCTGCTTCTAAGACATTTGAATCTCAACTCTAGCAGCCCTCTATTCTGACCATACTGTCCATTTTTACCCTCCAGGTCTGAACACATGACTAATTTGATCACCGTATCATGTCCAAAACAAACTCTTTGAAAGAACTGTCTGTCCTCTGTTATGTCTTTCAAGAACCACACATTCACACATAAAAGAAATCTTCATATAACGTATAGTTCAGTCATGTATCCTAGTATTTTTAATATAACAAATAAAGAAATAAATTCAGATAGTAGATGAAACAAGGACTCTGTAATCAGATTGCTCTCAATTCAGATCCCAACACTGAGAGGTACAGTCAGACTGACCTCAGGTGTTTTATTTAACTAGTCTGCTTCTTAGTTTCTTAAACTGTAAGATAAAAATGGTTTATATATCTTTCTCTGAGATCACACATGTAGAGCAATTAACGTGGTACCTGATAGCAAGGCTGAACAAATGCTAGCAATTATCTTCCCTAGTAGCTCAGACCATAAACAATCTGTCTGCAATGCAGGAGACCTGGGTTCAATCCCTGGGTTGGGAAGATCCCCTGGAGAAGGGAAAGGCAACCCACTCCAGTATTCTTGCCTGGAAAATCCCATGAACAGAGGAGCCTGGCGGGATATAGTCCATGGGGTCGCAAAGAGTCAGGCATGACTGAGAGCCTAACACATCATCATTATTTTCACTTAAGCACCAGTATGTGTGCACATCTTTACTCTGGTGGCTAAGACCCCGTGCTCCCAATGCAGAGGGCCCAGATTCAATCCCTGGTCAGGGAACTAGATCCCACCTGCTTCAACTAAGACCCAGCAGAGCCAAAGAAATAATAATTAAAAAAAAATTAAACGGAAAGAATTGGAAAGAGACAAAGCTGAATCTAAGGGCCTTAGAAGGAGACAGAGCTACAGTACCTTCCAATTCTGCCCTATGTGTATAAAAGACTTCACCCTGAAGACCCAATGCACTGCTCCACGCCCCACCAGAGACCAGTGTGCCAGTTATCCCCTTTCTGCAGAAGAGGAACCTTTCAAGTGAATTGACATAATAGCTCCCCTAACCTTTCCTTGGTCAGTAATCAAGGTGAGGAGTCAAGATTCTGATCTCCTGTCTTGTTTCCATTTGAAAGCAGTGCCCCATTGGATATCAAGGACTTCTATTGTGCCGAAGTGCAGGGAACTAATTGGAATCATTCTGGCTTTCGTGACTCATAAACTTAATGCTCTTTTAGCATCATTTGGGCTGAGCGGATTTCCTAACCATGGTTTAATAGCAAAAGGCATTTAAAATAACAATCTCAAAAGTCTTGCCAACCTCTTCAATTAGAGTAAAATAAATTGGCTCTTAGAATTAGAGGCTGTGCCTTCTCAGGCTCTGGAACATCTTGTCAGTTTCTAATATCTTAACTCTGAAGGAAAATGACAATTACTAATACTCCATTTTCGTCTTGCTCCCAGATATCGAAAGATTCCCACAGGACCTGAAGTCACCTGCCTGGTCGCGTATGTTAACTCGGATCAGGACATTATCCAGGAAGACCTGTGGTTTGGCTTGGCTCTCATTCATTTTGTTAATTAGTATTTTAGCTTTTATTGGGTTTCTGGGAAAGGCTTTGAGGTTTAGTTTGTCATCTCTGGAGTAGCCAAGAAGATTCTCATGTTATCACTGTCAGCTAATATTTATTGAATTCTAGGCTCAAATGACAGACAACGTTCTCCCATATTTTTATAATCTAAAAAAGAATAATCAGATTACTTTAGAGTGTCTTTGTAATCATTTTGCTCTTATCGTTTACAAAATGGGAACAGTCCCTAATCCTAAATCAGTTCAGTAACAAAGATCTGATTGGTGGGCCAGCAGGTTTGAGGCTTGATCCAAAGAGACTCTGTGATTACACCTTTACTGTTTTCTCCAAGTTTCAGTTCAGTTCAGTCACTCAGTCATGTCCAACTCTTTGCGACCCCGTGAATTGCAGCACGCCAGGCCTCCCTGTCCATCACCAACTCCCGGAGTTCACTCAGACTCACGTCCATCGAGTCAGTGATGCCTTCTAGCCATCTCATCCTCTGTTGTCCCCTTCTCCTCCTGCCCCCAATCCCTCCCAACATCAGAGTCTTTTCCAATGAGTCAACTCTTCACATGAGGTGGCCAAAGTACTGGAGTTTCAGCTTTAGCATCATTCCTTCCAAAGAAATCCCAGGGTTGATCTCCTTCAGAATGGACTGGTTGGATCTCGTTGCAGTCCAAGGGACTCTCAGGAGTCTTCTCCAACACCACAGTTCAAAAGCATCAATTCTTCAGCACTCAGCCTTCTTCACAGTCCAACTCTCACAACCATACATGACCACAGGAAAAACCAGAGCCTTGACTAGACGGACCTTAGTCGGCAAAGTAATGACTTAACCTTTATTTCTGGTCCAAAGGTGCATGAATGGAGTTCTTCTCTGAGACTTACAGACAAAATAACTAACTAAGAAGAACCAAAACAAATAACAGTGATACACCAATTTGACACACACACAATATAATATACACATGTGTGTATATTATGTATACATGTATACACGTGTGTGTGTTAGTGGCTCAGTCGTATCCAACTTTTTGTGACCCCATGGACTGTACTCGCCAGGCTCCTCTTTCCATGGAAATAATATACACATATTCACCATTAACCTTTCCTTAGTAGGATCGCTAATATCCTTCCAACAATATTCCTTAGAAGCCCACTTGCTGTTTAGATTCTCCAGGAGTAAGCACCTCTGTGCATGGAGGAAAGAAGAATTAAAAGTCATTTAAAAACTCAAGATACTGGGAAGCTAAATTCTGTCTCAGCTCAGTGCATACACTTTTGGCTGTGACTTTATGGTTCTTTGACTTCCCTCTTCTGCCACTGGATGTCCCTACATGAGAGTACATTGTCTTTCTGATACCTATATCTGTTGTTTTTCCTTGTTTTTATGTAGTTCCAATACTGTGGTGTTGGAGAAGACTCTTGAGAGTCCCTTGGACTGCAAGGAGATCCAACCGGTCCATCCTAAAGGAGATCAGTCCTGAGTGTTCATTGGAAGGACGGATGCTGAAGCTGAAACTCCAATACTTTGGCCACCTGATTCGAAGAGCTGACTCATTTGAAAGACCCTGATGCTGGGAAAGATTGGGGGCAGGAGAAGAAAGGGACAACAGAGGTTGGGTGGCATCACCGACTCGATGGATATGAGTTTGGGTAAACTGCAGTAGTTGGTGATGGACAGTGAGGCCTGGCGTGCAGCGGTCCACGGGGTTGCAAAGAGTCCAACACGACTGAGCTACTGAACTGAACTGAACTGAATTCTGTGTCAGTTTGTGTAGTGGACCACAGCCTGTTTTGTTTTGTTTTGTTTCTTAATTGGAGGCTAATGACTTTACAATATTGTAGTGGTTTTGCCATACATTGACATGAATCAGCCATGGGTGTACATGTGTCCCCCATCCTGAACCCCCCTCCCACTTTCTTCACTTGGTTCATCCTCCCAAGCTTGCACGATTTGGACATAAACTCCCCATCCCCAGCAATCCCTAGTGCATGGATGCTCTAACGGAAGGCTGGAGACAGAACCACAGCTGTGCTGCTCAGCATCAGTAGTTTTCTTTCATATCAACATATGGAAGATTGGACAGGAATCCTGTTCCTTTTCAATCTTGAGTTACTCACAGATAGATTCCCTCTGATTTGTAATTTCTGGGACATTTTGCACATACAATAAATGCGAATAAAGTCTTGGCTTTATACACACTACCCAAAAAATCGACAATTTTGCATTTCTGCTCCCTTTTTCCAGTCTTTTCCTTTTCTTTCACTTTACAGGAATCATTCTCGGGAATCTCCCTGTCTATTAAAAAAAAGAATCCAAGGAAGGACCTTTTCTTTGAACTGAAGTTTGTCTGTAGTTCTAGAGACTATAGTTTTAATCTCCCCACCACACTCCTGACAAGTCCCAAAAGAAAAATTAAAGTCAGCTCCGGAGGTATGCAAGAAATGGCCCTTCATAAGGTTCATATTTTGTACACCCTCTGTCATTTCAAAGTAAGCAACTCATGGATACCCCCAGTCTGCACACGTGCCTTTCTCCGTTTTGGAAGAGCTGAAGTGTTCCACTCAGATATTTCATTAATATATGCATGGGATCACAGTGGTAAGGGTCAAGAAACAAGATCATCATGGTTCTAAGCCAGTCCCTCAATATCTGGATATATTATTTAGGTAGTAGTCAAGAGCAATGAGTAGGCAGTGTAACAGAACACCTGTGTTATATGTGGATTCATTCATACATTTCCTTTTGTCGTGTCTTAGCTGCTAATCCAGGACCAACCAGGAGAAGGCAGTACAGGCTAAACAACAGAAGCTTTCAATTTTCTTTAAAGTGAAAGAGAAATAAGCTGATGGATATTTTTTACAATATAAACCTCCATCCGTGCTGGGTAACAAAGGAAGCTTCTCCAACACTGTCATCACCTCCTGCACATATCTTAACCCTCCCTCACCTCTGTCGCTCTATTTTCCCCTTCTACCGTCTCCTCCGCTCTTATAAGTTAAAATACATACAATATATTAAGTGGAAAAACATCTGAATTGCAAAGTTTCCTAATCCTGCCTTAAACCCTCAAATTTCTTTCTCCAGCATTATTACTTAAGGCAAGGTTTCCTTTTTAGATGGCATTTTTGAAGGGCCCATGATGTTCTTCTATGACAAGGCATACTTATCATGAGTCCCCAAGGCCACTTGCTTCATTGCTGAAATACAGAAACATTTCATGCATCGAAAAAAGAGCTTTTTTTCCTCTGAATACGGAATGCTCTTCCCTAAGAACACTAAGAGTGTCTGAAGGCTGCTTACTAAAAGCCAGAAGGAGGATTCTAAAGGACCCTCAACCTCTGGCATGCTGGGAATCCAATCACTCTACCAGCCAAGTGGGGCGATGGAGGGAGAATCCCTTCTGTGTTCTGCAGGGCCCTGGGGAGAAAGGACAAGTAGCCATCTGGACATTTAGGCAAGTCAGTTTCTTCTACTCAGCCAAGTAGCACAGGCTTCATCAATCATTCGGCCACACTTCCAAGCACTCTTGTTTGGGTATTTGGGTTTTCTGGGGTGGTTATTACCAGAATGCTCCATGCAAAAGTATGAAGTTGCCAAATCGGGCCTCTCTGCTTTCCATCTGCAATTCCTTCTTTAACGTCACCTTTATCCTTTCCCCCAAGGGCACAGGGTCTCCACACCAACCCGCAGGAGCCAGGGCTCTCCTTGGAACCCTCCCACTGAGATGCTCCTTGTGTCTTCCCTTCCCGTCCTGACCCTTCACCTCTCTCTCCAGCGGAAACGTTTTTCTACCTAAATCCTCAATGGGAAAAGTATCAGGGTCCTGAATCTTTGGACACCAGAGCTCATCATACTACTTAAAACGACAATAGATTTAGAAGGGATCTTGAATATTTTAACAGCTAACTAGCACCTTGACGTCAGTTTCTGTGTGATCTCCAAACCCAGTGACCAGGCTGAACCGAACAGGAGACGTGAGAACGCCCTATGCCTCTTAAACTATGAAGCCAAACTAGGGGCAAACGCACCTCTTCCTGCAGACCCACTCAATGGTCTTAGACTCCTGGGTCTTAGCATACCCATTTCGAGAAAGCAAGCAAGGACATTAAAAAGAGCACCCTTCTTTCTCAAAAAAAGAAAAAAGTAACATGAAGTATATTAAACCTATAGATAAGAAAAGAGTAATAGAATGAAGTCTTATGTACCTAATATCTTGCTTTATCAAATATTAACATTATTCCACATTTGCTTCAGAATTACCTTTTTTAGAAAATAAAATATCACAGATAGAATTAAGCCTCCCATTTATAACACCTCATTCTTGTCCCTACTTTCCTCTAAAAAAGCACTCAGTCATGAACAGATCTAGATATTTGCTCCATATTTATAACTATGGACATTATTGAATATATTTAATAATTTATATAAATAAATTTGGGGCTTTCCTTGTAGCTCAATTGTAAAGAATCTGCCTTCAATGCAGGAGACCTGGGTTTGAGTCCTGGGTTGGGAAGATTCCCTGGAGAAGGAAATGGCAACCCACTCCAGTATTCTTGCCTGGAGAATCCCATGGACAGAGGAGCCTGGCAGGCTACAGTCCATGGGGTCGCAAGAGTCAGACAAGATTTAGCGACTGAACCACCACCACCATAAATAAATTTATATATTTATATATAAACATAAATTTATATAGAAGTATATTTTAAATAATATATTTAATATACATATTTAAATATTTTACAGTCAAATCTCTATATAAGTGGAAGCATTGTATTCATAATTCCATAAAGAGTATTTTCACTCCATATTATGTTTTCATAATACATAGTTTTAAATTATATAATTTTACAATTATAAATATACATCTAGTTTATTCATCTTAACTGTGGCATTAAATTAATTCAGATGGCTGAACCATAAATTATTCATTCTTTTTCCATTTGGTGAGCATTTATGTTGAGTGTTACAGAAATATTCTATAAGCTTCTTTTGCACCTGTAAAAGAGAGTCTCTGGCAGATATATAGAAAGGGACTTGCCAAGTCAAAGAGTGTGTTCATCTACTATTTGAATAGATCACCAAATTGGTACCCAGAGTGGTTATATTAATTCTCACTCACACCAGCAGTTTGAGTTACCAAACTCAGTTTGAGTACCAAGCCAGCAGTTTGAGAGTAGTTTGCTCTTTCCCTTTTCCATGTATTCTATCAATCTTTGCTGATGAGTATACAACAGCACCTCACAGTGTTTCTGACCATGCTCCTTAGCAAAAAATGATTTTGACTATCTCAGTACAACCATGTGACCCACATAAACGCAGCTTGTAGTTTCCGACACCTTACATATACGTGTAATAATGTACTTCAAGTGAAAACAGAATAAACTATTTGAAATTGGGTGTACTCTAAAAATCTAGGGTGCATGTTTGTACAAATTTGTGTCCTCGAGAGTTTCACAACAATGTGAATGTACTTAGCACCACTGAACTGTACAGTTAAATATGGTTACAATTCTATGATTAATATCATGTGACTTTTACAACAAAGAAGCATTTTTAAAAAGGAAGTGATGATATTTTGGAGATTGGTAAAAAGACTCCATTGCTGTATGGGGGTGTCAGAAACACTAGGTAAACTACAATTGAGGTTATGGTAACAATAAAATCAGTATTAATGTTAAAAAAAAAAGGTAAAAAAGAAACTGTCTATCTAGAAGAAATAAATTGATGTTTTCTCAACTCACAGTATGAGTTCACCCAAGCAGACAACCTGTATAAAAGTGACATCTGAGAAGTCTTCTAGAATTACCTTTCATGGTCTATAGATGCTTGATTATAACAGATCAAGTCAGCTCGACTAGTTCCCAGGTTTCAGGCATTAAGTCTAAATTCTGAGCTGAGACTTGGTTTCCTACTTACTAAAGAAAAACTGTGGCCAGTGTAAGGGGCAGATGCTGTCTCACCGTGTCTCAGTACCTTAAAAATAGCTCCTATATTCTAGGCATAATAAATATGCCACACACCGTGGCAAATGATTATCTGATTTCCCTTAATCCTTATAATGACTATAAAAATTGTACTATGATTGCCCCCATTTGAGAAATAAAGAAGCTCGGAGTCTGAAAGATTATGGAAAATCAGGGAGCTCATGAATGACAGAGGAATCTGGGTTAAATTCCTCCTGATTCAGAAATCCCAGATCGTCACAACATTACCAAGTAGCCTCATCTGAGGTTCAGAGGCCTATATTACTCCTCTAAGTTCTTTTTAATGTTAGAAATGAATGTTTTTTCTCTATTTCTGTTCTGGTTCTAAGCTCAAAGGCAAAGCAATTCTGCATTCATTAGAAGACAACTCTCATATCCCCCCAAAGCATCTCTTTCCCTAGTTAGACACTCTGACACCCTTCAGCTGTTTCTGCCCTTATGTTCCCCACTTTCATATCCCGGTTACCGTCCTTCAGGTGAGCTTCCGAGATGGGCCCCTCACCTAAAGTAGGATGCTTGGAACATATTGCAACAGCATATGTTCAAGTCATATTCAGTACAATGGATCCATCAGCCATCATGTTCTTACCTTATACTCTGCTTACTGCTGTCCTAAATCACACTGACCTTTTAAGCAGCCATATCACACTGTTGACTCATTCTGAGTTCATGCTAACAGTAATTCCCAAGTGTTTTTTTTTTAAACCTGTATTTCTATCATGCCATGTCTTTCTCAGCCTGCATTTTTACAGTTTTTATTCTATCCAAATATGGAGTACTATATTTGTACCCATAAAGTTTTATTTCTTGCAGCCTGCTGAAAATATTTTAATTCTTGACTCCTTCAGTTTATTGGAATTCCCTCCAACTTTACATGACCTGTATGCTATTTGTCTTCATCAAATTCATTGATAAAAATCAACCTGGTGGTCTGGATAACAAGATTTCTGCTATACTCACAGAAACATTTCTCTAGACTTACACTGATCTCCTTAGAGAGTCGTCAGAGTCTTAGGTTAAGATCCTTTGACACTGTAAATCCATCTAAATGCATCCACCTCAACCTCACATTTCTTCATCTTGACAAGGATACCAAATTTTTGTCAAATGTTTTTTTAAATGTCAGATAGACTATATCTATCTTTTGTGACCTTGACAAAAAAAGGAAAAAAGAAAGCTAGATAGATGATAGATAGAAATCGAGCTATTCTATCAAGGATAATATATTCTGAATGATCTTCTGTTAGCTTTAGTTTGCTGTATACCCCTTTATATTCAATAGTAACTCTCCATCTGCCTTATAAACAATGAATTTTAGAATTTTGCTTGATATCTAAAATAAACTTACTAGTTTATAAATCTCAGAATTCACTTCTCTTTTTCTCTTTAACAAAAAATGAATTTCACTTCTGGGAAAGATGTAGTAGGTTGTGGCAAGCCAATGTTTCTCTTGGCAACTAGAGGAAAAAACATAAATTACAAAAATTGTATGTTTCGAGATATCACAGAGTTGTGGAGTTGATGATGACTAGGAGAACTAAAATTTCAGAGTTGAAAGAGCCTTTCCCAGGAGAGTTGAAAATCACCAACCATTTTCTTTCCTGGGGTCAATGAACAATTCCAAAATAGACATGAGGTTTGAAGTTGGTCCTTGCAGAGAGACTCTACCAGGGAAGGGAGAAAGAAGTTGTGAATTTAGAGGTTTAACAGCTGCTGACCTGTATTAGTAACTGGAGAAGCCCTAGATGCAAGGTCAGCTTTGGCCATGGGCCAGTGCTTAAGTTCTGAGGCAGCATGGGAGGCTGGGGTGGGGGCTAAGTTGTGAAGGCAGAATAAAATCTTTCATAATGTCATGGTCCTTAGGATTAAAAAAAACACACACAAGAGAGTCTTTTCTGACATATATTACTGCCGTTAAAACATTTCCCAGACTTTAAAACTATGTAGGGCAAGAACCACATTGAAAACCTCTAGAGGTCAGAGTCAAAGCCTCTAGTAAACAGCAATGCCAAGGAGATGGGGACCACAAAGAACTTAGCCCAGGAATGAACCAGAGGTAAACTAGATCTTAGGAAAAACTCTAACCCAGTCCCAACAGAGATCTTCCATGACTAGACTGAAGTGACATGCCCTTCAAACTGAGTTCCTAACAGGGAAAAAAAATTAAGAACTTTCTTGAATGGAAAATATCATCACATACAGCTTTCAGTTTTTTTTTATTCACATGGTTATACTATAAAAAGCTGCTATGTATGTGGAGTGAGAATAACGTGACCAAAAAAAAAAACATTCAAAAAAAGATAATTCTGATACTATACCACAATATATGTCACATTTTTAAAAAGACTAAAAAAAATACTTCTATGAGGCAGTCAACAAAATGTAAAGGCAAAGAGACTGGAAAGAGAGCATTTGTATATTTCTGATAAGGAGTAAATATTTAAAATACATATAAACAATTCAGATAATAACAAAAAATCCAATTAAAAATGGCTAGAGGAACTGAATAGATATTTTCCAAAATAGGTATACAAATAGCCAACAGGCACATGAAAAGGTGCTCAACATGATTAATCATCAAAGAAATGCAAGTCAAAACCACAATGAGATATGACCTCAAGCCTGTTAGAATGGCTGGCATCAAGCAGTGTCATCAACAGGTGCTGAGAATAATGTGAAGAAAAGGGAATTCTAATGCACTGGAGGGAATGTCAGTTTATGCAGCCACAATGGAAAACAGTATGGAGGTTCCTCAAAAACTTCTAAACAGAACTACCATAAAATCTGGCATGGAGAAGGCAATGGCACCCCACTCCAGTACTCTCGCCTGGAAAATCCCATGGACGGAGGAGCCTGGTGGGCTGCAGTCCATGGGGTCGCTGAGGGTCGGACACGACTGAGCAACTTCACGTTCACTTTTCACTTTCATGCATTGGAGAAGGAAATGGCAACCCACTCCAGGGTTCTTGCCTGGAGAATCCCAGGGACGGGGGAGCTTGGTGGGCTGCCGTCTATAGGGTCGCACAGAGTCGGACACGACTGACGCGACTTAACAGTAGCAAGATCTGGCAGTCCCACATCTGAGCGTATATGCAAAGGAAATGAAAACAGGATCTGAAAGAGGTATCTGTATTCCCATGTTCACTGCAGCATTATCCACAATAGCCAAGATGTGGAAACAATATGTACCGGTCAACATATGAATGGATAAAGAAGACGTGGCATATACACGAAGGAATATTATTCAGCCATGAAAGAAAGAAAGTGAAGGCGCTCAGTCGTGTCTGACTCTTGGCGACCCCACGGACTGTAGCCTACCAGGTTCCTCCATCCATGTGGTTTTCCAGGCAAGAGTACTGGAGTGGGTTGCCATTTCCTTCTCCAGGGGATCTTCCCAACCCAGTGATTGAACCCCAACCTCCTGCGTTTCAGGCAGGCGCTTTACCCTCTGAGAAAGAAGGAAATTCTACTGCTTGTGACAACATGGATTAACCTTGAGGGCATTATGCTAAGTGAAATTAGACAAAGAAAAACAAATACTGTAGAATGTAACCTATCTGTAGAAACTGAAAAAGCCAAACTCATAGAAACAGATAGTAGAATTGTGCTTATTAGGAGCTGGCAGAGGGTGGGAGGTGGATGGAAATGGGGAGATCAAAGGGTTGGTAAAAGGTTGCAAGCTTCCATTTATGAGTAAGTTCTGGGTTTCTAATACAGTGTGGTAATAACTGTTAATATTACTATATTGTATATTTGAAATTTGCTAAGAGACTGTCTCTTAAATGTTCTCACCACAAAAAAAAAATGGGAGTTATGTGACATGATGGAGGTGTTAGCTGACACTATGGTGGCCATCATTTTTGCAATATATAAATGTATCAAATCAGCAAGTTGTATACCAACTTATACAATGTTGCTTATCAATTACATCTCAATAAAGCTGAAAAAGAAAGGAATGAAAACTTTTCAAACCAATATGAGCGTTTACCAAAATAAATACTGGGTAGTAAGGTAGGCCTCAAAAAATGTCAAAGAATCATGCAAAATATACTTCTAATCACATTGTAATTAAAGTGAATGAAAATGAAGAAAGAGCAACAGTAGCAAGTGTCATGAAGCTACAGCAGTGCTTTAGGGGAAATTTTTTATCTTCAAATGGATACTTTAGGGGGAAAAGATTGAAAGTGATGGATCTAAGCTTCTAACTCAAGAGTCTACCTAAAGAATAGCAATATTAACCTAAAGGAAGTAGAAAGATGTGAATAGTAAAAATAAAAGCAAAAATCAATAAATAGAAAGTAGACAGACAACAGAGAAAAAGACATAAACAAAACCAAAAGTCATTTCTTTGAAGAGATTAATGCAGATGATAAATACCTACCAAGATCAATTCAGCCGAAAGACAGAACACCTATTACCAATATCAGGAATAGTAGAAGAGACTTCACTACAAATCTTGGACATTAAAAATATAAGAAGGGAATACTAGGAGCAACCTCCTGCCAAAAAATTTTGATAACATAGATTAAATGGGCAAAATCTTTGAAAAGCACTATTTAACAAAACTTACCCAATAAGTAATAGGAGGTCTATTAGTTCAATATCTATTAACAAAATTGAGTTCTTAATCAACAGCATTCCCTCAAAGAAAATTCCAGGACCAGGTGACTTCATTGATAAATTCTGTTCTATACAACTACAAATCAAATATAAACTAAAAATTTAAAACCTGAAAAAAAAAGAAGATACACTTTCCTTTGCATCTGACACTTAGCCTATAATTCTCCCTCTCCCCAAAATGCCATCTACTCCCCAACCTCCTGATACATAGAGTTCACCAGCTAGTACCTGCATCTCCCTTTGAACTCAAATGCAATGTATGTTCTCAGGGAGTCCTTCCTTCCTATACCCCATAGCATGCTGTGTGTGCCCCCTGATAACACCATGTCAAACTGCTACTGCCTAGTCATTTGTTAGTATTCATGTCTCTCGATAAACAGAGACATATATCTATATATCTTTCCATATAATATAGGTGTTACAATATATAATTTGGGCTTATATAAGAGGAAGATCCACTGGAGAAGGGATAGGCTACCCACTCCAGTATTCTTGGGCTTCCCTGGTGGCTCAGCTGGTAAAGAATCCACCTGCAATGCAGGAGACCTGGGTTTAATTCCTGGGTTGGGAAGATCCTCTGAAGAAGGGAAAGGCTACCTATTCCAGTATTCTGGCCTGGAGAATTCCATGGGACTGTACAGTCCGTGGGGTTACAAAGAATTGGACACGACAGAGCAACTCTTGCTTTCATAGAGATGTACAATATGAGGTACATACAAATAACCTCATATATATGGAATATTTTATGCTGGATCTCTCAAGATCCTTCAGACATCCTGGCATACAGTAGGGCACATGATGTTGGAAAAAACATCCATGTATAAGGGAGACAGGAAGACTTGCTCCCAGCTCCAATCCTTAGCACAGGGAAGTGCCAATTTCCCAAGCTGTAACATGGAATATTAAAAAGCAGAGACATTAGTTTGCCAACAAATGTCTATCTAATCAAAGCTTTGGTCTTTCCATTAGTCATGTATGGATGTGAGAGTTGGACCATAAAGAAAGCTGACCGCAGAAGAATTGATGCTTTTGAACTGTGGTGTTGAAGACTCTTGAGAGTCCATTGGACTGCAAGGAGATCCTAAAGGAAATCGGTCCTGAATATTCATTGGAAGGACTGATGCTGAAGCTGAAACTCCAATACTTTGGCCACCTGATGCAAAGAACTGACTCATTTGAAAAGACCCTGATGCTGGGAAAGATTGAAGGCAGGAGGAGAAGGGAGCAACAGAGGATGAGATGGTTGGATGACATCACTGACTCAATGGACATGAGTGTGAGTAAACTCCGGGAGTTGGTGATGGACAGGGAGGCCTGGCGTACTGCAGTCCATCATGTCAGAGTCGGACACGACTAAGCAACTGAACTGAACTGAACATGGAATACCTGAATTCATTAGTCACGTGCCTTATAGAGCTAATTCTAACAGAAAGCTGACTTTTAGAGACATAGAATTAATAATTCATTAACAGCTACATGTTAGTATTTGAAATGTGCCTGTTCATTAAGTGCAGCTTCATGAAAACAAAACTACCTAACTATATAAATGTTTAAACTAAAAGTCTACAGTCACTGCCATGATTTCATAAGCAATAAAGTGAATGAGGTCAAAGTCAATTTCCACTCATCCAGCATAAATCGTTGATCAGTCTGGACAAGGAGAGAGGTACTGGCCCTCTCCCAGGCTGAGCTAATCGTTTCCGGTAGCACGTGCCATGACTCGCCCTGGGCAATGTGACTGAGTGCAGTACATTACCTTGTCCCTGCTGGGGATAATCAGATGAGTTCTCAGTCAGTGACCTGTGGCTAGGATCCCCACAACACCACACTTGCCTGGCCACACAGGACAGAAGGGTACAGCTAGGAGAGCTCTGGACTCGGCAGCTGCAGCCTCAGAACACGAGGGTGGATGCAGAAGAAACTTCTCAGTGCAGTGTAAGTCCTTCCCTCTGCAGGAAGCACTCAGCCACCTCAATCCACTGACCTCAGGTACCCTGTTGTCTGCATCGTTCTTTTGCTGTATGGATGCGCTTGGGTTGTTATTTCATGGCTTGGCACCTACTTGCTGCTCAAAGCCGCCCAGCTAACCTCCTCTTCTTCAAAGAGGACTGGAATGGGTTGCCATTTCCTTCTCCAAAGTATTTTTCCAACACAGGGATCAAACCTGGATCTCCCGCATTCCAAGCAGATTCTCTACCATCTGAGTCACAGGTAGGATATCTATTATACAGTTAAAGACAAAAACTGATGAAAGAGCACTAACAGACCACCATGGCTTAGCTGTTCAGTCATGTCCGCTTCTTTGCAACCCCATGAACTGTAGCCCATTGGGTTCCTCTGCCCATGAGATTTCCCAGGCAAGAATACTGGAGTGAGTTGCCATTTCCTTCCTTTTATTTTTTAATTTTTAAAAATTTTAATTGGAAGACAATTGCTTTACAATGTTGTGTTAGCCTCTGCTGTACAACAACATAAATCAGCTGTATGTACACATCTACTCCCTCCTTCTTGAACCTCCCTCTCTCCCGTCCCCATCCCACCAAAATTAAAGTTTCTCGAGGACAAGAGATCTGTTTTACACTATATGAAAGTGAAGTGAAAGTGTCAGTCTTCAGTTGTGTCCAACTCTTTGTGACCCCATGGACTGTAGCCCACCAGGCTTCTCTGTCCATAGGATTTCCCAGGCAAGATTACTGGAGTGGGTTGCCATTTTCTCCTCCATCAGATCTTCACAACCTAGGGATTAAACCCAGGTCTCCTACACTGAAGGAAGGTTCTTTACCATATGAGCTACCAGGGAAGCCGTTTACACTATATCAGTTCAGTTCAGTTCAGTCACTCAGTTGTGTCCGACTCTTTGCGACCCCATGAATTGCAGCACACCAGGCCTGCCTGTCCATCACCAACTCCCGGAGTTCACTCAGACTCATGTGCATCGAGTCAGTAATGCCATCCAGCCATCTCATCCTCATTCATTTCTCCTCCTGCCCCCAATCCCTCCCAGTCTTTTCCAATGAGTCAACTCTTCGTATGAGGTGGCCAAAGTACTGGAGTTTCAGCTTTAGCATCATTCCTTCCAAAGAACACCCAGGGCTGATCTCCTTCAGAATGGACTGGTTGGATCTCCTTGAAGTCCAAAGGACTCTCAAGAGTCTTCTCCAACACTGCAGTTCAAAAGCATCAATTCTTCAGCGCCCAGCTTTCTTCACAGTACAACTCTCACATCCATACATGACCACTGGAAAAACCACAGCCTTGACTAAACAGACCTGTTTGGCAAAGTAATGTCTCTGCTTTTGAATATGTTATTTAGGTTGGTGATAACTTTTCTTCCAAGGAGTAAACGTCTTTTAATTTCATGGCTGCAGTCACCATCTGCAGTGATTTTGGAGCCCCCAAAATAAAGTCTGACACTGTTTTACACTATATGGCCTTCCTTAAATCACTTTACTTTTTCAACTCATTTCTTACTCCCATAAAAATTATACAGTATACATTATAATATATATATTATAATATGTATATATATATAACATATACATTATAATATACACATACATATTTTAATGTAACAATTATTTCAAATACTTACATCTCAAGGTATCTCTATGGCTCAAGCCACTTGTGACTAAATGACCAAAGATGCTGGGAAAACACTTGGCCTGCACTCAGACAGGAGCTTCCCCACATTATATTACTAGAAGCGCCTGACAACTCAGGGGCTGCCTGCACTGCTGTTCCCATGGAAACCAACATTAGATCTCAGAAGCCCAAAGCATGAGCCCTTAAACTAATCATTGTGGCAAAAAAATAAAAAATAACAACCCATTTTCTTCTCACAATGTGGAAATGCTGATTAGGTTAACAGACACTGATCCCTTTTCCTGGGGGTAGGCTTTTTATAAAAATAAGGACAGAAATCCATCCTATGAAAACTTTTTCCACACCTGTTCATTCCAAGCTACATCAATACCCTTCCTCTGCTAACACTTCAAAATTCAATAGGACCCCCATCCAACAATTAAGTAGGAATTAGAATACTAAACCACACAGCCTGCATCTGGATCTGTTTCTTTTGATCACTTTACTACAAGCATTGAGAGAGGAAAAAAGAGAAGACAAAATTAAGTGAAAAACTGAGACCTCTCTGGATTAAGAGTTTAACTGTATGTATTAGTTTCTTACTCTGCAGTTCTAAATGGAAAATACTGGAGTTTATGGATAAAATATGATTCATAAGCAATCTTAACTAGCCAGCATCTGTACTACATAAAATGCAAAGGTAGGCATTCATTTCCATTAATGCTACTTGTATAAGGAATAAAACCAGTCATGCTGACCATCTGGCTGACCCCAATTTCATAGACTAAACAAGACAGAAATCGTACATGTGCGTTTCCATCAAAGGAACAGAATTCCCTGGAGAAAAAGATACTGCAAATCTAAGAGTGAGGTTGCAGCATTCTTTTTCAGTAAATTGTGGAAAACAGACCAACTTCTAGTGTCTTATGGGCAGCAAGAGAAGACGGAACACAAAGTTGCTTAAATTTAGATATGAACAAAGCTCATAGAGACTTCCCTAGTGGTCCAGTGGTTAAGACTTGGCACTTCCAATGCAGTGGTCACACGTTCAAACCCTGGTCAGTAAACCAAGATCACAAATGCCACGTCATGCGGCCAAAAAAGAGGAACCCACGTCATATATTTACTGTAACACTTACCTTATCTCAAGTTCAATCACACATGCCTTAGTCCACCAACCCACCCTATCGTTTGCAAACAGCAACAGTGATTAGAGCCTCTGTCTCTGTTTACCATTCAACCTAGTTCAGATGGCTACTCAATTGGCAATTAAATATTTTGTAAAACATTGCCAGTTAATTTCATTTTGCTAAATATTATCTGCATTTCTGTATATCATTAACATATTTAACTGTCTGATTTACATTACAATTAGAGATACCAAGGAAATATTTCATGCAAAGATGGGTACAATAAAGGACAGAAGTGGTATGGACCTAACAGAGGCAGAAGATATTAAGAAGAGGTGGCAAGAATACACAGAAGAACTGTACAAAAAAAGATCTTCATTACCAAGATAATCACGATGGTGTGATCACTCACCTAGAACAGATATCCTGGAATGCAAAGTCAAGTGGGCCTTAGGAAGCATCACTACGAACAAAGCTAGTGGAGGTAATGGAACTCCAGTTGAGCTATTTCAAATCCTAAAAGATGATGCTGTGAAATATGCTAGCAAATCTGGAAAACTCAGCAGTGGCCACAGGACTGGAAAAGGTCAGTTTTCATTCCAATCCCAAAGAAAGGCAATGCCAAAGAATGCTCAAACTACTGCACAATTGCACTCATCTCACATGCTAGTAAAGTAATGCTCAAAATTCTCCAAGCCAGGCTTCAACAGTACATGAACCGTGAACTTCTAGATGTTCAAGCTGGATTTAGAAAAGGCAGAGGAACTAGAGATCAAATTGCCAACATCCATTGGATCATGGAAAAAGCAAGAGAGTTCCAGAAAAACATCTATTTCTGCTTTATTGACTATGCCAAAGCCTTTGACTATGTGATCACCACAAACTGTGGAAAATTCTGAAAAAGATGGGAATACCAGACCACATGACCTGCCTCTTGAGAAATCTACATGCAGGTCAAGAAGCTGAACTGAACAACAGACTGGTTCCAAATTGGGAAAAGAGTATGTCAAGGCTACACATTGTACCCTGCTTATTTAATTTATATGCAGAGTACATCATGGGAAATGCTGGGCTGGAAGAAGCACAAGCTGGAATCAAGACTGCTGGGAGAAATATCAGTAACCTCAGATATGCAGATGACACCATCCTTATGGCAGAAAGTGAACTAAAGAGCCTCTTGATGAAAGTGAAAGAAGACAGTGAAAAAGTTGGCTTAAAACTCAACATTCAGAAAATGAAGATCATGGCATCTGGTCCCATCACTTCATGGGAAATAGATGGGGAAACAATGGAAACAGTAACAGACTTTATTTTGGGGGCTCCAAAATCACTGCAGATGGTGATTGCAGCCATGAAATTAAAAGACACTTACTCCTTGGAAGGAAAGTTATGACCAAACTAGACAGCATATTAAAAAGAGAGACATTGCTTTGCCAACAAAGGTCTGTCTAGTCAAGGTTACGGTTTTTCCAGTAGTCATGTATAGATGTAAGAGATGGACTATACAGAAAGCTGAGTGCTGAAGAATTGATGTTTTTGAACTGTGGTACTGGAGAAGACTCTTGAGAGTCCCTTAGACTTGGATCCAACCAGTCTATCCTAAAGGAAATCAGTCCTGAATATTCATTGGAAGGACTGATGCTGAAGCTGAAACTCCAATACTTTGGCCACCTGATTCGAAGAACTGACTCATTGGAAAAGACCCTGATGCTGGGAAAGATTGAAGTTAGGAGGAAAAGGGGATGACAGAGGATGAGATGGTTGGATGGCATCACTGACTCACTGGACATGAGTTTGAGTAGACTCCAGCAGTTGATGGTGGACAGAGAAGCCTGGAGTACTGCAGTCCACGGGGTTGCAAAGAGTCAGACATGACTAAGCAACTGAACTGAACTTAACTGATACGTTCTCTGCAACGTGGAACTAATGTTCAATTTCTATCCAATACTATTCAGCCTTGTTTCATAAAACATACAAATATACCCAATTATGATTTTATCACGAGTTAATTAAATAAGTAGTTGGCACTTTAAATATCTTAAAATTCTGGTCTATTTCTCTATGGATGTTTAAGAATATTTTAGGCATATTTGAAGAAGGGATGGGGGCTTTTATACAGGCTCAGTTCAGTCGCTCAGTCGTGTCCGACTCTTTGTGACCCTGTGAATCACATCACGCCAGGCCTCCCTGTCCCTCACCAACTCCTGGAGTTCACTCAAACTCACGTGCATCGAGTCGGTGATGCCATCCAGCCATCTCATCCTCTGTCATCCCCTTCTCCTCCTGCCCCCAATCCCTCCCAGCATCAGGGTCTTTTCAAATGAGTCAACTCTTCCCATGAGGTGGCCAAAGTATTGGAGTTTCATCTTCAGCATCAGTCCTTCCAATGAACACCCAGGACTGATCTCCTTTAGGATGGACTGGATGGATTTCCTTGCAGTCCCAGGGACACTTAAGAGTCTTCTCCAACACCACAGTTCAAAAGCATCAATTCTTCAGTGCTCAGCTTTCTTCACAGTCCAACTCTCACATTCATACATGACCACTGAAAAAAATCATAGCCTTGACTAGATGGACCTTTGTCGGCAAAGTAATATCTCTGCTTTTCATTATGCTATCTAGGTTGGTGATAACTTTCCTTCCAAGGAGTAAACGTCTTTTAATTTCATGGCTGCAATCACCATCTGCAGTGATTTTGGAGCCCCAAAAATAAAGTCTGACACTGTTTCCACTGTTTCTCCATCTATTTCCCAGGAAGTGATAGGACCAGATGCCATGATCTTCATTTTCTGAGTGTTGAGCTTTAAGCCAACTTTTTCACTCTCCTCTTTCACTTTCATCAAGAGGCTTTTTAGTTCCTCTTCACTTTCTGCCATAAGGGTGGTGTCATCTGCATATCTGAGGTTATTGATATTTCTCCTGGCAATCTGGATTCCAGCTTGTGCTTCTTCCAGCCCAGCATTTCTCATGATGTACTCTGCATATAAGTTAAATAAGCAGGGTGACAATATACAGCCTTGACGTACTCCTTTTCCTATTTGGAACCAGTCTGTTGTTCCATGTCCAGTTCTAACTGTTGCTTCCTGACCTGCATATGGGTTTCTCAAGAGGCAGGTCAGGTGGTCTGGTATGCCCATCTCTTGAAGAATTTTCTGCAGTTTATTGTGATCCACACAGTCAAAGACTTTGGCATAGTCAATAAAGCAGAAATAGATGTTTTTCTGGAAGTCTCTTGCTTTTTCGATGATCCAGTGGACATTGGCAATTTGATCTCTGGTTCCTCTGCCTTTTCTAAATCTAGCTTGAACATCTGGAAGTTCATGGTTCACATACTGTTGAAGCCTGGCTTGGAGAATTTTGAGCATTACTTTACTAGTGTGTGAGATGAGTGCAATTGTGCGGTAGTTTGAGCATTCTTTGGCATTGCCTTTCTTTGGGACTGGAATGAAAACTGACCTTTTCCAGGCCTGTGGCCACTGCTGAGTTTTCCAAATTTGTTGGCATATTGAGTGCAGCACTTTCACAGCATCATCTTTCAGGATTTGAAATAGCTCAACTGGAATTCCATTACCTCTACTAGCTTTGTTCATAGTGATGCTTTCCAAGGCCCACTTGAGTTCACATTCCAGGATGTCTGGCTCTAGGTGAGTGATCACACCATCATGATTATCTGGGTTGTGAAGATCTTTTCTGTATAATGGGCTAGAAACACACTATTATTTAAAATAATGGGATATGTTCTCCTAGTATTTAAATATTTACTATTTAAACCCACTTTTTAAATGGCAAACATTCCAAAATGTTCCTGTTTATAACATTAAAAAGTTATTTTCCTATTCTAAAGGAAATACCTATTTAATAAAGAAGAGATGTAAAATAGAAAAATCATAAAGAATAAAATTATTTGTAATCCAATAGCCCATATCAATTGGTATAAATTTTGGAATCAGCTTGTCAATTTCTACCAGAAAATTACCTAAGACTCTGATAGGGGTTGTGTTAAATCTGTAAATCAGTCTGGAGAGTATTACCATCTTACCAGTATTTAGTTCTCTAATCCATGAACAGATGTTTTTTCCATTTATTTAGATCCTCTTGAATTTATTTCATCAATGATTTATGGTTCCAGGGTATACATTTTGCACTTCTTTTGTTAAATTTATCCTTAAGAATGTTATTATTTTTTGTGCTATTGTGAATTGGAATTGCTTTCTTAATTTCATTTTCAGTTTGTTCATTACAAATGTATAAAATTACAATTGACTTTTTTATGTTGATCCTCTATCCTAAGACCTTGCTGAACTCACTTATAGTTTTAATGAATCTCTTAGGATTTTCTGTATGTAACATCAGGTTATTTACATATTGGAGGAAAAAAACAGTTTATGATGCACGTGAGTGAGGGAGCATTAGTCACTCAGTCGTGTCTGACTCTTTGTGACCCCATGGACCCCATGGAACCCATGGAGCCCACCAGGCTCCTCTGTGCATGGGATTCTCCAGGCAAGAATACTGGAGTGGCATGCCATTCCCTTCTCCAGGGGATCTTCCAGACTCAGGGATCAAACTGGGGTCTCCTGTATTGCAGATGAATTCTTTACTGTCTGAGCAGCCAGGGAAGCCATAAGGCACATACATCTATGATAAGAACTCCACCTTATAAGTCCCAGCATCCACCCATTATAGTATTGACCCAGGCTAAAGTTCAGTATGCCAATTAATGCTTAAGAGAAAGGCTTGGGACTTCCCTGATGGTCCATTGGTTAAGATTCCATGCTTTCAAAGATCCTATTCCTGGTTGGGAAGTAAGATCCCATGCACTGTGCAGTGCAATCAAAAAAATTAAAATAATAAATAAAATTTAGGCTAGGAAAACTTTGAGGAAAAAAATAAGGCTTCATAGTTGCCACTGCTGTTATGGAAGGTGAGTAAAGTGGACAGCTGTTACACAGAAGTGCTCACTTCTGGAGCAATGTGATAGCACCTCATTTGAAATGAGATGTGTCAGTGGTTTTTTTTCTCAGAAAGAAATCAGAGCTCCCTGTCATTGACATACAGGTTTCTTCTGCTCTGACCTCTTTCTGTAGGTTGAATGCTGACCAGTTTTTCTATTTGTTAAATTAATATCACCAGGCTCTTTACACAGAAATTATCTTGAGGGATAAACTATTATTGCTATTTTCCATTTTAGGCGATTGGCTTGAACTTGGATCTCTCCTATAGCGATGGCAGGTGACCAGAGTTCTACATTCAGTCTTCAAAGGACCACTCTGGGTTGAAGTTGAAGTCTTGGAGGGACATCAATAAATAGCACCCTTCTTCCCAAACAGGGATCTGAACTATTTGGAAAAGAAAAGACTACAGAGGGAGGCTAAAACATCAATATTTATAAAGATACAGCTGGGCAGGAAGACATGTTCACTGAATCCCAGCAACACACACACATCTGCCTGCATCCCAGGGAGTAGTAGTCAGTAGGGTAGACCCAGCCTAGTGGATAGAAAAGAGCAGAGAGGAACATCCACCCTCCCAGGGCAACCTCCTTCCCAAGAGGAAAACAAGCTGAAAAGAGCACACACAATTAATCTAATCAGTAACTACAAGTAATCTGATTTGCTAATCAGATCCTATTCCACCACCAAGACAGAATTGAAACCGGAGGTAGATGGCCCCTCGGGGTAAAGCAATTGGAGATTCATTCCATATTGATCAAAACTCCAAGATGAGAATAGCAGGACAATTAACGGGGGAGGCTGGGCCCTGCCCCAAAGTCAGGAGTCTTCCTCAACCACACATGCACAGAAGGGCTCCTAGGAGGTTATAGAGGGAGCAATGTTAAGGGATGCTCTACCTATCCATCTTTGGGGAAGAACCAGCCCATCTTGGCTAAGAAATATGTGCTCACAAATGGATCCCGAGATATACCAAACATGGACTATGAACCAAGAAAATCAGAATGATTGGTCAAACGAAAACCAGAAGAAATGCTCCACATAAATGATTTAAACTGCCATGAGGCACAAAAAAAGAAATATAGATCAATGGAATAAGAAAGCCCAGAGATAAACCCATGCTGGTCAGAAGGGCCATTATCAAAAAATCTACAAATAACAAATGCTGGAGAGGGTGTGAAGAAAAGGGAACCCTCTTGCACTGTTAGTGGGAATGTAAACTGACACAGCCACTATGGAAGACAGTATGAAGATTCCTTAAAAAATACCAAAAATAAAACAACATATGAACCAACAATCCCTCTACTGGGCATATACCCTGAGAAAATCATAATCGAAAAAGACACATGTATCCCAGTGTTTATCTTAGCACTATTTACAATAGCTAGGACATGGATGCAACCTGGATGTTCATCAACATATATGGATAAAGAAGCTGTGGTACATATACACAATGGAATATTACTCAGCCATAAAAAGGAATGCATCTGAGTCAGTTCTAATGAGTTGGATGAACCCAGAGACTATTATACAGAGTGAAGTAAGTGAGAAAGAGAAAAACAAACATTGTATATTAACACATATATATGAAATCTAACAGAGAAGGCAATGGCACCCCACTCCAGTACTTTTGCCTGGAGAATCCCATGGACGGAGGAGCCTGGTGGGCTGCAGTCCATGGGGTCGCTAAGAGTCGGACACAACTGAGCGACTTCACTTTCACTTTTCACTTTTATGCACTGGAGAAGGGAATGGCAACCCACTCCAGTGTTCTTGCCTGGAGAATCCCAGGGACGGGGGAGCCTGGTGGGCTGCCATCCATGGGGTTGCACAGAGTCAGACACGACTGAAGTGACTTAGCAGCAGCAGCAGCATGAAATCTAAAAAGATGGTACTGTGAACCTATTTGCAGGGCAGCAATGGAGATTCAGACATAGAGAACAGACTTGTAGACACAGGGTAGGGAAGAAGAGGGTGGGATGAATGGAGAGGGTAGCATGGAAAGATATGTTACCATATGTAAAACAGATAGCCAGTAGGTATTCGCTCTATCAGTCAGGGAGGTCAGACCAATGCTCTGCATCAATCTAGAGGAGTGGGGTGGGATGAGAGGTGGGAAAGAGGTTCAAGAGGAAGGGGACGTATGTATATCTATGGCTGATTTCATGCTGATGTGTGGCTGAAACCAATACAATATTGTAAAGCAATTATCCTTCAGTTAAAAATAAATGAACTTTAATAAAAATAAACTGCCATGAGGGTGCAACTCAGGGACTCTCCCTTTGAGTCTGCCCCTGTGCCTATCCACACATACTGTACTCTTTATCCTCTTAATAAATACTTTACTTTCTTCACCACTTTTCCTCTTGGTGGAAATTCTTTACTGCAAAGCCAAAGGGCCAGGGGCTTGTCACTGACCACTGGTCTAATGGCTAGGATCTGGTGTTTTCACCACCATGAACCAACCCATCTCTGGCTAAGAATGCAAGCCCTGCTCCAAGCTGTTGCAGGCTGAGACCACCCAAGATAAGAAGGAAGTACGTGACAGAGTCAACCTAATGGAACTCCCCTTATAGGAAAAAGAAAAAAAAAAAAAAAACTTCAGAATCGGAGAAGCAGCATTTCCCACTCCCAGTCACTAATAGGAAGAATGAGAAAACCCCTCTGCTACAAAAGTTACCTCTAGGAAAATAAACACACACAGCTTGAATTTTCTCTGCCTGTTTGCAAACATAACTCAATATATCCAATGAGATAGACCCAACATTAGGAAAGCAAGCATAAATATGTCTTGTGAGTCGTCGCTCATTTTGACACGACATTGGGAGAGGTAATCTGGCTACTTTCTGGGGCCCCCTCCCTACACCTGCCTAGAACCTTCACTCCTGGGCTTTCTGTGTTTTTCTCATCAGTTTTAAATGCTTAGTAATAAAAAGGAGGCATTCAGCAAAAATCTAAAGGCTCTGGGTTTTGGCAGTCTCTACACAGTCAAGTGAAGCATTAAAGGGATTGCCATACATTTTCAAACACATTCACAAGGGGATGTCCTATTTGCAGTTGAACTGTGACGAATAAATCCTTTACTAAATGTCATAAGTAGACTTAATGGAGTGAAATATGTGCAAAATGGGTAGGGAAGACAACCAATTCTACTGTCCTGGAATCAACAGTTTCCCCCTCAACAACTGAATCAAATATTTGGAAACTTCATGGTATAAACAAATGTCCTGCACAGATTATTTAGAAAGCTCAGATGCATACAGATAGAATGCAGTTTGTCATGCAAAGTGTTGTTTGGCAGGTTTGGCAAACCTGCCACTAGTTAAAGTAACCCCAGCCAGAAATTATATGGTTGAATGGTCAGTGATTCATCACCGAGAGATAGACTCAAAATTGCCCAGCCAGGTGATATTCTAAATTTAACTCTTGAAAGAGCAAACTGAAGATCACCAGTTTTTAAAAAGATGGATGGGGTATTTCCCTGGTGGTCCAGTGACTACGACTCCCTGCTCCCAATGCAGGGAGCTTGGGTTTGATCCCTGGTCAGGGAAATAGATCCCGCATGCCTCAACTAAAACATCCTAAAACATTTTGTAGGCTGCAACTAAAGATCTTGTGTGCAGGACAATTCATCATTACAAGGGAATACTGAGTGTCGAAGAATTGATGCTTTTGAACTGTGGTGTTGGAGAAGACTCTTGAGAGTCCCTTGGACTGCAAGGAGACCCAACCAGTCCATCCTAAAGGAGATCAGTCCTGAATATTCATTGGAAGGACTGATGCTGAAGCAGAAACTCCAATACTTCGGCCACCTGATGTGAAGAGCTGACTCATTTGAAAAGACCCTGATGCTGGGAAAGATTAAGGGCAGGAGGAGAAGGGAACGACAGAGGATGAGATGGTTGGATAGCATCACCAACTCAACAGACATGAGTTTGAGTAAGCTCCAGGAGTTGGTGATGGACAGGGAAGCCTGGCATGCTGCAGTCCATGGGGTCACAAAGAATTGGACACGACTGAGCAACTGAACTGAACTGAACTGAGGGAGTTCAAACATAAAGACCTCTTGGTTTATTTTGTCTTTTTTTTTTTTTAATTTAGACCTATCTTGTATAGATATCAGGACTTGACTGGGTTAAAATCAATGTTTACAAGGCAAATTATTATAATACTTTTCTCTAAAAACATTACATATAAATAATAGTTGATTTGGCTATGATCTAAACAACACCTTCTGAATCTAGATATTTGGCTATTGTATATCAATTTTTAAATCTATTAATTTGGGACACTGGGAGATATGTTTTGACAAGCTTACTTCTTAACCTTAAGAACAACATAATCTGAGATATAACTTTATAGAGCAATAGGACAAATTGGCTCGATCTTTCTATTTATTTCAATTTTCCCAGTATGATCTACCTTCCTAGGCATTTCATATCCAGAAAAGTGTGCTTGTTCAGAATGTTTACAAGTTCCAGAACAAACTGCACCAACAGGAACTTCCCTGGTGGTCCAGTGGGACCAGTGAGCTGATTGACTATAAAAGGCCCTGATGCTGGGAAATATTGAAGGCAGGAGGAGAAGGGGGTGAGAGGGAATGAGATGGTTGGATGGCATCACCAACTCAGTGGATATGAATCTGAGCAAACTCTAGGAGATAGTGAAGGACAGGGAAGCCTGGAGTGCTGCAGTCTGGGTGGGGCGGGGGGGCAGTCACAAAGAGCTGAACACAAATTAGCAACCAAACAACAACAATCAGTGGTTAAGAATCAATATTGTAAAGTAATTAGCCTCCAATTAAAATAAATAAATTTATGCTAAAAGAAAAAAAAAAAAAGAATCAGGGCTTCCACTGCAGAGGACTGGTTACATCCCTGGTTGAGGAACTAAGATCCTGCATGCTGCATGGCACAGCTAATAAATAAAAATGAATTTTAAATGCCCCAAGAAAAGATGCTTAATGGGATTTCCTGACTCTAAAGATGAATCTACAGTCACTCAGTAACGATCACCTAAGATTCAAGCAGGGATGAGACGTTATGATCGGTACAGACAAATGAAGGGCACTGCTGAGCTGAACTCACAGGCTGGGGATGACATTGAGCCCCTCGATACCGTCAATGTAGAGTTAGATCCGAAACTCACATGAGGGAAGTCTTTGATGTTTCCTTTCATGTTTCAAAACAGTGAGAGGCCTAGAGCAAGAAAAAGTGCCTCAAATAAATCCAGAGGAGAGATGTGAGAAATGTGCAGAAAACAATCTAAAAAGTCAGGGAAGGAAAAAGACAAAGTCAACATCAACTCTGTAGTCACCTTCATTTATGTTGGGTGTACTTTACCCTAAAGCTTGCTTTCTAACTGCTGACCATCAAGATGATATACTGTCTAAGTAATCCATAAATAGTCGGGAGGGGGGAATTGTTAGTGTAAGTAAGAGCCAATACTGTGATCACAGGTACTGGTTTTCAAAACTGTTCATGGAGCCAACTTCATTCCAGGTATGAAAGAGAAGTGTCCTTACATGGAAATGTCTGTGAAAATAGAATGATTGTCAATAATAAATCATTTAAGTTAGGACTTCCCTGGTGGTCCAGTGGCTAAGAATCGCCTGCCGATGTAAGGGACATGGGCTCGATCCCTGATACAGCAAAATCTCACAGACCGTGGGGCAATTGAGACTGCGCCCTGGAACTACTGGAGCCTTTATGCCCTAAGCCCATGCTCTACAACAGGAGAAGCCACCATAACGAGAAGCCCATTCACAGCAACCAGAGAGCAGACCCCGCTCACTGCACCTAGAGTAAGACTGCACACCACAACAAAGACCCAGCGTAGCCAAAGTGAACAAATTTTAAAATAGTCCTTAAGAAATTTTTTTTAATCTCTTAAGTGAAACCATTACCCTTAATAATGATAAAGACTATATTGGACTCTTAAATGGCTTTTCTTTATGAAAATGAATTCAAATGTCATTGTGATATTTAGGTTTAATAAAATTAAGAAAACAGAAAACTAGCTAATAAGATCTAAGTAAATTGTCAAATTAAGTGATCTCAACTCAAAATCCTTTTTTTAAACTATTTTCAAAACAGCATTTTCATCCACAATATCTAAGTTAATTATTTCACTCATTAAAGGCCCTGTAAAATGAAAATTTTAGTGAGATGTCAAGGTCTCAGGGGAAAAACCTTAAGTCTATGAGAGGTTTACAGACCAATCCTTTAAAACTCAAAATATATGTTAAAAAATACAGAATTCTGGTAGATACTATCCAAGGGAGGAAAAAAGGCAAGAACAGACCACCTTAAGAAATGAAGTGTTACAGACAGAAAAAATATGTACTAAAAATTAATAAAAGGGATTTCTATTTAAATGGCAGTGCTTCCCAAATTTTGTACTAAAATACCAAGAAAGATATACTTCTGGTAGAAGTATAAATGGATACATGTTTTCTGGAGGGCAACTTTGTACTGTTCAGCTTAATCTTAAAACACACTAACCATTGGTTCCAGATTCTCTGGCTCTAGAAATTTTTTTAAAGAAATAGAGAGAGTCTCTAAAAATAATATATGTACATGGCAAGTCATTATTTAAATAAAAATTAGAAACAAATTCCCCCCAAAAGATGTTGATTAGACACAGCAGGATGTTCAGATTGAATATGTTGGGGCACTTGGTATTACTGTTGTAAGAGAACATTTTAAGGCATAAAAATATACCCACAATATAGTAAATGGATCGCAGTGAGTGCTGAGGAGAATAGTGCTGTGGTTAACAGCCCAGCTGTTGGAAACAGGCAGCCTACATTCAACTCCTGACTGGTAATTACACTTACTGGTAGTGACAGTGGGAAAGCTACTGTTCCTCATCTGTGAAAGTGGGAATATGAGTATTTACTTCACTGGCTTGTTTTGAGGATTGAATGATTCAATGCATATACGGTGGTTAGAAAAGTACCCTACATGTAACAAGAGCTCGGTAAATTTCAGCTGTCATTCTTATCAGTCCAGTTAGAAAGTGCAAGTACAGCCTTTAAAAAATAGTAAAGTGAAAGTGAAAGTTTCTCAGTCATGTCTAACTCTGCAACCCCATGGACTGTATATATATTCTCCAGGCCAGAATACTGGAGTGGGTAGCCGTTCCCTTCTCTAAGGGATCTTCCCAACCGAGGGATTGAACCCACGTCTCCTGCATTGCAAGTGGATTCTTTACCATCTGAGCCCACAAGGAAAGCCCTAAAAAGGGTAACCAGGCAAGAAAAGAGAAAAAAATCTTTAATTTTGTCATACTTATTAGAATATATGATTTCTATACAATAGCAGCAGAAAGTGAAAATAAGGGGAAAACTGAGGATAAAAGAGGAATATGAGCAGAAAATAGAGAAAGAGACACAAATTAGGAAAATTTTAAGAGAGATAAAAATCACAATGTGTGAGTGAGTACTTGGTCACTAAGTCATGTTCGACTCTTTGCAACCCCGTGGACTGTAGCCCACCAGGCTCCTCGGTCCATGGGATTTCCCAGGCAAGAATACTGGAGTGGGTTGCCATTTCCTCCTCCAGGTCTTCACGATCCAGGGATTGAACCCTGTCTTCTGCATTTGCAGGTGGGTTCTTTACTATTGAGCCACCAGAGAAGCCCAAAATCACAATATTAGGACTTAAATGTAAATTGACTCAATGAAACATAAGATTAAACTTGGAAAATCTAATCAAACAGATACAAAATAATTTGATAAAATTTTCAGAATATAGTACAAAGATCCAAAGTGATCAAAAAAAGTTGATGAAAACATTAGTAGATAAGAATAAAGGAAATAAATGGACTTCCCTGATGGTCCAGTGGTTAAGACTCTGCATTCCTAAAGCAGGGGACCTGGGTTTGATCCCTGGTCAGGGAACTAGATCTCACATACAGCAACTAAGTATACCACATGCAGACATGAAGAATGGCAGAGCCAAATAAATAAATATTTTTAAAAAACAGCAAAGGAAATAGAGATTTAATGTATGAGTTGCCACAGTTTTTAGGAAGATACCATAACAACTAAAGAAGAAACAAATATCTAAAGCAAAATTGAAAGATTACTCTCAAAACTAACCAGGGAGCCTCATGAAAAGGGCTTACCACACAATGTTCAAATCACTGGAAAGAGACCCACATAAAGAGATGCCCTGGAAAAAAACATATATTATTTTCATTAAGACAGATAAGTAATAAACTTTTAAACAGCAGATATTTTTAAAATGGGTTTACCCACAAAAAGAATAAAAATCAGACTCTCATCAAACTCTAAATGTCAAGAAGGCAAAGAAATTATATTTCATTTATAGTTTCAAGGAAAATATTATGTCCTCTAAATTCTGAAAGCAGCTACATTGCAACTCATGCATGAATAAACAGAAAGCTATTCTAAAATGTGTACTGTGCAAAAAGACTTTCACTTCCAATGGTTGTCCAAAGACCAGTGCTCCAACCTAGAATTAGAAAAGCCAGATGGAATACAAAATTATCTTTTCAAAAGCAGAAGAGAGTTGCTGAGGCAACAAGAAGTAAATGAACTAATACTTCAGAAGGGAAGGGACAGAGAGGTGAGCTGGCTTCTGCAGTTGCTTTACTTGAGTATATGGATGAATCTGAATATGGGCAAGAAGCTGAAATCTAGGCAAAGCCCAGAGCCACAGCCAGAAGGGGGCTGCTTCAGGGAAAGAAAGAAATCTGAAGAGATTTTGATGGAGAATTGGAAAGTTTCAAGTGCATGGCAGTGTTTTTTACCCCAAAACATACCCCAATACTGAAGCAGTATGCGGAAGGAGACAAAACATAATTGGCAAGCCTCTGAAGAGCAAAACAGAGCTCTGTTGTGAAACTCAGAGCATAGAGATTAGGTCTTGAGACACAGCAAAAACAGTCCTCTCCCCTCCCCCAAAACATCAAAATTCTAGATGAAAATATGAAGGTCAGGGCTTGAGCAGGAGGTAATCTGACCTCTACACTCATGTGCTTCCTAGGAGTTCTTTATTGAATGAAAGCTGCCTAGTAGAAGGCTGACTATAGTAAAAACTGTCTTTCCTGGTAAAGGTAACAGTTTGACATCACTTATTACTTGGATTTGTTTTCTTCTCTTACCATACTTCTACAAATACCATCATTGCTGAATGCTCTATATGCAGGCATCATGTCCCAAATGACATTGTTTCTGACCAAGGAACACACTTTAGAGTGAAGGGGCGGAAAAGCAATAAGAGCACCACTGGTTCTATCATGAATCCCATCCTCTGAAAGCAGCTGGACTTACAGAACATTGTGGAAGCCTGAGTCACTCCAGCTGAGAGACAATACTTTGTCAGGTTAGATTGAAGGCTTTAAGAATACCAGGAATTTTCTATTTCTTCCTAATGGGTGGAAGGCGGTGTGATACCTCTAAGAATTACACCTGATAATATGCTTAGAAAAATTTCACACACACATCTCCTAACTCTGTTATCCACTAGATAGGGTTGAAGTTTTGTTCGCAAGGAAATAGATAACCATCCTGTTGAATTGCCATCAGGCTATTGGTGCTTCCTGCACCACTGGGTGAACAGATAAAAAAGGTATTGAAGTCACTGGTAAGTGACACTATTTATTTATAAAAGAAATATTTATTTTTAAAAAGCAAATAAAGATGCTCTTTCTCCATAAGGACAGAGGAGGCTATCGTGGGACACCTTCCTGCCCTGACACATTCAGTGATCAGTTTTAAGCGAACGATTGTTGCTGTTCAGCCGCTGTAGCCCAGCAGGTTTCTCTGTCCTCCACTATCTCCTGGAGTTTGTTCAGATTCACGTCCATTCAGCCAGTGATGCTAGTGAATGATTTTCTGAATGTTGTTCAGTCATGTCTGACTCTTTGCAACTCCATGGACGGCAGCATGCCAGGCTTCCCTGTCCTTCACTATCTCCCAGAGTTTTCTCAAATTCATGTCCATTGTGTTGGTAATGCTATCTATCCATCTCATCCTCTGTTGCCCCCTTCTCCTCTTGCCCTCAATCTTTCCCAGCATCAGGGTCTTTTTCAGTGAGTCAGCTCTTCACATCAGGTGGCCAAAGTATTAGAGCTTCAACTTCAGCATCAGTCCTCCCAATGAATATTCAGGATTGACTTCCTTTAGGATTGACTGGTTTAATCTCCTTTCAGTTCAAGAACTGCATTTCCGGCACCACAATTTAAAACTGAAGCCTTAAACAGACAAGATTAGCCAGGTTTCAGGGTTATCTTGAAATTGGGCAAAGAATTGGAGTGAGAAAGGGCCCAATTCACTGAAGTACAGCTGATGGCAAAGGGACCAGTATCATTTGAGTTACAGTTGTGTACAGTATTGCAGGCATCAACCATATGTGGTTATTTAAATCTAAATATATTATATTTACAGCAAACTCAGGGAGATTTGAGCAAACTCAGGGAAATGGTGAAGGACAGGGAAGCCTGGTGTGTTGCAGTTCATGGGGTCGCAAAGAGTCAGACACAACTGAGCGACTGAACAACAAATTGGTTAGAATTAAATGCCATTAAAATACTGGTTCCTCCCCTTCACTGGCCTAATTTCAAGTACTTCCTGACCACATGTGGCTAGCAGCTTCTGTACTGAACAGGGCTGGTAAAGGACATTTCCACTGTTACAGAAACTTCTATTGGATGGTGCTGATCTACAGCCATCTGAACAACTGAAGAAATAACAACCATAACCTGTAGCCACACTTCCTTGCTATGAATATATTTTAACCAACTTCCCTTTTCTTCCCTTTTCTCTTTATCCCTGTATGGTATGTAGCATTTATGAGTAGTAATTACCTTGAGCCATCACTTATAAAACACTGAGGAGACCTTCCTGGCAGTCCAGTGGTTAAGACTCCATGCTTCCAATGTGGAAGGCACAGGTTCATTTCCTGGTCAGAGAACTAAGATCCTACTTGCCACACGGCTTGTTCAAAAGATTAAAAGAAACACACACACTAAGGAGGGATTATGACGAAACCAGAGAAGGGCTGATATCAGGCAGAGATCTGGAATGTAGCGAGAGATGTGAGCAGGACCACGCACGCCTCCCTGCAGAAGGAGGAAAGACCAGAGGCCTGCCGGCTCAGGCATCTTTCAGCTCCGGGACAGGTAGGAGACTTGAGCTTAACCCATTATGCACTCATGGGAAGCCTGGCATGCTGCCGTCCATGGAGTTGCAAAGAGTCAGACATGACTGAACAACATTCAGAAAATCATTCACTAGCATCACTGGCTGAATGGATGTGAATCTGAACAAACTCCAGGAGATAGTGGAGGACAGAGGAACCTGCTGGGCTACAGCGGCTGAACAGCAACAATCGTTCGCTTAAAAGTGATCACTGAATGTGTCAGGGCAGGAAGGTGTCCCACGATAGCCTCCTCTGTCCTTATGGAGAAAGAGCACCCTTATCTGCTTTTTTAAAATAAATATGTATTTCTTTTATAAATAAATAGTGTCACTTACCAGTGACTTCAGCACCCTTTCAAATCTATTCACCCAGTGCGGCAGGAAGCACTAATAGCCAGATGGCAATTCAACAGGGTGGTTGAATTCAACCCTACCTAGTGGATTACAGAGTTAGGAGAAGTGAATGCGTTTGGGACATTCATGTGCGGCAAAGGATGCCCTGAAGCAGAGAAAACCTTACAGAAATCATTTGGCGGCGGCAGCTGTGGCGTCTGGAACCCAGGCCAGCACAGGAAGTGTCTGGAGGCACGTTCAGGGGACCCAGAGACCAGGGTGGCGGCTGAGACGTCCAGAGAGCTTATCCTGGGCAGCTACCAATGGCTTCTCCCAGTGTACCTGCCCTCCTTCCCGGCAACTCGGGAAACAGTTCCTCATCCTTCCCCAAAAAAATTCCTTTTGTGCCTGATTTAACTAGAGTCAGTTTCAATTTATGTATAAAAGAACCCTCACCAAAACAGAAAATGATTAATAATAGATTAGATATTTTCTAAAGGCCAAAAGAAAAAAAGAAATTATAGGGATGCTTATCTTTCAGAAGAATGAAAAAGGAAAAAGCAAACAAAGCATACTATACAGAATAGAAGACATAAATCTGGAGAAAAAGAAGAGAGCAAAAAAATATAAAACGTGATGACAGAGGCGGGGGCCAATGTACAAGTTATGATATCCATTTAACTTATTTCAACTCCCCATTAGAAAAGAAGATTTTGAACATCTCTTCATTTGCTGTTTAAACTTAAAGGAACATATTAAATTGACAAGAAATGTGTTGTTTTTTTTTTTTACCAATAAGCGAAGCTTTATCAGATAAGCGAAATTAAAAGGAGAGAAAGTGTGGCCCCTTTTATTTCAAACAAAATTTAATAGAAGGCGGAAAATGTTTCCATGGCAAAGAGGGTCATTTTATATTCATAAAAGGCAAAATCTACATAAAATTTGTAACAGCCCTAAATGTTTATGCTTCATATAAAAGCATCAAATTATATAAAACAAAAATAGAATTGCTGTGAGAGACTGTAAAACATCTCTTTCCACATTTTATAGATCTATTAAGGGGGAAAGACAAATGGAGAATGAAACTGGGAGATGGAACAAATTTAATAGAAGGAGCACAGATGTGTCTATCCATTTCTCTTCAAATCCATTGAAATCACGTGAAAGAATAAATAATTAAAAATAAATTTACAGCAGTGCTGAAAAACAAGTCATTATTGTGAATCAGTGGACTAGAAATTTTGAGTCATCTTTGCAAATGAAGCATCAGTGATAGCAGAGTGATAGAGAAACGGTGGAAAAAGAAACTTTAGTCCAAAACAACGAAGGAAAAAACAACTATGGGCTTCCCTGGTGGCTCAGATGGTAAAGAATCTGCCTGCAATGCAGGAGACCTGGGTTCCATACCTGGGTCAGGAAGATCCCCTGGAGAAGGGAATGGCAACCCACTCGAGTATTCTTGCTAGGATAATCCCATGGGCAGAGGAGCCTGGCAGGCTACAGCCCATGGGATCACAGAGAGTCAGACAACACTTAGCAATTAATACTTTCACTTTCATGGACATAAGTTCAGTCCAGTTCAGTCACTCAGTCGTGTCCGACTCTTTGCGACCCCATGAATCGCAGCACGCCAGGCCTCCTTGTCCATCACCAACTCCCAGAGTTCCCTCAGACTCACGTCCGTCAAGTCCGTGATGCCATCCAGCCATCTCATCCTCTGTTGTCCCCTTTTCCTCCTGCCCCCAATCCCTCCCAGCATCAGAGTCTTTTCCAATGAGTCAACTCTTCGCATGAGGTGGCCAAAGTACTGGAGTTTCAGCTTCAGCATCATTCCTTCCAAAGAAATCCCAGGGTTGATCTCCTTCAGAATGGACTGGTTGGATCTCCTTGCAGTCCAAGGGACTCTCAAGAGTCTTCTCCAACACCACAGTTCAAACGCATCAATTCTTCGGCACTCAGCCTCTTCACAGTCCAACTTTCACATCCATACATGACCACAGGAAAAACCATAGCCTTGACTAGACGGACCTTAGTCGGCAAAGTAATGTCTCTGCTTTTGAATATGCTATCTAGGTTGGTCATAACTTTTCTTCCAAGGAGTAAGCGTCTTTTAATTTCATGGCTGCAGTCACCATCTACAGTGATTTTGGAGCCCAAAGAAATAAAGTCTGACACTGTTTCCACTGTTTCCCCATCTATTTCCCATGAAGTGATGGGACCGGATGCCTTGATCTTCGTTTTCTGAATGTTGAGCTTTAAGCCAACTTTTTCGCTCTCCACTTTCACTTTCATCAAGAGGCTTTTTAGTTCCTCTTCACTTTCTGCCATAAGGGTGGTGTCATCTGCATATCTGAGGTGATTGATATTTCTCCCAGCAATCTGGATTCCAGCTTGTGTTTCTTCCAGTCCAGCATTTCTCATGATGTACTCTGCATATAAGTTAAATAAGCAGGATGACAATATATAGCCTTGACATACTCCTTTTCCTATTTGGAACCAGTCTGTTGTTCTATGTCCAGTTCTAACTGTTGCTTCCTGACCTGCATATAGATTTCTCAAGGGGCAGGTCAGGTGGTCTGGTATTCCCATCTCTTTCAGAATTGTCCACAGTTTATTGTGATCCACACAGTCAAAAGCTTTGGCATAGTCAATAAAGCAGAAATAGATGTTTTTCTGGAACTCTCTTGCTTTTTCCATGATCCAGTGGATGTTGGCAATTTGATCTCTGGTTCCTCTGCCTTTTCTAAAACCAGCTTGAACATCAGGAAGTTCAAGGTTCACGTATTGCTGAAGCCTGGCTTGGAGCATTTTGAGCATTACTAGCATGTGAGATGAGTGCAATTGTGCGGTTCTTTGAGCATTCTTTGGCATTGCCTTTCTTTGGGATTGGAATGAAAACTGACTTTTATTGTCCTGTGGCCACTGCTGAGTTTTTCCAAATTTGCTGGCATATTGAGTGCAGCACTTTCACAGCATCATCTTTCAGGATTTGAAACTGCTCCACTGGAATTCCATCACCTCCACTAGCTTTGTTCATAGCGATGCTTTCCAAGGCCCACTTGACTTCACATTCCAGGATGTCTGGCTCTAGATTAGTGATCACAGCATCATGATTATCTGGGTCGTGAAGATCTTTTTTGTACAGTTCTTCTGTGTATTCTTGCCACCTCTTCTTAATATCTTCTGCTTCTGTGAGGTCCAGACCTTTTCTGTCCTTTATCGAGCCCATCTTTGCATGGACATAAAAGCAATTCTAAACACTGCAAGTTGAGTTGAAGTCAACACACACAAAACAAGGAAGGGCTGTGGGACAAACAATAAGATGTTTAACTAAAGAACTAAAATGCTGTATAGGCAGGGACTCCCCTGGGGGCCCTGTAGTAGGGAATCCAAGCTTCCAGTGCAGAGGGCACAGGGTCGGTCTCTGGTCGGGGAACTATTAATAAACTTCCATGTTTCTCGTGGTGTGGCCAAAAAGTTTTTTAAATAAAACACATAAGCAAAAAGGATTTGTTACATAAGCACAGGGGAAAAAAATTAAAATAAAATACATAAAATGCTGTATAGGCAGCCTCCTTCCTATCCCCTTCTCATTGAGTAGCAGATGAACATTGTTTCTGCCCTAAGATAAACCCCAAGAACTTTTTCCAAACTTCTGTGAAAGATCCGCTGGAGGCCGCTTCCTAGCACCGTGGTCAGCAATCGTAGCTGTAAATGAGAAACAGCCCAGGTTGCTTTAAAAAAATCCCAATGTCCAGGTCTCTTCAGGAACAAAATAAATCAGGATCTCTGGGAACAGGACAAAGGCTTTAGACATTACTTTTTTCTAAGGCAACCCAACAGACTCCAATATGCAAACAAGGTTGAGAACCACAAGCTGAGTAGAAGCGCTGGGGCTGAAAATAAAAAAGCAAAGACTAAAGTAATGCTGAGCTTCCACATAAACAGAGAAGAAAAAAAATGGAAAGGAGGTGGTCGTCTCTGGCTTTGGCCCCTGAGTAAGAGCAGTGAGGACCACTCTGAAGAAGGAGGCTTGGCCCTCAGGACTCCAGATCTGACTCCGTCAGACAGCACTGCCTCACCCCCATCGTAACCTGCAATCCCCACCTGAATACCCAGTAAAGGAGACCACTGCGGCTTCATTCTGAAATTTATATGCTAAAGGCTGTGGCCCTGAGTGAAATAATGAAAAGGAGAAGCTTACTTAGGCAAAAAAAAAAAAAGAATCATTTTAAACTGCTGGCCATATCTACCATATATTGTTTTCTTTCCCTGACTCCATCATTCCATTATTTTTCGTTTAGCAACTGAAGGCAGAAGTATGTCAGCAACTATGCTTGCTGTAGGAATAACTGGACTGGATTTTGCCATGTGCTTAGAACAGAGCATCCTAACATCATTGACATTAATGAGACCTACAGAGTTTAAAAATGAGATGCTGGACTACATGATCTCCCAGTATGAATAATGTATTTACCCTCCAAGAAAGTACATTTTTCCTGTGTACTTTCAAGTTGCAAGAGCATCAATTTGAGCAATGTAGCACAAATCCCCTCCCTTCATTTGTAAAACAATCCCGAAGTTCTACACTGAATCCTCTGAGCTCAGCTCCTCTCAGGAGCTTCCCTGTAGTTCAGACAGTAAAGAATCTGCCTACAATGCAAGAGACCTTGGTTTGATCCCTGGGTCAGGGAGATTCCCTGGAGAAACCCACTCCAGTACTCTTGCCTGGAGAATCCCATCAACAGAGGATCCTGGTGGGCTACAGTCCACGGGGTTGCAAAGAGTCAGACACAACTGAGTGACTAACACTACTACTTTGAGATGATTAAAAATATAATTATATTGTCTTAGTTTTTCTTTCTTTCTTTTTTCTTTTTTTTTGCTTTTTGGTTTCACTTTTCAGGGAAAGAAAAGGAGTGATGAGATAATAAAATGAACAATTTCAAAAGCACACATGTAAAAAGAAGACAGCATCATACAATTTACTGGCCACACACCCCAACACCTCCTAAGCCATCTGAATACAGGTTTCTATATTCAGAACCACCAATAGGCAAAGAAAAGAGAGTCTCAAATAAAAATAGGAGCCACCAGACAAGAATCAATGAATGTTAGAGAAAAATCAACACCCATGAGAGAGGAGACAAACTCAATAAGTTGCCTAAATCACAAGGAAAATAAAGTTATAGGATAAGGATAGTTAATATCCTCAGAGAAATAAGAAAAAGCTTCTATAAAAATATAACAAATGGAGATTCTCAAAATTAAAAATATCATATTTTGGGGACTTCCCTGAAGGTCTAGTGGTTAAGACTCTGTTCTTCCACTGCAGGGAGCACAGATTCAGTCCCTCATCAGGGAACTAAGATCCCACATGTCCAATGGCTTGGCCAAAAAACAATTTTAAAAAAAATCATATTTTAAAACTTGATAGTTAGGCAAAATAGCAAAATAGAGAGATTGAAATCATGTTGAACTAAAGAATTCTCCCATAAAGCAGTAAAAAATAAACACAACCAACAAGAGGTGGAAAATATGAGATAAGCTGTAAGTTGCATGGAAAACAGATCTACAAGCTCTCTAATAGCAAGGAGGAAATAAATACCATTGACCCTGAACAACAGAGGTTTGAACTGCATTGGTCCACTTATGCAATGACCCACTTACTTATTTTTCCCCAATAAATTAGTACCAAAGTACATCATTCATGGTTGGTTGAATCTGTAGATTTTGACCTCAGATACACAAGCCAATTGTAAAGTCATATTCAGATTTTCAATTGCATGTAGGATCGATGGACAACTCCAACCCTGGCATTGTTTAATGGTCACCATACAAAAGTTCTTAGGCACACACATGGGGTATATATTATATTTACACATATGCAGAATGCCATGCATATATATATATGTGTGTGTGTGTGTGTGTATTATATTGTTGTGGGTATATGCATATAGAAGAACTTCCAGAACTAAAAAAAGACCCAGATCTTCAGAATGAAATGCTTACTCAGTACCAGACAGAAAGAAGGAACAAGACTTCCATCTATGAAAGATGTACAGGTCAAAAATGTCCCTTAGTTGGTATTTGTCTAATGTTTTTCTTATGTTAGACTAGGCTCATGGGATTGGGGAGGAAGCAAAGTGCTGTTTCATCACATCACATCAAGGGTGTGTGCATTCATGCTCAGTTGCTTAGTTGTGACCAACTCTTTCGCAACCCCATGGACTGTAGCCTGCCAGGTTCTTCTGTGCATGGGATTTCGCAGGCAAGAATACTGGAATGGGTCGCCATTTCCTTCTCCAGAGGATCTTCCTGACCCAGAGATTGAACCCACATCTCCTGCATTGGCAGACAGATTCTTTACCACTGAGACCTCCCGGAAACCCCATATCAAGGGAGGGTGTGTGTGTGTTATTTACTCAGTCGTGTCCAACTCTTTGCAACCCCATGGACTGTAGCCTGCCAGGCTTCTCTGTCCATGGGATTCTCCAGGCAAGATTACTAGAGTGGATTGCCATTCCCTTCTCCAGAGGATCTTCCCAATCCAGGGATTGAACCCTGGTCTTCTGCACTGCAGGTAGATTCTTTACCATTTGAGCTACAAGGAAGTCCTCATATCAAGGGTACATAAGCAATATCACTTGTAACTGATCACCTGGCTGAGTGATGTTTGTCAAGTTTCTCCACTGTAAATTTATGTCATTCTATTTTCCCCCTTTTTACTGTCCTCTTTGTAAGGAGTCACCCAAATTTAAGAAGCAGAAATCTATGTTCTGTTACCTCAAGAGTGGAATATCTGAATAAACTATTTGACATTCTTCTGCTTCCCTGGTGGCTCAGATGGTAAAGAATCCGCCAGCAACGCAGGAGACCTGGGTTCACTCCCTGGGTTGGGAAGATCCCCTGGAGGAGGGCATGGCTACCCACCCCAGTATTCTTGTCTGCAGAATCCCCATGGACAGAGGAGCCTGATGGGCTACAGTCCATGGAATTGCAAAGAGCTGGACACAACTGAGCGACTAAACACATTCTTCTGCATGAAAAAAAAAATGTATTCAGAACTCCACAGATAAAGAGAAGAACCTAAAAGCTTCCAGTGAGAAAAATTATGCTACTTACAGATGAGATGAGATTGGAGGCAAGGTTGCAATGTCAGATGGAAGGTCATGGAAGGACAACAGAGAAGGAAAGATCTGGACAGACACTGAGGGAAGTGTGAGAGAATTCACCTAGCAGACATACAAGGATTCCAAAGAAAACACTTTCAAAAATGAACACTAAAGCAAAGCTAACAGCAGAGAAATGTGATGAGTTTGAGGGTTTCAGGGCTAATAAGGCAAAGATAGGGCCACAAGCTGGCAGTCTTGCATAGAACAAGCTTTATTGTGCTTGGACAGGCTTGCAGGAGAGGGAGAGTGTCTCTAAGCAGGAAACCTTCCAAAAACTCTGTGTGTGTGTGTGTGTGTGTGTGTGTGTGTGTGTGTTGGGGTGGGGAGTCACTTCCCAGAAGGGGAAGGGAGCATGGGGGTGTGTGTCTGTGTGTGTGTGTGTGTGTGTGTTGGGGTGGGGAGTCACTTCCCAGAAGGGGAAGGGAGCATGGGAAATCCCAAGGGAGAGGTGACTCCATGTGGGCAGATACATGGTGATGTGATGTCTCAGCAGAGAATGGGGATTTCTGGGTTGGAGAGCCCCAAAGGGCAGCAGTAATTTGGGGTCTTTTAGAGCTGTGGTGGTTTGCTTTATCTATGGCTAGCAGATGTTGGGTGCAGTTTTCAGGATATGCAAAGCAGACAAATCGTAAATGGTTGAAAATATGCTAATGGGAGCCACATTTAAAAGAATTTGAATTTGGTGCTGGCAGGCTTTGAGTTAACCTTCTGCAAGAAAGTAAACAATATGGGGGCCAAAATACAAGAAATATACAAGAACAAAACATTCCTTTAAAAGTCTCACATGATGAAAATGAAGCATATTGTGTGTGTGTGTGCATGCTAAGTCGTTTCATTTGTGTCCAATTCCATGAGATGCATGGACTGTAGCCTGCCAGGCTCCTCTGTCCATGGGATTCTCCAGACAGGAATGCTGGAGTGGGTGGCCATTTCCCTCTCCACGGGATCTTCCTGACCCAGGAATCAACCCACATCTTCTACATCTAACCCGCATTGGCAGGCAAGTTCTTTACCTCTAGCGCCACCTGGGAAGCCCAAAGCACATCACACTATCCAATAACCTAGAACCAAGAGAGATGAGTATTCTACTCAAGTATGACAAAAATAAATACATTGTCGTAGAATAGAAAAACCATACCTCAAAACTAGCTCTTTCCTTCTTTTATATTCCTAAATAATATGTATCCACATATTATTTGTCTGTATCACCCTGCACTTCTTTATATCTCTATCCCCTACTGGACTGTAAGCCATGGAAAAATAACAATCACTTCTGGCTCATCTTAAAACTCCAAGTATCTAGAACAAATTTCTAGCACATAATTACATATCTTACTAACATTTTCAAATAATGAATAAAGGAATATGAAGAACAGAATTACAGTATTTCAAGGTCCACAAAATAACCGAGAATAGTTTTATCACAATCCACATTTCTTTTGAGGCTGTATATTCATTTTTCTTAGCTTTATAATTCTAAAATACCACAACATCAATCTTTTCCCATTTGTCAAATCTCTTAATCAGCAAACTACCAGCTCAAAAACACTTTTAAAATATAATAAGATTATTGAGAGATATTCATTAATTCTATCACAGTTATTCTTGTGGATGGCTGAATCTCTAAATTAGAAAAATGGAATAATTAGTTTATCATTTGGAATGCCTTGGGCCATAGTTTTAAAAGCACCTCATTGAAAGTGGATTCACAATAGGAATTTATGATTCCCATATAAGCAGAAGTCTAAAAGTAGGTTGTTTGGCTAATTTGCCCCTCAGTGAAGTCCAAGTTCCAATTTAAGTTCTGTAGAATTTTTTGACTTTTCTTTCAGGGTGTAAGATGGCAGCCACAGTTCCAAGCATCATGTCCTGTACAACAGTATCCAATGGTAGGAAGAGTGGAATTTCTCCAGGGCTCTCTCTCTTTATCAGGGAGAAATCTCCCTCCCAGAAATTTCAAGCAGATGCTTCCTACTGTCTCGTTGGCTAGAACTCTGCACCGTTCCCACTTCAAACCAATCACCAGCAAAAGAAAATGGACTTTTTTGGTTTTAAAAAAAAAAAAAAGTTAAGCAGAATTCCTGGTTTCAGCTCCACTGAGATGGAATTAAGCACATTCTATCCCATCGCTCTCCCAAATTACAATAAAAAGCCTTGTACAGGATGCACAATGCAAGCATCCTGGGACTCTGACAAGCATTGATTAGATAATACCAGGCATTTGGAAGGGAAATCAAATCCTGAAGAACAACCCAAATGGCAGTGAATTTCCTGACTTTCTCCATTCCATATGTCCCAGTTCAGACTTTTGGGCAGTCCAAAGCCAGGGCGCAGACAGAAAAAGTTCCAAGAAAGACCCTCTCTTTCTAACCAGAATATTAGGGAAAGGGGCCCCTTGTGAGATGCAGAATGTAGTAGAAGGGGGAAAGCACCATTCTCCTACTTTTATTTTCCCTGCCCTGCCCTAAGGCAAGCCCCAAGTGGGAAGCTGCATTCTCTGGATAGCCTGAGCATGACAAGGTTATTTGAAAGAAAATACTTCCTTCTTTATCCCTAAAACAACTGGGATAAGGAGACCCTGTGGTCCTATGTTTTCTTATGACTTCTTTATGGTTTCACATTTTACATTTACATGTATGATCCAGTTGGATTAATTTTAATGTCAAGTCAAGGTTAAGTTTCTTTGGGGGGTGTATGTGTGTGTGTGTGTGTGTGTGTGTGTATGAATGACAAAGAATTCCGATACCATTTGTTGAAAAGACCATCCTTCCTCCACTGAATTACTTTCATATTTTTGCCAAAAACAAGTCATATTTGTGTAGGTCTATTTCTAGGGTCTCTATTCTATTCCACTGATCTATTTGTCTATTCCTTCACCAAATATCACATAGCCTAGCTTATTGTTACTCTATAGGAAGTCTTCAAATCTGGTTATGAGATTTCTCTAACTTCATTCTTATTTTTCAAAATTGTTTTAGCTATTCTAGTTCCATTACCTTTGCCTATAAACTTTAGAATGAGCTCGTCTATATCTACAAAACACCTTGCTGAGATTTTGGTTGGTGTGGCATTAAATCTATATATCAGATGAGGCAGCTGACATCCTTACTAGACAGAGTCTTCCAATTCATGAACATAGTATGTTTCTTATTCAAACACTATTTATTTAACTCTTTGATTTCTTTCATCATGTTTTGTCAGCTTCAGCATACAGATTTTGTACACTTTCTTAGATTTATACCTATGTATTTCATTTTTTGAACTATGGTAAATCATATTAAAATATCAAAATTCTTATTCTGAATATTCAGATTATATACTTAATTTGACAAATATGCATTAAGCATCTACTCTGCCAAGAACCGCTATGCATTCTAAAGAATGCAAAAGAAATAGATTTATCACCTTATTCCCTTGGTTCTCATTTCTGCTGTTTTCATTTGGTCTATTTCACTGCTTCTTAGCAGATGGAAAAGAAGAGGGGGAAATTGAAGAAGAAATCAATTAAAAGCAATATACAATTTTTAAGATAATTGTGAAAGGAGGTTACAACTTTTGTTTATAACAGATGTCTCAATTGTTGCTATTTCATTGACTTCATTTCCCTTCACCAATTGATAACTGAAAATAGACTGCCATACTTTGATGAGAAATTACTCGTACTAATGATCTGAATAGATTTCATCTTCACTTTAGTGCAGGAATTATCTTAGATTCAGGACTGAAGAAGAGAGTCGTCTCTTGAGATATCTTTAAGGAAAGTAGGGTTTTAAATGCAGCTGGTTATCATTTGTTCGTTCACTTTATTTCCCTTGATGGAGGAATTATCAAACTACCTTCAAAAATGAGTTTCACAGCTATTTCCCAAATTCCTTGGCTATGGAAGAAATAACCTGATGTTGAAAAGGATTGTTTTATTCGACTTGCAACTGAGTCACGTGTATTAAGGATCTCTTGGTTGTTTTAATGCCTGTCAGTCAAAGACCCATTTAACAACTTTTTAGAGTGCTTTCAAGTACAAGAGCTTGAAAGCAATGAGACCAGATGTCAAATTAATATGGCAGGTGGCTCAGAGTTCTTGACTTTCCTTTCCTGCTCACAAGTTGTCTAAGTTAAAAAAAAAAAACACTAAGTCACAAAAGCCTTGGAAACTAAGACAATTGGATGGTAATTTTCCATACTCTCAGAAAGAGACCAGCAAAGAAACAGTTATTTAAATAAGCAATTTTTTTTTACATAATGTAAATAGTTAAAGAGACCACATATCTTGGGTAAATGTCTTAATTACTTTTACTAGTTCAGTTCAGTTCAGTTGCTCAGTCGTGTCCGACTCTTTGCGACCCCATGAATCGTAGCACGCCAGGCTTCCTTGTCCATCACCAACTCCCAGAGTTCACTCAGACTTACGTTCATCAAGTCCGTGATGCCATCCAGCCATCTCATCCTCTGTTGTCCCCTTCTCCTCCTGCCCCCAATCCCTCCCAGCATCAAAGTCTTTTCCAATGAGTCAACTCTTTGCATGAAGTGGCCAAAGTACTGGAGCTTCAGCTTTAGCATCATTCCTTCCAAAGAAATCCCAGGGTTGATCTCCTTCAGAGACAGATCAAATTACCATGAAGACTCATCACTAGGGCCAAGGAAGTCTCAGTTTAGACTCTAAAACTGAGAATTGAAAGGGAATTTTCATTGACTCTCTGACCTATGGAAATAGTTGAGAAGCACAATTTATGGCTTACCTATTCTACACCACTAGAGCCCAAGGAGGCCAGCTACGGGGACTGTGAGTAACCTCTTCATGGGGTTAGCATGGACCAGTCTCATGGAACTAGTTAGGCTTGCCTGTCAGGGTCAGGAGTTTCACTGGACAGGCTTTCTTTAACCTGAAAAATGCCTGACACCAGTGGGTGGCTAATAGTCTAGGTCCTCTCTTCCTCTACCATCTGTTCCTCAAAAGGAACTAAGAGAATGGCATGTTACTCAAAGGAAACATGAGCCAGACCCTTCTGCAGGTAAGAAGCATCAGAATAGCAGCCTTATGCAGGGCCTGGAACTTTAAGAAAGGCAAGGTTTTGGCAAGTATGGCAGAAGATATTAATATATCATCTCTCATTGGGCGCTCGGGGACATGCACTTAAGACATAAGAGGGAGTTGCCCAGTGGTTAAAAATCTGCCTTCCAACGCAGGGGACATGGGTTTGATCCTTGGTTGGGGAACCAAGATCCCACGTGCCACAGAGCAATTAAGCCCATGCATCACAACTAGTGGTGAAAGATCCCACATCACGCATCTAAGACCTGGGGTAGTGAAATAAATACATATTTTTCTAAAAGAACATATAAAAAGCGAAAACAGTGATAAGAAGACCTTGCAAGTTTGCTGGTCTGGAAATAAACAGAAATAAGAAGAAAGTCCGGAACTGGGAAATGCAAGGTCATGACGATCATGGAGCACTCACAAAGGAGTTAAATCCGTGTCCTTAGAAAGAGCCCACCATTTATTGAAGATTGTGGACACAAGAACACAGGCGTTAATGGAGTTAGAAGAAAGAAGCTGGGAAGTGGTATGTATCTGAGGAAGGCTCCTCGGAAATGTCCTTGTTTATGATTTCCTTCCCGGATGGCTCAGCCGGTTAAGAATCTGCCTGCAGTGCAGGAGATGCTGGAGACTCAGGTTCGAGCCCTGGGTCAGGAAGCTCCCCTGGAGGAGGAAATGGCAACCTCCTCCAGTCTTCTTGCCTGGAGAATCCCATGGACAGGGGAGCCTGGCGGGCTGCAGTCCATGGGGTTGCAAAGAGTCAAACACAACTGAAGTGACTTAGCACGCATCATGAACTCTACGAGAGAAGGCAATTTGCATGATGAATGAATGAATGTTTTTCCAAAATATGGAAATTTGAGTGTCACAACTGACTTCTTGATGGGAGAGTTCTGCGTGTGGAGTTTAAAGGTGACTGAACCAGAACAACTGTCATGGATCAACTGGCATGCCAGCAAAGCCGAAACAATAGAATATCTGTTGTTTCTGTCTCTTTCACGTGGTTGTTTTGTATCCCTTTTGACAATAAGAAGTCTTGGCAATGGTCTGACTAGTGACAGTAGAAAGGTTCCAGATCAGCAGTTCTCAACTTTGTTGTTTCTGTGACACATTTTTTGAATGCTATCATTTCTGGCACTCCAAAAACACCAACACTAAACAAGCCAGGAATAATTATAGTACAAACACTCCTAGAGAAGAACGTCTCATGCTCTTACAAAGAGTCTGCCTATTGTGCTGTTCACATGGTCACACTTCAATACTGTGCCACTGTTGAAAATAACCCTCTTCACAACAATGACCACACTGTCAGAAGGCAAAGTCCTTGCACGCTCCACTGAATCTCTTTGGGTACCAACTTGACAAGGTGTTAACATTCGAGCCTCTAGATTTCCAGCACAGAGCCCTACTGCATAGCCCATTACATGACCTGCTTTGCTCAGCGATTCAGCCATTGGACAGCACCCTTTCAAGACATATCCACAGTTGTTGCAAAGGTACAAGAGGGAAGGGAGACACGTATACACAAAGCTGATTCACTTCATTGTACAGCAGAAGTTAACAACACTATAAAGCAACTATATTCCAAAAAAAAAAAAAAATCAATCAAAGCCTCACAGGGCAACAATGTGATGCCTCACATGGTTTGAGAATCTCTGTTCTAAATTCATGGATCTTGTTTAAATAGAAACAACTATAGGGCCCAGGAGAAAAGAAACAGGCTTGAGGTGGTTGGCAGAGATCAAGAGCCCTAGGTGTTAGGGAGCAAAATTCCTCCTCTTATACACTTTCTAAAGGATTCATCTTTCTGTGGTGTTGGCCTGGACTCAGAACCAAGGAAGACTGTGCTGGACATGGCCACAGGGAAAAAGGACAAATAGGGCCCAAGCTCCATGTGGTCTAGCCTGGAGCCAAGATTCTTCACGGGTATTGGAATCTAAAGCTTTAGAGCAATACTACGGACAGTTCCCTTGAGAATCTACAAGAACATGGGGGCTGATTGAAGATGTTAGGATCCAGGATCCAAGCCAATCTTCTGCATTACTACCTTGTGGAAACAATTAGTATAATGTAGAAAAATTGCCAACTTAAATCTTTTGTGACAAAATGCATGGTTTACATGTATAATAACTTCCTATGTTCATATATCCAGTTTTTAAAATAACAATAGTCACAGCATAGAACACTTCTCAAAACTGAGGCTCTGTCATGAAGAAAGAGAAAATGTGCTAAATTCTTCATCTAACATGGAGAGAACCAAGAAGACAGTATTTCATTCCTGATAATTAAAAAAACAGTTGTCTAAATGCATTTGAAAAACTTGAAGTTAAAAACTGAGAAGATTAAAAGTAGATAGATGTTTTCTAAATAATACAAGTTGTAAATGCAGATAATTCATGATCCAAATGGTCACAATATTAAAAAGTGAGGAAGTAAAAAATAACTTTTAAGCAAGGGGAAAGACTCAGTATTTAATGCAAGTGAAGAAATAAATTTAAAAACACTCTGTAGTGCGAATCAAATTTTGTTTTTAAAATGCTTTTTTATCTATGTCTATCTGTGTATATTTATGCTCACTATTGGAGAAGGCAATGGCAACCCACTCCAGTACTCTTGCCTGGAAAATCCCATGGATGGAAGAGCCTGGTAGGCTGCAGTCCACAGGGTCGCTAAGAGTCGGACATGACTGAGAGACTTCACTTTCACTTTTCACTTTCCTGCATTGGAGAAGGAAATGGCAACCCACTCCAGTGTTCTTGCCTGGAGAATCCCAGGGACGGGGGAGCCTGGTGGGCTGCTGTCTATGGGGTCGCACAGAGCCGGACACGACTGAAGTGACTTAGCAGCGGTAGCAGCATACTCACTATGTGCTAAGTCACTTCAGTCGTGTCTAACTCTTTACACCCCTATGGACTGTAGCCTGCCAGGTGCCTCTGTCCATGGGATTTCGCAGGCAAGAATACTGGAGTGGATTTCCATTTCCTCCTCCAGGGGATCTTCCAGGGATTGAACCCAGATCTCTTATGTCTCCTGCACTGGCAGGCGGGTTCTTTACCACTAGCACCACCCGGGAGGCCCATTTATACTCACATATGCATTCAAAAGAAAATAAACCCAACTGTTGGTCTATAGTTGGTGGGTAGGTTTTATTTTCTTTAATTTTTTCCTGTTGTCTACTATAGGTATATATTTATATTACATTTATGATTCAAAAAATTATTGTGGAGTTTTCAAAATTACAGTATACAGTTAGAAGTTAATAGTTAAAGGATATTGTGTGTGTGTGTGTGTGTGTGTGTGTGTATGCGTGTACTCAGTCACGTCCAACTCTTTGTGACCTCACAGACTATAGCCTACGAGGTTCCTCTGTCCATGGGATTTGCCAAGCAAGAATACTGGAATAGGTTGCCATTTCCTTCTCCTCACAGGATATTAGGAGAGTGTGTATTCAGCCATATGGTAGACTAAAATGAAGACTGTCTTGATGTTACAGACTAAATGTTTGTTTCACCCCAGAATTCATACATTGACATCCTAGCCCCCATTGTGATAGTGTTTGCAGGTGGGACCTTTGGGAGACAGTTGGGTTTAGATGAGATCAGGAGGGTAGCTGCCCCACCCCGCCATGTTGGGATTAGAGTCTTTATTAAAGAGGAAAAGATCAGGAGACCAAAGGGCTCTCTCTGTCTCTCTCTCTCCCTTTCTCTCTCTCCATCTCTTCTGTCTCCCTCTCACTTCTCTCTCTTCCTCCTCTATTTCTTTTTTTTTTTTGCTTCTTCTCTCTCTCCTCTCCCTTCTCTCTCTACTTCTTTTATCTCTTTCTCCTTCTCTCTCTCTCCCCCTCTTCTCTCTCTCTCTTCTCTCCCCCTCTCTCTACTACTTCTATCTCTCTCTCTCCCCCTCTTCTCTCCTCTCTCTCTCCCTTCTCTCTCTCTCCCATCCTATATGTGTGTGTGTGTCTTATGTGGGATCTCACCAGAACTCAGTTGCCCCCCTGATCTCAGCCTTCCAGCTTTCAGAACTGTTTGAAATAAATGCCTGTTGTTTAACCCACCCAGTCTATGGTATATAGTTAGAGCAGCCTGAGCTGCCTAAGATGCTCAGACTACCTGATAATAGAATTAAAATTGCTACAAAACTAGCTGAGTGATCTTCAGTGGTTTAAAAAAAAAAACAATTGCAAAAGGAGACTCCATGTTCTGTAAGATCAGCGCTATCTAAACAGCTGGGCTTTAAATTATGCAGAAGCAGCCGTGGTGAAGGGTGTCGAGGGCCCCCCGGGAAGGAGGTGCAGTCTGCCTCAGCGGCCCGACACCTCCACACGCACACAGCCGCCTCTCACCCAAGGGGCTGCGGCTCCTCTCTGCGTGGGTCCTCTGCGACCCGTGAGTTGAGCCACTGAAAGGCAGCAAACAGGCACACCGGCCCTCGTCCAGAATGTCATTTAATGGGGTTGATGTGGTTTCCCTCAGGTGAAGATATAGCATCATTTGGATGAAAATATAACAGTGCATTTTTAACACTAGGTCTGAGCAGAATATACTACAAAATGACAAGTCACCACTGGAATAAAGTGTCCTTCAGTACGAATGCAAAGTACTGAAACAGCTTTCGAGTAATTCAGGCCTTGGACCCGAAGAGGGCTGAGGAGGTTGCCCTCGCAGGACCCCTTGCTTGGACGGTGCCTCAGCTCACCAGCAACAACTCGTGTGTTCTGGTTTGCTTCGTGTGTTCTGGTTTGTTGGTCTTCTAAGAAAAATGGGGGAAGTTCAATAATTTACTGAGCAAAAAAGCTGTTGGGAGAGAGGCGTGGGACAAGTGGAACCAGGTCTGGACTGGGAGCGGAGGAGTGTGTTGGGGGCAGGGAAGCGCCGGGGAGCCGAGGAAAGGCGGCCTCTGCCCGGGAGCCGGAGGACTGGCCGCTCCCAGTCTCCCTGCACTGGGTGTCTGCGCAGCCTTGATTCCCTCCCACCCCCTAGCTCTGCAGGTGTGTTGCTTGAAAGCCGCTTAGAACTCTGGAAGGTCCTTCATCAGAAGAGGGACGTGAGCAGAAGGGGAATGGCCCCCTGGCTCCGGGAGGCACTGGACCGAGTCAGACACATCCAGTCCCACCCAGGCGCAGGCCTAGTGCCCGCCGACTCTGACCCAGAGGATCTGACGGCCATGCAGGCAGGCAGATGGGGCCTGAGAGTGAGGCCCCAGTCCCCTGCAGGTCTCCAAGAAGATCTGAGAGGGCCACCACTCGGCCAGGGCAGACCATCGTTCGGGCCATGGGCCTGTCTTGATTTCTAACCTTGAAACAGTTAGACACAGTCTTGGCCCTGGTCCCACAAGTCAGTGGGTCCGATTCTGTCTTATAAGAATAAGTCTACCATCTATAATGACATTCCAAAGGCTTTGCATGCGTGCACACTCAGCCACTCAGTCACGTCTGACTCTTTGTGACCTCATGGCCTGTAGCCCACCAGGCTCCTCTGTCCATGGGATTCTCCAGGCAATAATACTGGAGTGGGTTGTCATGCCCTCCTCCAAGGGATCTTCCCAACCCAGGGATTGAACCTGAGTCTCCAGCTTGGCAGGTGAATTCTTTACCACTGAGCCACCAGGTAAGCCCCAAGAGCTTGAGCTTTCTAAAGCCTACAAGCTCCACCTTAAGCTACAGCCCTGGAAACGACCTGTTCCTTCCAACCACAAGACCCAGGTGCTGAGGGGCAGCCTCTCGTTCTGGGACCCCAGACTTCCAGGATCCATGCCCACTTGGGAAGAGCAGTCTGAGCAGCACTTTTTTCGCCAGCCTGTGATAAAGTATTTCCTCTCCATTGTTCCCTTTACATATTATGTCTTGAGTACATAGTTCCCTTTGACAAAGGAGCCTTTAAAAGCCCCATAAAAGACAACTTGAAAGAGACACATGGTTATTTCCTTGATGGGGATATTTATAAGGACTCAGGCTGTGACAACAAAAACATTTGTTCCTTGTCCTAATAGCTTGAGAAGCGACTTTCCACCTCATCGTGCGTTATCTGGGTTTCTAAATCAGGATCGGTAGGAGGGATGCTGTCCTGGGAGGCAGGGAGCCTGGGTCCAAGAACCGGCTCTGTGACCTCGGACTGACTGGGTGGTCTTTACTGCTCATTGCTCAAACTGTCTTGGCCTCAATTTCCTCTGCTATAAAATGGAAATAATAATACACTCTCTGTCTACATCACCACACCCAGACAGGCTTTGTCACAACTGTCATCCCTCCCATCTATTTGTCCAAAGCCCGTTCATTCTAAAAATCACTTAGAGCCCCCTAAGAAACCACATGACCCCCCACCTTTCCCTCTTAAGGTTTAAGCCTGAATTCTAAAGTTGCTCCTTGGGTTACTCACTTTTCCTGGGTTCTGTTTATTTGACTTTTGTAAATCTAGGTTTTATGAGGGGGGTCTCAGCCAGGAACTCAGAAGCGTAGAGAGAAAACTCCTTTTCCTCCCAACACGGGCACGTTCCTTTACTCGGGGACTTGTACCTGCTGTTCCTCAGCCTGAAACGCTTTCCCTAAAAGGCCCCCTTGGGCTTTTTCCCTTCAGGACTCCCTCACCCCCTCCAACCATCTTATCTGTGAGGCCTCCCTTGCCCATACTGAGTCAGACAGAGAAAGACAAATATTGTATGACATCGCTTAGAGGTGGACTCTAAAAAAAAGATAGTAGAAATGAACTTTACTTTCAAAACAGAAATAGAGTCACGAGATGTACAAAACAAATGTATGGTCACCAAGGCGGAAGGTAGGGGGAAGGAATAAATTAAGAGATTGGGATTGACATGTACACACAACTATATATCGAATAGATAACTAATAAGAACTGGCTGTATATAGCACAGTGAACTCAAAACTCTTTTAAGGACCTATATGAAGGAATCTAAAAGAGGGTGGCTCTGTGAACGAACCTGCCTGCCAATGCACGAGACATAAGAGATGCAGGTTCTATCCCTGGACCAGGAGGATCCCCTGGAGAAGGGAATGGCAACCCACTCCAGTATTCTTGCCTGGAGAATCTCACAGTCAGAGGAGCCTGGCAAGCTCCATATGGTTGCAAAGAGTTGGACATGACTAAAGCAACATAGCACACACTTATGTATATATATAACCGATTCACTTTGCTGCACAGCAAAAACTAACACAACACTGCAAATCAACTATACTCCAATAAGAGTTAATTAAAAATTAAATAAAACTGGAAACTTCTCCAGCCCCACACCTCCTAGGCCCTACTTCTGCCATCTTTAGCACTCAGAATCATCAGGTGTGCTATAATCCTAACTTGTTTTTCTTACTAACAATCTATCTCCCTCTCATTAGAATAGAATGGGGACATAGAATTTTGTGGGTTTTTTATACATGGCTCTATTCTCTGCAGCTTAGAACAGCACCTGGAATATAATAGATGCCCAATAAATACATTCTGAATGAACAGATCTTTTTTCGAGCTACAGAAATTGTTCCTATTTTCCTCTTTATCTATGCTTTTCTCTGTTTCTTCTGCTCAATAACTTCTGCCCAATCGGACTGATCATCTAGGTTTAAACTGCTTTCATCTAGATTATAATAAAACATTTGCATATTGTTTGGTTTAATAAATATTTCTTGACTCCCTACTATGTTGACCCTGTTCTAGAGGCAAGGCTATAGCAGCCAGTGTCACTGCTCAGCTCACACCCCTTGACCCCAAGGAGACCAATGGCCATAATTAATCCCTTACCCGCCAACAGCTTCCCACCTCTATTTAGCTCATGGTCTCTCTTCTCAGCCAAAGTGCTTTCTCTGACACAGAACTTGCACTGCTCCATTCAGTTATAACCAGAAAGAAGTGCAGGGTTAATACTTCTGGAGGCATAAGTTAGCAGATCAGTGTCCCAGCCTCCAATTCACAGGACACGGTTTCTTGAGGGCCCCACGGGAACTGAGCCCCAACTTCCCCCAGCAGTGATCCACTTATGAATACACCCTCTTGTTGGATTTTCTCTCTTTTCTGTCTCACACTGTCATTTCCTCACCTGTGTTTCCTGGATTCATCCCCCAACTCAACTACCTGCACCCAGGTCCTGGTCTCGGGTTCCCAGGAGTTGGGGAAGGAGGAAAGGAAAACCTGGCTGGTTGCTGTGTTCAGTTGGACTGGAATACCCATGGGTTCTAAGAAGTACTCAGGCTGCTGCCAGCGAGCAGAGATCTCATGTCTCCTGCGCTGGAAGGTGGCTTGTAACCTGAACAGCAAGGAAACATCAGTGCTGGGAGGTTTCCTGGATGACCATGCAGCAAACTTGCCAAGTGCTTACTACAATTATACTCTCAGCTGAACAGGAAAGTCTGAGCCAGAAAGAAGAATCCTAAGTGCATACTTGTAGCCATGCTCTTCGAGGGCTGTGGCCCCAGAGGTGGCCGACATCCCCCTGACCATGGTCTTCCACCCTCTCCTTCACTTCCTCTTCTCTCTTCACTCCTTCCTCCTGTCTCTTTTCCTCTTTCTCTTCCTCTAGAAAAGTGGGGCCTGCAGGGATGGAGAGACTATGAGAATAGCCCTACGTAATAGGCTGCAGAGGATGAGATTCCTAAATGGGTCAGTACCTTGTTGGTGATTCATGCTGAGGTGGACGACATGGCAGCTTAGCAGAGAGAAGAGCAACCGGATCATTCCAAGCCAGAAATGACAAGAGTCACTGGGAGGCATCGAGCCCAGCACCGGTACCAGCAGTGTTACCATCTACAAAATGCAGCCAAGATGGTTTGATCACACTATCACAGATCATAAATCCAAACGGCAATTAAAATGCAAAAGAGAAGATGCCAGCTTACACGGAACCTCAATGGAAAATTGCTCTTGTTTAGGGTTTTTTTTTTTTTCTTTCTTTCTCTTTCTTGGTCTACTGCCATTTGAATAGATAAGAGCACAGGTTTGAGTTTGGCTTTTTGATTTGCTCTGGGGCATTTTTGACATTGGTTTTTTTCCTCTTTATTTTTTTAGTTTCATCCGGTACAGAGAGAAGGGGTGGCTGTTCCCTGGTGGCTCAACTGCCGACTAATGCAGGAGATGCAAGCGATATGGGTTCAATCCCCAGGTTGGGAAGATTCCCCTGGAGGAGGGCATGGCAAGCCACTCCAGTATTCTCGCCTGGAAAATCCCACAGACAGAGGAGCCCAGCAGGCTACGATCCTTGGGGTCACAGAGTTTGACACAACTGAGGATACACACACAGAGGAGAGGGAGACAAGAAAAGGAGAGCTGAAAGGTTCAAGGCATCAGAGATCTAGGTCCTGATTCAAAGCAGTCATCCTGACAAGCAGTTTTCAAACAGTGGCCCCGGAGCTCTGATGAGGCATCTCACGGCCACTGGGAAGCAGGGACAGATGATTCTGGTTTTCCACACCTATTCTATTTGATGCATCAGAATTCTCTAAAGGATTTGGTTTGGGGGAAAAAAATATCCCCTGCCAACATTAAATCTGAAAAGCATTTATCTTATATTTTAATATACCCTTTATATAAAGTGATACTCCATTAAGAAAAAAAATGGCTCCTCCTGATCAATAAGCTTTATTCCTGAAATGTGAGGGAGACGATTTTTCTTATGTCAAATTTTCCATTGAACTCACAAGAATACACTTTGGATGGGAGTTGGACAACTGCTTAATTAACTTTTTCACTGCAACCATCTCCCATTTGGAATTTAGAATTTATGCAATTATCCAGAGACTTCTAAAAGTCACTCACTATATGACTGTAAGATGTTTTCAAACACACCTATCTTCATAAAAGCAGAATGGATGACAGATGTTTTGGACTAGAGTTAACTTGCCCGTTCCAGTGAGAAAAATTAATAGTGGAGATATGAGTAATGATACTAGTCAGGGTAAGTTATGCTACACCAATGTAACAAACAAAACCCCCAAATCTCAGTGGCCTAACAAAGCCTTCACTTCTCACTCATACACTTCTGATGTAGGCTGGGGTCTCTCCAGGACAGACTGCTGTCCCTGTCTTTGCATCTGCCCTTGAAGAAACAACGGGCTTGTTGCCACTGGCCAAGACCTTGTGCCCAAGCAGCGTCCCTTGACCTCAAATTTTTACAAGTATCCTCAGGAGTGTTTAAAAATTCTTTAAACAAGCATCTGAGCAGCAAGAGTCTCAGCTGCTGCAGCGCTATTGTTTTATATTATTTATGATAGCTATTGTGATTATCAGAATTTATAGCAGTCATTAGGCAGCAGACACCGTGGTGCTCTCAGCCAGCAATCTGCCACTCTTCTCGGTTGAAGGGAGAGGAAAGGACGTGGGCAGTTACAGGGCACCCAAAGCTCCAGGTAGTCTTGTGCTAAGAATGATGCAATCTTCCTCCCGGAGAGCCGGTGAGACCTTGATAATGGAAAGAGAGAGAGAAAGAGAGGGAACAAGGAAAGAGGAACAAGAACAAACAAAGGAGATCAGGCATGCTGGCAGAACTCGGAAAGCCACAGCACTGGAGATGAAAGGAGATGGTCACAGCACAGCCCGGGTTCAGGTGTCTGAGAAGTTGGTTGTACCCTGAACAACCAACCACAAAGGGTGTCTGCGTTCACAATAAACATCAAAACTTGGGATGCCAAAAGGTGTTTGTTTGTTTTCAAGGCAACAAGCAACACTGGCTCCTCGATCCTGATTTAGCATTCACTGTTCAGCACCCACATTTGCCCTCTGACTCACAAACTAATAAAAGGAAGACCTCACCTGGTGAAGAACACAACCGCATAGAGCTGGAGCCATCCGGGTCAGACACCACCATTAACTTCACAGGTTAATTTTAATGACTGTCAATTTGTGGGGAAACATTCTTTAGGAATACAGATTCTCTTGTCTTACCTGAACCACTCACAATCTTCCTCTTAGCCCACACATCCATGGATTAAAAAAAAATCCAAAAGCTATTTGTCATCCTGAGGTTGTAACAACTACGATGTCAATACTAGGACATCCCTTCATGTTTGCAGAGAAGGTTTTTTTTTTTTTTTAATCTGTTTCAAAGTGCTTACAACCCGTTATCTCATTTGATTTTTATGAGCACTCTCTACAATGGGCCATTATGCTTCATTTTCAGGACCCTGAGCTAACTCCCCAAATCAGTGATCATTTCTTCCCAAAGCAACCAATCTGCAGACCAAGCACAGTGGCTGCTACAACCAAGTGCTCAAAAATGTTTACAGAAAGAATTAACAAATGAGGGAATGTGTGAAGGTTATTTCTGTTTGAATAATGAGAACACTGAAGTCTGTAGAAAGCTGCATTTACTTACGTTCATGGTGCTATGTGGTGGCAGAAGCTGGTATCGTGTCTCTTAGATTTGTGCTCTTCGCGCTTACATAAATCTCACTGTAGAAATATTGCTCGTTACACAAAACTTCAAATAAGAAAACCTGATCCCATGTGCACACAGCAGAGACAAGCTAATCTAATGCAAAGCATTATTCTATTTTTAATTTTGAGTTCTGTTTCCTATCAGCTGATATGGTGTAAGGGCTAACTGCAAGCCAGTTCTACTTTTCATTGTTGAAGCTGATGTTTTAATATACCCATTTGCTGTTGTTTAGTCACTAAGTCATGCCCTACTATTTTGTGACCCCATGGACTGTAGCCCACCAGGCTCCTCTGTTCATGGGATTTCTCAGGCACGAACACTGGAGTGGGTTGCCATTTCCTTCTCCAGGGGAATCTTCCTGGATCCGGGATTGAACCTGCATCTCCTACACTGCACACAAATTCTTTACCACTGAGCCACCTGGGAAGCCCCCTAATATATTCATAGGAACTGATGAAGTGTGACAGACAAACTCACAGAAGTGTGCTGAGCCTTCTGAAGGAAAACCCTTTGGTTAAAGAGGCACAGAGCAAAGAGCTAAAGAACCTCTTGATGAAGGTGAAAGAGGAGAGTGAAAAAGCTGACTTAAAACTCAACATTCAAAAAATTAAGATCGTGGCATCTGGCCCCATCACTTCATGGCAAATAGAAAGGAAAAAAAGTAGAAGCAGTGACAGATTTTATTTTCTTGGGCTCCAAAATCACTGTGGACGGTGACTGCAGCCATGAAATTAAGACGCTTGCTCCTTGGAAGAAAAGCTACCACAAACCTAGACAGCATATTAAAAAGCAAAGACATCACTTTGCTGACAAAGGTCCACATACTCAAAGCTATGGTTCCTCCAGCAGTCATATACAGATATGAGAATTGGACCATAAAGAAGGTTGAACGCTGAAGAATTGATGCTTTCAAATTGTGTTGCTGGAGAAGACTCTTGAGAGTCCCTTAGTCAGCAAGGAGATTAAACCAATCAATCCTACAGGAAATCAACCCTGAATATTCATTGGAAGGACTGTTGTTGAAGTTCCAATACTCTGGCCACCTGATGCGGAGAGCCAACTGATTGAAAAACACCTGATGCTGGCGAAAGATTGAAGGCAAAAGAAGAAGAGGATGGCAGAGGGTGAGATGGTTGGATGGCATCACTGATTCAATCGACGTGAACTTGAGCAAACTGGGAGATAGTGAAGGACAGGGAAGCCTGGCGTGCAGCAGTCGGAGAGGTTGCAGAGTCAGACATGACCTAGCAACTGAGTAACAACAAGGGGGCCCAGAGGAGACAGGCTAAGAGAGAGAAAGGAGAGACAGTGGAGGGGTGGAAGTGGGAAGGAAGGAAGGAAGGAAGAATGGAGAGAGGGAGGGAGAGCAGGAGGAAAGGAGGAAGCCGACAGGTTCTTCTGGGCTTGTGCCTGCAGCATGCCATGGCCAGGAGTATGTGAGACACCCAGTGGTGCTCACCCACATCAAATTTCATTGGGCTCTTCCAAATTAAAATATTTATTTGCCATCCAGGAGTGTAATACTTATTTGTATTTTGTTTTTTTGACTTGATTTTTAAAAAATATTTAACTCCTTACTTACAGTAGAATTTAAGAGAACTTTAAAAAAAACTGGATTAGAAAGTACAGTGGGAGAATCTAGAAATGATTGGGTTGTACTTGTTTCTTATTCAACACTTGGAAACAAAATTCCTAGTGAGCTAAAAGTGGTCATTGAGGAGTGTGTACCTTTAATTGGCTCATTAGAAATGCAGTCAACATGTTTCACCCTCGAAATGAGAGAGAAGTGTCTCAATTACCCAGCAAGTGCCTGCATGTGCCACAATTAGCTAATTATTGAGGACATTTTTTCTGTGCTTGATCAGTCAGGCAGTCCCTAGAAAAGAGGATGCTAGCATCAAAAATCCAAATCCAGAATTTTCAGAAGTCAATTTTAATTTGCATGTTCAAGAAACAAATATTAATGTTTGGGGTGGGGGATATATATTTCTAGTCACTGATCACACTTGGTTTAGGATATTATTGTTTGAATTAGGAACAAACATCATAGATTTTTACAGCTATCAGGTAAAATTGACTCCTATCACTAGAGACATTGGCACTGGAGTAAGAAATTACCTGAACAGGCAATTGTTTCAAAACTGTCATATCTTCCACCTGTTTTCCTAAGGCTTCATTTATCTTCCTAAAAGTCCCATATTTTCCCAAAAGCACCCTTCCCCTTCCTCAGTTAGGATGGTGTATGAGCCCCAAATTCTATCTGCCTCTTTGAGTAACATTCTTCATGAGCTCCCATTTACCTACATAAATAAATGTTGTCTTTTCTCTTGCTAATTTGACTGCTGTTGATTTAATTCACAGGCCCTCTTTACCTTCACATAGGAGGCTGAGAGAAAGTTTTCCATCCTAGACATTATCTATGTTTTTGTTCTCGTTTGATCAATGGATTTGTCATACATGTGTGTTAAATGTGATCAAGTACATTTTATGGATCCATTGAGATGATCATATGTAATTCAATGCATTAACTGAATCATTGCTTTAATAGATTTTTTTCTTTTTAGATCATTTATTTAATAGATATTATCTGTATTTGTATCCTTAGGATTAATCCTACTTGATCATTGTGGCAGAAGCTGCAAACTGTCCACCAAAATTTATTCTCCCCACATCCAGAGTAAAAGAGTGGAAACTGGGGCTGGAGCAGCTGAGCTATAGACAAGAAAGTGTGGGTAAATGTTTAAAAAGTGGTCCCTGTACTGGGGGAGCCATGATTCATAGCATTTGCCAGTTTCCGTGCTGTTGTTACACTATGGTCAATTTCAAGCCACCACTGTGATATCACTAAAGAAAGAACTGGGAGAGATTTTCCCAGCATGCCATTGTCTAGAGATCATATTTTCCAGCGTCACTTGCAGTTAGATGCACACACAGTGGAGGAATCTAGATGACTAGAGTCTTGCCAACAATATGAGAAGGAAACTGATGCGTGGAATTTCTTTTTCCTTAAGACAGTAATCAAACAAATCTCACAGCCTCTTTTTCTTTTTCCGTCACCTGGAACCCATGGTGACCCATTTTTCACCATGTAGATGATACTGATGTTCTAGTTAAAGTAGGATGCCGGACCAGCTGTAATTACCTGGGCATTTTTCTAAGGTGAATTCTCAGGGGCCTCTCAAAATCAACTGACTAGAAAGTCTGAGGGTGAGAGCCAGCAGTCTGGATTTTTTAAGGCTCTCTAGGTTGGACTGTGAAGAAAGCTGAGCGCCAAAGAACTGATGCTTTTGAACTGTGGTGTTGGAGAAGACTCTTGAGAGTCCCTTGGACTGCAAGGAGATCCAACCAGTCCATTCTGAAGGAGATCAGCCGTGGGATTTCTTTGGAAGGAATGATGCTGAAGCTGAAACTCCAGTACTTTGGCCACCTCATGCGAAGAGTTGATTCATTGGAAAAGACTCTGATGCTGGGAGGGATTGGGGGCAGGAGGAGAAGGGGACGACCCAGGATGAGATGGCTGGATGGCATCACTGACTCGATGGACGTGAGTCTGAGTGAACTCCGGGAGTTGGTGATGGACAGGGAGGCCTGGCGTGCTGCGATTCATGGGGTCGCAAAGAGTCGGACACGACTGAGCGACTGAACTGAACTGAACTGAGGTGACTTCTGAGTTGCACTAAAGTTTGAAACCCACTTCCTAAGTAATAATGAAACAATGTAATTAAAGGAACCTGGGTCCCTGGGTGAACAAAAGGAACAGCCAGCAAACCTGGAGCCTTGTAGCATCAACATGAAAGAGGAATAAATGCCTATGTTCTTTAAGCCACTGAGGTCTTTTTAGTTCATCAGCTTTGCCTCACTTTAATTAATATAGCTTTGATTTTTTTCATCAGCACTGAATTTGATTTGATAGCAATTTACTTATGATTTAATGTACCAAAATTCCATTGAATACTTCTGCATTTACATTTATCATGTATCTGTTTCCTTTAAATCTGCCCTAGTTCCTTTTGAGGTTATACTGGCCACTGTAGTTTGTTCATTGTTTTATTTCTCACCTGCACAGCATTCCCCATTCAGGATCTCTTATGACTATCTCCAAATCCAAGTCTTACAGTCTTGGTGTGGGGTCTCTGTTCTATGATAATATGGGTCAGAGTTCCTCACCTACCAGTGGCCAGCCTGCTCCAGTTTCTGGCGATGGGGCCGCATCTGTGGCTTTCTACCTCCCAGGCCTCCTGCTAGCCCTAAACTGGTGGTGGTTGGAAGAGATTTTCTTTTGAGTATTTTAATAACATTAAAGTGAATAATCATAACTCCTTACAGCAACCATGACTTAGAAATGCAAGTCATTAACTGGATATATTATATTCACAAGTCTGATTCTTCTTAACCATCATTTAACATATAGATTTTTCTTTACTAAGATGTATACTCAGATGTTTATCCGGAGAGAGCAAAGTATCCTGATCTTATGACATGTTTGCTCTGCCTGACTCATTTACAGTGCACGTGTGCACGCAAATCTCTTCACTCATGCCTAACTCTGTGGGACCCCCTGGACTGTAGCCCTCCAGGCTCCTCTGTCCATGGAATTCTCCAGGTAAGAATACTTGAGTGGGTTGCCATGCCCTCCTCCAGGGGATCTTCTCAGGGATCGAACTCACATCTCTTACGTCTGCATTGGCAGGAGGGTTCTTTTCCACTAGCACCACTTGGGAGACCCTTATTTACACTAACTGTATGCAACAGATTACAAATGTGTTTTAACATTTCATTCCTTATTTTAACTGAGAAAGATAATGACCAGTTCAGGACTTTGGATCTCATAAAATTCTTACAAAATACTATGCATTCTTACATTTCCATAATGTAAGAACAGATCAAGAAATCAAGGCTTACAATTTTTCTTTCTACATTTTGAGCCTATGCTGTCTCCTATATTTGGGCATTTCCCTGACGCTATTAATTTCTTCTATCACACATCTGCCCCTTTTGCTTTCCCACTGCCAAGACTATTGTGATGACCTGCAAACACGTCTTCTTTGCTCATTGTATTCCCCCTCCAAATGATGTTACCATCTACTACCTACTTCTAACCACGCGCTTATGTTGCTGATAATACTTGAAAGTCCCCACATTCACCATATGCCTAAAGAATGCACTCTCAGTGTCAAATTCAAGGTCCTCAAAAGCCTGACTTATCTCTCTAAGTTGTACCCCAATCCATGTGAGCCCAAGAGGATGCGTTCCCATTTCATGCCTTTAACACTGCCTTTCTACTCACCTCCAACGTTCTTGTCTACCACTGTTTATAGACATCAAAGTCCCACCTGTCCTTTGAAGACCAGGTCAAATGCTCTGCCTGACATCTGTCTTCCATAAATGTTCTAGCCGACAGTTGTTTCACCTTCTTCTGAAATCCTATGACATTTTATATCTCCCTTCTGGCAGTTTGCAGCGTTTGACTTTGTACTTTAGCTCTCCGTGTCATTTCTGCTTTTGTACACCGATTTGGGTCACACACCCTAATATCATGGGAGGTGCTCGTGAGCTGAGTATATAACTCATGTATTTTTTTAGTTACATGGGAAAAAGTCACCATTTGCAACCCTAACCACCACTGTAGTTTACTCAAGTCAGATTAGAGATGCTGAGAATTTGATACAGGGCATATTCACAAAATTCAAATTTCATAGCTTCTGGCAGTTCTTTATAACCATGAAAGGTATCTCAAGGTTAATAATCAATTTATTTGAATTTAGCAAAGTACATTGGTGAGTTTTTAGATATGCAAATGATGGCTAGTATAGAAAGAAGTTTTACCTAAGGCTGATTTTTAATGAGTCTCTGTTACTCAAAACATTTCTGTCTTATTTTTTACTGTTTGGGGCCCGGCACAGTAAAATTTTTCCAGATCCCAACAATCTTTGAGTTCTGGACTTCCTCCATTCCCTTCAGTCTCTCCTTCCAAACCAGCCAGTTCTTTCCTGAATTCATCTCATTCTTGCAATATCTTGATAATGGCAGCCAATAAAAACCAACACACACTCCTAACACACTGCTTTTTGATCTTGAACTTTGGAACAAGAGGTACAGTAGACACAAGATCTAGCTTCAAGCTTTTCACAGTGATAGTTTTACCAAAAACACTGCAAGAGACAGAACTCTAGGCTTTCTGTCCATAATGTCAGCTTTCTCACTACTCAACTTCTAAGCCAAGTTCACACATCCTCAGTTCTTACAACAGTATGCTGTTTACATGATACAGGAATCCGCACCTCGAAATCCACACTAGCTGCTCCAATATACAAATTCCAAACATCTCACAATAAAAGCTTATTTCTCATTCATATGAAGTCCAGTGGCTGCCAGGAGAGAATTCTATTCCATGTAGTCAGGCAGGGACCCAGAGGGACAAAGGCTCCAGCATCTTCCACACAAGGCTTGCATCACTTCCGTGGTTACCCTGTATGTTATCATCCCCTGGAATGTGGGAGAAGAAAAGGTGGAGTCATACAGAAGAATTTATGGAACAGGCCTGGGGGGGGGGAATATATATATATATATATATATATATATATAATTTCTCTCTGTACAGCCTATCAGCCAAAACTCTATTACCTGGCCATAACTAACTCCTCAGCTGACTTACAAATGTAGTCTGGACATGGACAAGGAGGAAGAGGAGCCAGGTTTACTGAATCCATCATCCGTGTCATTGATATGGTGACTCATGGACTTGCAAGGAAATGTGTAACTGTGGCCTGAGAAGCAATGTCTTAACATGGAAAGAGCTTGGTCCTGCTGACATCAGGCCCATCGAGGCTTCAGTCTAGGCCTAGGTACTTATTATGTATGTGACTTCGACTGTGTTTATGAACGTCTCTGAGACTTACTTCTTCATCTGTGAAATGGAGCTATAGCACCTACTTCATGTAGAACTGTGATGAAAAGTAAAATAATATATTTAAGAACTTAACAAAGAAACTGCCAAAAACATACATTAGTATTTATATCAGAATTATTGAAAGAACTGTGTGAGGAATCAGAAGGGCAACCTGACAGCAGCTTCACATTCCTTATCTAAAGAGCAACTTTTAAATTAGATCTGATATTTATGAAACTTCCAATCATCAAATAATTTCTTCCTAGGATGAAGAAGCACTTAGGCTTCCAAGAGCCAGTGAAAGGGAATTTAAAAGAGCTACATAAAATATAAATGTTGCTTCACAAATGTTCCAAGTAGAACAAAACAATGTCATGTGAAATACTTGCATAAGGATCAGATTTTATAATTTGCAGTGATGGACCCCAAAGGTAGCAGAGCTGGTTTCTTCGTGGGCAGAGCTCATGTGTTTGATAGCTTGCTTATGACAAGACAAAATTATTTTTAGAGTCCAAAACAAAAACATTTTCCATCTTCCATTTGTAAGTAAAAAAAACTCCCCCTATGAGCAAGAGCAGACTTGGAACACTACATACCAAAGTGTGACCAAAGCTTCGGGTATCTCTATGAATTTCCAGAAAAAAGTTTGACCTGTAACTACATCCTGCCCAGGAGTATCACTGCCTCTTCACACCAAAGCAATACATCATTAATAGTTTTCCTCCTCAGTTTGCCACATTTAACCCTCAATCATCATTTAAAAAAAAATACCCGTGAAAGATCCAAACTTCACAAAACTGGAAACAATGCTAGAAAGTTCCAAGCATTCAAATAGAATATGGTGTGTGTGTGTGTGTGTGTGTGTGTGAAGAATGATCAAGACAGTTTCCCTGGTGATCCAGTGGTTAAGAATCCACCTGCCAATACAGGGAACACAGGTTCAATCCCTGATCCAGGAAGATTCCACGTGCCATGGGGCAAATACTGAGGCCAGGCATAACTCCTAGAGCCTGTGCTCCCGAGAGCCCGTGCTTCACACAAGAGAAGGCACCACAGTGAACAGTCCACACGCTGCCACTAGAGGGAGCCCGAGTGCAGCAACAAGGACTCAGTGCCGCCAAAAAGTAATCATAATACTTTTAAAAAAAAGAGTGACAAAGAACACTGACTGAGCTTCCTGGAAAACAAATCCAAATTATTGATTTAAACATCAGCTCGTTTGGATGTGGAATTACATGCACTCTAAGCAGTTACTATATATAGCTTTTATTATCCATATTGAAATTTCAGGAAGCTCGTTTTCCAGAACCTAGTGTTTCTCTTTTCTGTCTGTTAGTCTGGGCTGTTTAGTTCTTGATTTTGGGTAAGAATGCTTACTCATGCCCAGATGCTGTTTTTTCTTTGTTTCCATTTGTCAGTAGAGAGATAGAGGTGGTGCTTGGACATGAGGAAGGCCGAGGATGTGGTAGTGTTTGCTTTCTTTCCCTATTTTGGTGGTAATGTCCAAACACAGTTACTAAATTTATGAAACTGTTTTGACTTAAGAAAATCATAGCTTTTACCTGCTTCTTTCTCATTGCTCTAAGAATCAAAGTTTAAGGTCTATTTGGGATCATCTACTGACCATAATTGTCTTTGAATGATCTTAAAATACCAAATATCTAAACATAAAGTTAAGAACTGATATCTAAGTAACGTTCTGGCCAGAGCCAAAAATGAGTCCCAAAAGGATGTGAACATGAATTCCTTCTGGTCACGGTTAAGTCGGAAAATACAGCCTCAGAGTGGGGACCTCCCTGGCGGTCCACTGGTTAAGAATCCGCACTGCCCCTACAGGAAGCACAGGTTCAATCCCTGGTCAGGGAACTAACTTCCCACATGCTGGTGTGGCCAAAAAGTGGAGTGGGCCTCTCCAGGTACCACACAGAGTAGGCAGGCAGGTTCAAGGTCAAGCCCTTGGCAGTCAGGCCGTAAGAGCTTCACTCAGGTTGGTTATATCCAAAAAGAAACTGTTAATAAATCGAGGAATCCCTAGCCACTGAAGACTTTAATCTGTATGTGTGTGTGTGCTCTGCTCAGTCATGTCGGACTCTGCAACCCCATGGACTGCAGCCCTTCAGGCTCCTCTGTCCATGGAATTCTCCAGGCAAGAATACTGGAGTGGGCTACCATTTCCTTCTCCATGGGATCTTCCTGACCCAGGGATCAAACCTGTGTCTCCTGTGTTCTTTACCACTTGAGCCACCTGGAAAGCCCTTAGTCTGTATAAGAGTTAAGAAATAACCCCTCATGAAACAGTCCCTTCCAGCGCCTTACCTCTGTTAGGACTTTCTTATCACTGTATTTCATTTTTTCTTCACAAAAATCCTATGGAATTTCTTATTGGTCATCACTATCTCTATCCACAGGTGGTAGAAATGAAGTCTCTTAAATGTCCAAGGTTATAGAAAGATTCAGAGCTAGAAATCAGCTCTCTTAATTCCAGGCCCAGGGATTTCAAGCAGTTGTCACTCTCCTATTAAGAGAAAGGGACCTCCATTCTTCTCGAATGTACTATGACATTCAATCACACTTGAGTTCCACTAAAATCCCAGTTTTCTGGGTGCCTGTTATTCCAAAGAGCCTGGGTTGGAGGCCAGGGAAACAGAAATCAAGGCAGAAGAAAAAAAGCAAGGTATCATGTCATTTGTCCTAATTACGTGCATCTGATTTTTGCAAGACCTTTAGGAATCCCTCAAATTGTTTGATTCATTTCAACAAATTAATATAAAAAGAGAGTTTAGTCTTTCATACTAACATCCTGACCTCCCTCGGGCACACAGAAGAGGTAGATAAGGAAGAGATTTTAAGAAGTAACATTGTAAGTTATCTGTGGCAAATTGTATTTTCCAGAGATGACCACAGCAATACCTACCACCCCATATGCTCTCCTTATCACGTGTTATGGACTGACGATTTGTGTCCCCCCAAGACCCAGTTGTTGAAACCATAACCCTCAATGTGATGCTATTGGGAAATGGGCACTTTCAGAGCTAATTAGGCTTAGATGAGATTATGAGGGTAGAGCACCCTCGATGGGATTAGTGCCCTTATAAGTAGGAACAGAACCAGAGCTGCCTCCCTCTGCAATATGAGGACATGGCAAGAAGGCAGCCATCTGCAATCCAAAAGAGGGTTCTCACCAAGAAGTTGCCAGTACCTTGATCTTGGACTTCCCAGCCTCTGAAACTGTGAGGAATAAACGTCTGTTGTTCATGCCATCCAGTCTATTGTATTTTGTTCTAGTAACTGAGATAATTAAGACACCATGTAACCTTGACAGTTCTGCCATTAAGTGGTGATCTGTGGGGTTCCCATTCCCTTAAATATGGGCTAAAGTCTGGGAGAGTAAAACCAGTAGGGTGCAGCAAGAGATAAAAGTGAAGCTATATGATTTCTGATGCTAAGTCCTAACATGCCATACACATCTGCCTTACTTTCTTGGGATGTTCTCTCATAAAACCCAGCCTCCATGCTGGGAGGAAGCCCAAACTATCACAGAGGGAGATTCAATGAAGAGGCCACATGTACATCCATTGGTCGGACAAACCAACTGAGGTCCCAGGCAAAGGTGAGCATCCATTACCAGACACAGGGAGAGACGCCTTCAGGTGATTCTAGTCTCTGTCGAGACACTCCCAGCTTAGCCCCTAAAAAATGTGGGACAGAGACAAACTATCCCCATTTTGCTCAGTCCAAACGACTAGCCCATAGAACTGGTGAGCAGAATGTTCTATAACACTAAGTAGGGGTTTTTTTGTTGTTGTTGTTACTTAAAATAACATGAATTTATTATCTGATAGTTCTATAGGTCAGAGTCCAACTTAAGTTTCACTAGGATAAAACCAGGGTTTCATTTCATTTTTTTATTGGTATAACACTAAGTTTTGGGATGGCTGTTACATCAGTAGTAACTGGAGTATTGGCCCCAATAGGTGGGGGAATACCTGATCTGAGGGAAGACCCTAAACTAAATTTATACTCTTCTCTATCTCATTTGAATGCAGACAGCTTCTCAGACTCTTTTCAAACAGGGGTGGAAAAATAACACAACTGCTAGATAAATGGCTGCCTAGCACATGGCAGAGGCTGTATTAATTTGCTCCCAAAATATCCTACACCCATCCAGCAGAGCCACTGCATCTGCGGTTACTACTTGGTTGTTTGAATTAAGAGTTGCATTGCTATCCCCCACAGGATATGGTATTTATTCTGATTTACTACCCAAGCCAGGGGTCGGGAGCTTGGAGGAGAGGTCAGGTTTGGAGATTTCCAATTGGCCTTCCCTTCTATGAGATCTCTTACCCCACATGCTGCTGCTGCTGCTGGTGCTGCTGCTGCTGCTAAGTCACTTCAGTCGTGTCCAACTCTGTGCAACCCCTTAGACAGCAGCCCACCAGCCTCCCCCATCCCTAGGATTCTCCAGGCAAGAACACTGCAGTGGGTTGCCATTTCCTTCTCCAATGCATGAAAGTGAAAAGTGAAAGTTAAGTTGCTCATTCATGTCCAACTCTTCGCAACCCCATGGACTGCAGCCCACCAGGCTCCTCTGTCCATGGGATTTTCCAGGCAAGAGTACTGGAGTGGGGTGCCATTGCCTTCTCCGTTGCCCCATATGAAAGTTCTGCCAACTGCCAACTCTGTTCCTTTGAATTATACATTCATGGATCAAAGAAATAACATCTGTGTGAGCTCACAGACCACATGGACTCACAGTAAGCCAGTCCTGAGATAAGGCTCCATTCACAGCCAAAGGAGGTCATGGCGACACTTTGGATCTCCAAGCACCAATGAGAATCAGACTCTGTGCCCAACAATCCTCAAAAATCTAGGTATTCCATTTTCCTTGATGCAAGTTATCCTAGTAAATGTCTGTAGATCCATTTGATGAAGAGGCTGAGAATTACTACTGATTAAATGTAACACAGAGCTGTCTTGGCCTCTCCTCCAATCAATGAGTGTTGAGTCTGAGGTCCAAAAACCTCTGAGGTCCAAAAACCTCTGAGGTCCAAAAACTTTGAGGCATAGGTCCAAAAACTTTGAGGCATAGGTCCAAAAACCGGGCAGTGGGTCTTGAGTTTTGTTGGGGTGATTACCCTTAGCTTCCTGATCATTTATCCTTCATTTACTTATTTATTTTGAATTTATCTGGCTGTGCCCTGTTTTAGTTGTGGCATATGGAATCTTATTGGAATCTTAGCTGAAGCATAAGGATCTAGTTCCCTGACCAGGGATCAAACCTGCCCCTACATTAGGAAGGTGGAGTCTTAACCACTGGACCACAAGGGAAGTCCCTATTCTTAGTTTATTTTGACTGTTTACATTAACTAGTATCCTCGTTGGCTGCCTACCTGTCTTGCCTCTAAGAAGACAGTTCTCATTCAGAATATTCATAGCTCTCTGCAGATTGAGACCCTTGGCTGCAATTCAGATTTTACTATTCGTTGTGATAGTTGTTTTTCCTTTCTTCTGATGGTTATACTGCCACTTGGACTCTAATACTTCAGATTTTTATTACCCCCACTTCTGTTAGGAGTCCAGTTCTATAACAGCATCTCCTACTGTCTGCCTGGTCTACAGAATTGCTGAGCTTCTCAATGATTCATTGTTACTTATTAGGTAATCCTGGATAAATACTTTGGTATTATGTAGGAACTTTGATGATCCTTTCCATTTTATTCAGTACTGTTACTTTTTAGAGATCATGTACATTTCAGATCATCAGCAGTAATGTAGCAGATAGGTGAATTTCTGTTTTAGAGAGGATTGCCAGGTATTATACTCTCACAGGTTCTTAAGAAATTTTGTAGAATGTTTAAGAGTTACTGAAATTCATTTATGGAATATTTTCATGGAGAAGGAAATGGCAACCCACTCCAGTGTTCTTGCCTGGAGAATCCCAGGGACGGGGGAGCCTGGTGGGCTGCCGTCTATGGGGTCGCACAGAGTCGGACACGACTGAAGTGACTTAGCTTAGCTGAGAAAACTGAATGTCTTCTGGACTCTCCCACAGAATATTGTCAGGTATTGGATTTTCTGACCTTAATGGTTTATCCACTGTCATATTCCCACTTCTCTGAATCTTTTGACCCCCTCCTCTACCATCTGCCAGTAAATCTTAATTTTTACTATCATCAATCAACTCAACATTCGTCTTCTACTTACTTCTAATTTCCATTAGAAACTCAAAGGGAAGGATAGAAAAATAAAGACAAATTCTTTGGGAAATAAGCTGATAGAATGCATAGATACAAGCAAAACAAATTCTCTAAGAAAATTTAATTTCTGTTTCAAAGTATATTGCTTGTCCCTATCTCTACAATTTGAGGAAGATGCCTACCTATTCACAACCAAATTCAACTTAATAGAAACAAATTGATAAAGAATCTTTATTTCCTTAGAAAGCAAGAATATAGTCATCTTGGAAATTTTATCAAATGGGTCCTTTTATTGAGAAATTGTGCCATTATCTGTTGCTGTCACAATGATAATCTAATAGAATGCCATCTGCCATATAAAGAATAATTGTCTTCCAAAGAACAGAGGATTTATAGATATGTAGCTAATACGAGAAACTTGCTGTAGAAACTGCAAAATTGTGAAATACCACCTTCTGCTCTGCAAAAATCAATGAAACAAATGTTTGCTTTTATCCTGGAGCAAAACTGGAATAATTTATTTCCTTGTCGCTATTGGACTTGCTGCTGAAACAGAATCTGATTTCACCTTTGTGGGTGGCCTGGTCCTCCATTCTGGTTCTTGGTTAGCTACTGCCCAGTGAATCCCATTTTTAATCTCCATGGGCTAGCAGACTCTAGTACCACCCCAGAGAATATCCAAAATTGCAAATGTTTCACTCTGTTTCAATCAAGCAGGAAAACAGAGTCTCACAGGAAGGTGCTGCTTAGACCTGTGAATCCGATTTTTAAATTTAGTGATTCTTAATTTTTCCTGAAAAGTTAGCTAGTGGGAGGTGCGTCAAGAGATATGGGGACTGCCCTGGTGGTCCAGTGGTTAAGAATCCGCCTGCCAATGTAGGGAACTTGGGTTCTATCCCTGGTCTGGGAAGATCCCACATGCCTTGGGGCAACTGAGCCTGAGTGCCTAGAACTTGTGCTCCGCAACAAGAAAAGCCGCTGCAGTGAGGAGCCCATGCACCGTAACTGGAGAGCAGCCCCCACGGAGAGCAGCCCCCACGGAGAGCAGCCCCCACGGGAGCAGCCCCCCAACGGAGAGCAGCCCCCATGGAGAACAGCCCCCCAACGGAGAGCAGCCCCCACGGAGAGCAGACCCCCAATGGAGAGCAGCCCCCACGGGGAGCAGCCCCCATGGAGAGCAGCCCCCACGGGGAGCAGCCCCCACGGGGAGCAGCCCCCATGGGGAGCAGGCCCCCAAGGGAGAGCAGCCCCCACGGGGAGCAGCCCCCACTCACCGCAACTGCAGAAAGCCTACAGAGCAACGGAGCCCCAGCACAGCCAAAAATAAATACACACACAAATAAATAAATAACAAAGAAGATTTGTGGGCTAAAAGGACTCTATCCTCTGTGACCAGATTTGAAATTTTTTAGGTATATTTATCCTTTTTTTAGAGAAAAATTCAAATCATGAAAAAAAAATAGGCCATTTGGTGACTGACCTCCTTTCTTTAGGGGAATGAATTGTATGTCTAGATTAATGCACTTTCCCCACTAAAAAATGTAGAATCATCTCTTTCAGTGTCCATCTAGCTTTCAAGTTAAGAAAACAAAACAAAAGAAGTTGACAAAAGTGTGAGTTCTGTCTGTTTTGCTGATCAGTCATCAAAGCCGATGCCAGCTGTCAGATGTGAGCAGAAAGACACTCTTCTTTAGTCTTATACAAAGAACTGATGCTTTTGAACTGTGGTGTTGGAGAAGACTCTTGAGAGTCCCTTGGACTGCAAGGAGATCCAACCAGTCTATTCTGAAGGAGATCAACCCTGGGATTTCTTTGGAAGGAAAGATGCTAAAGCTGAAACACCAGTACTTTGGCCACCTCATGTGAAGAGTTGACTCCTTGGAAAAGACTCTGACGCTGGGAGGGATTGGGGGCAGGAGGAGAAGGGGATGACAGAGGATGAGATGGCTGGATGGCATCACGGACTCGATGGACATGAGTCTGAGTGAACTCCGGGAGTTGGTGATGGACAGGGAGGCCTGGCGTGCTGCAATTCATGGGGTCGCAAAGAGTCGGACACGACTGAGCAACTGAACTGAACTGAACTGAACTGAATGGATTCTGGAATCATTTTGGCTTGATTCTGGCAGGAAATGTTGTGGGAACAGGAGCAGACTTGGTAGAAGCACTAATAACTTCCCACCAGGTTCTCAATGTGGGTTCTGAAAAGAAGCTAGTAAGAGATGGAGAGAACCCTTTGGCAAAACATAGAATCAAATTAATAGATTCTTTTAAAAACTACCACGCTGTTGGACTCAGTGAACCTCAGGAAGGCAAAGGGAACCTTTGAAAGGACTCTCTGTTTCCCAAATTACTTTTATCTTCCTTTAAGCTTCCGGAAAATGACATTCCTATTTCTGGCAAGGTTCAAGTGAATTCTACTTGGGGCTAGTTGCCAAACTTAAATTGCTTTAGGGCTTGCTGTGATTGGAATTTTGCTTCCTTAGTAGCAGTACAATCAAATCCCTAAATCCTTATAGTACTTATTATCAGAGATCCAGGACCTGACCACATAGCCAGCATGATGTGGGGGTTACAAGAAGTACCTTAGCCTTCTTAGACCACTCTTATTAACAAAAGATAATTTGGGGTCTTTTGACTCCTAGGGAAAAAAGGACACCGGTGGGGTGGGAGGTGGCCTCCATCTCTGAACTGAGACATCCCACTGGGTCTTAGGAGAGGACTTAATTAGTTACCGTGGCTCTCAGCTCCATATGTATCCTGATGACATTCAGATTTATCTTTTCCATCCCTTAAGACATTAGTGAGGAAGATGAAAAATGAATAGTCCTTGCCAAATACACAGTCCTTAGAGTTCTCAGAAAATGAATGTTGTGTTTCCAAAATAAGAACTACCTCTGATAAAAGAAGATAAACTTGTTACTTCCCTCCAGTTCCCCTAATTCTCACTCTGCACACCCTGTCTTCACTCTGCCAATCATTGTGTGAGTCGGTGTTTGGACATAGGGCCTGTAAATGGGAAGATACTAAAAGGACTGATTCAGTGTCACCAAAGGACGGTAAACTGCATGTCGAAAAGAGAGGGAGATTTCCAGGCTTAACACACCTGATGGAGTAATTTAAAAGAAGGAAAAGAAACAACCCATTGTGTAAAGCAGGAATGACTTTAGGTCAAAGTAACAGAAAATATAACTGCAAGAGTTGTACTTTGTTCTCAGAATTAGCTGACAGCTGTTTAGGGCTTGGGTCTCTAAGCTCTCCTTGACCTTTCATTCAGTTTCAAGATGCCCATTGCAACTCCACATTCTTGTTCTTGTTGTTTAGTCCCTGAGTTGTATCCAACTCTTTTGCAAACCCATGGACTGTAACCCTCCAGGCTCCTCCTGACCTTGGGATTTCCCAAGTAAGAAAACTGGAATGGGTTTCCATGTCCTCCTCCAGGGGGCCTTCCCAACCCAGAGATCAAACCTGGAGGTGGATTCTTTACCACTGTGCCACCAGGAAAGCCTTGCAACTCCAGGTATCACATCCATACCCCGGAAAGTTCTCTTTGGCTGAAACAGTATAACATGGCTGATCCTAGCTACAAGAAGGCTGTGAAAGAATTTCACTTTCCTGGTCTCTGTAGTGGAAGGTGACAAAAGGACCATTTTACCAACCAGTCAACAGTCTACCACGTCCCCAAAGATATTTTCCCCAACAGCTTGGCTATAACAACGGTGCCATATGGCTGATCTTTCAGGATGCATTTGAGTAAAAGAGGAGACTGTTAATAATTATGCCAAGGAGAGACTTCTCTGGTGGTCCGGTGGCTGAGACGCTGCACTCCCAATGCAGGGCGCGCAGGTTCAATTCCTGGTCAGGGAACTAGATTCTACATGATGCAATGAAAGATTCCACATGCCAAAATGAAGACTGAAGATCCTGCATGCTGCAAATAAGAACTGATGCAGACAAAACAAATAATTTAAGAAATAATAAATTAATTAAAAATAAGCGATAAAACTTTAAAGGTAAAAAAAAAAAAATTATGCCAAGGAAACAGGAGCTAACAGGACCATCCTAGGGAAGTGGGAGTATGTGGCCACCCCCAACATAGACAAAATGTTTTGAGAAAGTGGTCCCTCTTCCCTCAATAATCTGACGGAGGAACGGAAAATCTGCTTCTCTGGTGAGTACAGTCTCTCAGTGTAGACCCAGAGTCTCTCAATGTCCTTTCCTGTTTATGCCTCTTCCTGCCCCCAGCTTTGGAGAAGGCCAGACCACTTTCCTATTGGAGGTTTTGTTAGGATCATTTGGCAACTGAAGCTCTGAGGCACTTTCTTCTCTTACTTCTGTGCAGGTGAAGCCTTTTAAAACATTTTGTTCCTACCTGCCACTCTGACTGTGGGAAAGAAGATGACATCATGCTGTAAGGTGAAGAGAGTCTCAGAAATGAGATGGTTTCATCCATTTACAGGGGAGAGGGGAAGGGGTGTCCCCGCCAACCCAAACTGATTTCATAGTATTTCCAAACAGAGATAAGCAAAATGTTTACCAATAGTATATGCTGAAACCTCTCAGAGCATTTGACTTTTCCATCCTGACTTCACACCTTTATTCATTCAAAAAGACAGAAAAATCATCTGGGAGTGAAATTTGTACTTGGCACCATGACTATAATGTAGAAAAAGGTAATTTCTAATCTTATTATTAGAAATAGCTTCTAAAAATAAAGCCAAAAAAAGAAATAGCTTCTGATGTCAAAGTGAGTCCTGGAATACCAATGAATGGGTAACTCTACTATGGTTAAGTTCTAGTTACTTTTATATGTCTTATCTTTCCAACTTGATTATGATTTTTTCCTCTCTTCTCTCTACTTCCAGCTTTCCAAAGTTTCTATTCTAAACAAAATGCAATGTTACTTTTATTTTTATTTTAAGTATCTTTTTGGATTTTTGAAGGGATATATACTTATTTAGAAAAACCAAATACCATAGAAATGGAAGAGTGAAAAAGTGAAAGTTCTTTGTAATTATAAACTACCACATTGCCCACTCTCAGAGAAAACCAGTTAACATTTTGTATACCTTCTCATTCTATACATTATTAACATATTTGTGTATAAATAATTACTGAGCATACATACAAATATTCGTTCACTTAAGAGTCTACTAGTAAATTCTATATCATTCTCTCTATACTGTATGCCATCACTTCTAATGGTGTGAGAAATACTTAAGATATGAAAGCCATTGTGGATTGTGGCAGTTTTATGGATGGAAAAGATAGGAGAATTGTATATAACTATCCTGAAAAAAAAGTATTAAAAACCACACTTTACTTAGAGCAAAATATACAGGTAGGTTGCAGTATTCTCACATAAAATAGTATGAAATAAGATTTCTCCAAAACTACCTTCTATTTTCAGAGTGAGGGTAGAGATAACTTTGCATGAATGTCACACTCCGTGGTTTGGGGAAGATTTAAAAAATAAATTTAATTGACTCTTTTATTAGAGTGGATGTCACTTCAAGGATCTTTTATTTTTAAAAAACAAATCCCCAAAATGACTATTTCCATAGTCTAGATTCAATCACATACACTAAAATGTCATTCTTTTATAGAGAATGTTAACATTTGACTTTTTTCTTTATAATACAATATTGTGAAGGCATTTTTCCATCATGTGTAATTTTAAAGACTTCTCTCTTTTTTGCCAATATTGTGAACTTAACAAGTATGCACTAATGAATGAGCTTAAGTTAATCTTCCTTCCTCTCCAAATCTTAACTATCCATCCAGATTTTTATAGTCCAGTCTTAGGCTTTTCCAGTCAAACTACCACACAATTGCACTCATCTCACATGCTAGTAAAGTAATGCTCAAAATTCTCCAAGCCAGGCTTCAGCAATACATGAACCGTGAACTCCCTGATGTTCAAGCTGGTTTTAGAAAAGGCAGAGGAACCAGAGATCAAATTGCCAACATCCGCTGGATTGTGGAAAAAGCAAGACAATTCCAGAAAAACATCTATTTCTGCTTTATTGACTATGCCAAAGCCTTTGACTGTGTGGATCACAATAAGCTGTGGAAAATTCTGAAAGAGATGGGAATACCAGACCACCTAACCTGCCTCTTGAGAAATCTATATGCAGGTCAGGAAGCAACAGTTAGAACTGGACATGGAACAACAGACTGGTTCCAAATAGGAAAAGGAGTACGTCAAGGCTGTATATTGTCACCCTGCTTATTTAACTTCTATGCAGAGTACATCATGAGAAACGCTGGACTGGAAGAAACACAAGCTGGAATCAAGATTGCCTGGAGAAATATCAATATCTTCAGATATGCAGATGACACCGCCCCTATGGCAGAAAGTGAAGAGGAGCTAAAAAGCCTCTTGATGAAAGTGAAAGAGGAGAGTGAAAAAGTTGGCTTAAAGCTCAACAGTCAGAAAATGAAGATCATGGCATCTGGTCCCATCACTTCATGGGAAATAGATGGGGAAACAGTGGAAACAGTGTCAGACTTTATTTCTTTGGGCTCCAAAATCACTGCAGATGGTGACTGCAGCCATGAAATTAAAAGACGCTTACTCCTTGGAAGAAAAGTTATGACCAACCTAGATAGCATATTCAAAAGCAGAGACATTACTTTCCCGACTAAGGTCCGTCTAGTCAAGGCTCTGGTTTTTCCTGTGGTCATGTATGGATGTGAGAGTTGGACTGTGAAGAAGGCTGAGCGCCGAAGAACTGATGCTTTTGAACTGTGGTGTTGGAGAAGACTCTTGAGAGTCCCTTGGACTGCAAGGAGATCCAACCAGTCCATTCTGAAGGAGATCAACCCTGGGATTTCTTTGGAAGGAATGATGCTAAAGCTGAAGCTCCAGTACTTTGGCCACCTCATGCGAAGAGTTGACTCATTGGAAAAGACTCTGATGCTGGGAGGGATTGGGGGCAGGAGGAGAAGGGGACGACCCAGGATGAGATGGCTGGATGGCATCTCCGACTCAATGGACGTGAGTCTGAGTGAACTCGGGAGTTGGTGATGGACAGGGAGGCCTGGCGTGCTGCGATTCATGGGGTCGCAAAGAGTCGACATGACTGAGCGACTGAACTGAACTGAACTAAACTTAGGCTTTAAGACCTCCTAGAATTTAAAGAACATTTTCCTTCTCTGCACTATGATTATTTACCCACCTGTCCTAATCATTTACCTTTTCTAGTCATTCATCTGTAACACAGAGATCACATATTCTATAATTCTGTGGCTTTTTTCTTTTAATTCCCTCTGAAATGCATGTGTTTGTGTGAAGCTGATTCTGTTTCTCTTACTGAGAGACAATCTTTCTCCTAAGTTTATGGTACCATATACCTTGGAACAGCTCACATGATATTTACTTAAAGTTACACAGTAGAGTTTAGAGAAGATTGGAACAGAAAATACTCAAGGAAATCTACTTAGCCTCTTAGCATCTCCCTTAACTTTTCAATAATTTGCTTTTGGAAAAAAAAAAAAACACATTGTAGGTCTTTTAATCTCTTCATTCTTGTCATCGGATCTCAAGTAATTGACAGTGTGATGCAACACAAAAGCTTAAAGGTCAACGTACTAAAACCTAAGGTAGGTATAGCAGTTCTCAAAGTGTGGCCCACAGAGTCCTAGGGTCCCCACATGATTTTCAGGGACTTTGTGAAACACTTTCAGGGGATCCACAGGGTCAAAACTATTTTCATAATAAAACGAAGGCCTTGTTTGTCAATTTCATCGTGTTGACATTTGCACTGAGGGTATAAAAGCAACAGTGGATAACACAGCTGGTGCCTTACAATAAACCAAGGCAGTGAGTGGCGTCAGACTGTACCAATGTCATCGTATTCTTCACCAACATGCATTTGCAAAAACAAGCCTATTCCACTTAAGAATGTCCTTGAAGCAATACTCTTAATCTTACTAAATGTCACCTCTTGGGTATACTTTTTAATACTCTATGTGCTGAAATGGGAAGCACTCATAAGGCTCTTCTGTTGCATATCTAATGCAATGACCGTCTTGAGAAAAAGCGCTCTTACAATTAAGTTGCAGCTGAAACTAGCTGCTTCTTTCTGAAACATCATATGCACTGGAAAGAATGACAGACAAACAGTGGTTCTTTAGACTTGAGTATTTTATAAAATCTTTTCTCAAAAATGAAGTAAGCCCGTTGATTTGAGGAAAGTGGACTGCATTTATTTCTATGATAACATTGCAGCCTTCCAGCAAAAAAAAAGGGAATTATGGAAAATATGTCCATTACAATGACCTTGATCTTAAAGACTTTTCTGATGAGACCAGTGTTGATATTCATGAATGTGGCTTTTTCATGTTTTAGAATGAAATATACATTTTAAAGATCCAAGTAACTCAGTAAGCCGATATTTTCAACAAATGACCAAGACCTAAGGCTACAAAATCAAGTACGGGTAAAAGATCTAGTCAAAAGGTAATGTAGACCAATGGATTTTAATACAACAGATTATTAAACATCCGTTGATATGATGTTAGAGCCTATTTGGCAATTAATCTTTAAGAAATTATCACTTGTCAAATTTTGAAATAGTATCAAAGCAGAATAGCCACAACTATCTAAAAAGACTATTAAATTTCTCCTTTTTTCCACCTCCAGGTTGTGGACAGCTGTATTTTCTTCATATACTTCAATCAAAAGAACATATGGCAACAGATTGAATATATATGTGACAATTCAGTTGTCTTCTATTAAGCCCAACATTCAGAAGATTTGCAAAAATAAAATGATGGGGCTCTACTCACTGCTTTTCTTTCTGGAAAGCATCATTTTTTTTACATAAAATAAATGTTATTTATATTAACATAGAGAATATTTATTATTTTTAATATGTTAATAAAATATTTTTCAATTAGTTTTAAGTTAATAAGTATTGATAGGTGTATGCCATGTATAAAACAAAAGCTGCTCAATCACTTTTAAAAGCATAAAGTCCTGATCAAAAATATTGAGTTTCTAGGGAAAGCTCTATAAAAGAAAAAAAAAGTGAGCAATTTCATTGACCAATGCAGGAACTAGGGGACAGAAATCAAACCAATTTTTACTATATCTCTATAATATTTAATCTAGATTAGGTTCTTTCCATTTCAAACAACCATCTCAAGGGAAGACCACATCATCATGACTACCAGCCATTTCAGTTCTGACAACCATCTCAAGTAACAATGTTCCTGTGGATTTCCTGGTTCAAACGTCTGTGAGATCAAGATCGCCTTCTCAGCTGACAGTTACCATCTCTGTGAAGATTCCTCCATCTGAAAGCCTCCCAAGAGTCACTGGTTAGCCCCTGGATACCAACTGGTTCAATCAACGACCACTCTAGAAGAAAGAACCTCCCAACACTGCTTTGGGGGACAGAGGACCCTGAGTGAGGCCAGCTGAAGCCAGGAGCAAGTGTAACAGGAAAATACAATGACATGTTTGAAAACTCTATCCCATCATCTACTGCAGCAGAGACAGAACAAGTTACTGGGACAGAGACCAGCCTCACAACAAGCCAAGTCTCAACTTCAGTCTTCAAGACTGAAGGCGGGAGGAGAAGGGGACGACAGAGGATGAGATGGTCGGATGGTATCACCGATGCAATGGACATGAGTTTGAGTAGACTCCGGGAGTTGATGATGGACAGGGAAGCCTAGCGTGCTGCAGTCCATGGGGTCACAAAGAGTTGGACACAACTGAGGGACTGAACTGAACTGAAGTCTCAACTTGCATTCCAGATCCCTGGCAATGAACTCCTGCTTTGGCATCTGTCTTTCAGTCTTTGATGTGTGAGAGGTCATCACCTACTACTTGCCACCCCAGCAACCACCAGCCCCACCATTTGTTAACCCTAAACTAATAGCCTTCATCTACTTTGAACAGCACTACTCCTCATCTTTCTGTAGAAAGAGGTCAGTTGTTGACATTCTTCCCCATGTTATATCTAGAAGAAGAAGAAGGAAGAAACACGGGGAATCCCAATTCACCACAACTAGAAGATGCTGAGGCTGTGCACAGTCTTCCTTGCAGCTCCTTTCTTTCAGAAGCTTCTTAATTTACAGCCTTCTTCTCCCTCTTTGTCTGCTGTCTTCTTAAAAATAACCTGGACTCTCCCTGGGGGATGCTGAAGAAAAGACACACGGATCTGTTGATAAATCAATATTGTCACACACACACAAAAATGTTTAGCAACACTGTTTCCCTTTTTCAGGAAAAAAGAAAAAATCTTATTGTATCCAAATGGCACCAGTGACCATCAGCACAGAGAAAGCTATAGTCAAAGCAAAATTTTTTGACTGTTCTATAATTGACATGGCACAGTGGTTGCAAACAGAGGATTGGAGTCTTTGACCTTTAAGGGTTTCCTTCCCTTTCTTTCACTTCTTTCTTGAAATATAAAATTGCTTCCATCTGATGCTAAGGCTAACCAAGGCAAAAGCAGAAAAAAATCAAATAAAAGTCTTTTGAGGACTTAAAAAAATGACACCCAGACTTTCCAACTGCACTTCAGAGTAATCATTAGCCTTGTTGTGACAATTCACTGTACTTCTCTCTCTGTAGCAGACACAGCTGTGTCAAGTATAAATCCATCCTCAGTTTTTGCAGTACTGTCCAGGTGAAGGGCATCTCATCCCCTAATCAGCACCTAGCCCGCTGTCTGGCATGTGGCAGATATTAATACAATACCTGTGTGTGGAGTGTAAGAGTTCAATGTATTACTCATCCTGATGAACCCAGATTTCAATTTTGTAAAAGAAACATTGAAGCTGAGAGAAAAAATTATAAAGAAGAGAAGGTGAAAGAGTACTAACGAAGTTTTTTGTTTGTTTGTATAAAGCAGATCTCAAAACGACATGAAACTATCCATTTTTAATTTAAAAAAAAATCAATCTGCTAGAGCTGAGCACTGCTGCTTGTGTATTTTATTTCCTCGGCTAGACCGTCAACTTCTCTAAGGCAAGAACTGTTTGAAACCACATAAAAACCATATGTCCTAGATTTTCTAGGGCTGTCCATATTTCATATAACCACAATCTTTTTTCATAAAGTCAATAAACTTCATACATAACCAAGTGTTATTTAATTTTTATGTTTCTTGGACCTTTAGTTTAACTGAAAAAAAATTTAAATATCTTCAGATTTGTGCGTTTATCACTTTATCCCCGTTTTCTCTTCCAGAGTAACTAGCACAGAAACCAGCATAAAACAGAAGCTTACTGCGTTTACTGATTACTTAACTAATCAATTAGTGGATTAATTTGTAATAAAGTGACTTCCCTAAAAACTCATTCCTGTCATGGAAAACAGAAATTCACATTTTCCTTCAAGTTATCCTTAAGGAAGATAATACTGTAAAGGTTATCCAAGATAACACAGTAAAAATTATCAGAGCCAAGAAGAAAAGCTCTGAACTGAGAATTTGAAAGAATTTCTTATGTGCCATTCTCCTGACCTGCCATTAAAAAAAAAAACTTACTTATTTTCCTATATCTAATAAAAGTTTTTATTATATTTTATGTATATTGTCACCCTGCTTATTTAACTTCTATGCAGAGTACATCATGAGAAATGCTGGACTGGAAGAAACACAAGCTGGAATCAAGATTGCTGGGAGAAATATCAATCACCTCAGATATGCAGATGACACCACCCTTATGGCAGAAAGTGAAGAGGAACTAAAAAGCCTCTTGATGAAAGTGAAAGTAGAGAGTGAAAAAGTTGGCTTAAAGCTCAACATTCAGAAAACTAAAATCATGGCATCCGGTCCCATCACTTCATGGGAAATAGATGGGGAAACAGTGAAACAGTATCAGACTTTATTTTTTGGGGCTCCAAAATTACTGCAGATGGTGACTGCAGCCAAGAAATTAAAAGACGCTTGCTCCTTGGAAGAAAAGTTATGACCAACCTAGATAGCATATTGAAAAGCAGAGACATTACTTTCCCGACTAAGGTCCGTCTAGTCAAGGCTCTGGTTTTTCCAGTGGTCATGTATGGATGTGAGAGTTGGACTGTGAAGAAGGCTGAGCGCCAAAGAATTGATGCTTTTGAACTGTGGTGTTGGAGAAGACTCTTGAGAGTCCCTTGGACTGCAAGGAGATCCAACCAGTCCATTCTGAAGGAGATCAGCCCTGGCATTTCTTTGGAAGGAATGATGCTGGAGCTGAAACTCCAGTACTTTGGCCACCTCATGTGAAAAGTTGACTCATTGGAAAAGACTTTGATGCTGGGAGGGATTGGGGGCAGGAGTAGAAGGGGATGACAGAGGATGAGATGGCTGGATGGCATCACGGACTCGATGGACATGAGTCTGAGTGAACTCCGGGAGTTGGTGATGGACAGGGAAGCCTGGCGTGCTGCGATTCATGGGATCGAAAAGAGTCAGACATGACTGAGCGACTGGACTGAACTGAACTGAATAAAAAGTTTATTCCCAAAGGGCACAAAGTAGAACAAAAGGTAATTATAAAACTGGCCAAAGCATTCTTACCATTGTTTGCAAAATTATAGCAAGGAAGAAGGAGGGAAGGAAGAAAGGGAACGAGGGAGGGGAAACAGGTAGATTTATACTCTAAAATAGTATTCAATATTCCTCCATGAAATAATTTCCAAATTTCCACCGAAATATCTACGAAGACACAGAAAATAATAAAACTTCTGAATATCAAATAACAAGCCTGACAATCACTCTACTGCCACTACGGGAGGAATTTTCACTGTCTAGGAAGCTGATGTGTTACAGCTGACCCTGGCAACCTCCATAGCTCTCTTCCTGGTCAGAGGAAGCCACTCTGGAGCTGAATTGAGCAACACTGTAGCCACTATTACATGTGATATTTAAAGTTACTAAAATTAAATAAAATTTAAAGGCAAATTCCTTAGTACTCAATAGTCCCGCTGGGTAGTGGCTGCCATACCGAACGGCTCAGCTCTGGAGCATCCCCGTCATTACTTAAGGTCCTATTGGTCAGGAACACCTTCAATTCAGCATCTAGCAGGTCTGTTTCTTTGTCGTGATCACTTCCTTTTGTCAACTCACTATGCAAAACTTTTTCTTGGATCTCATTCTTGATCTCCATTAATTCCCTGGAGCCAGATACTTCCCGTCTTCCTCTGCTCCTTGATCTGCTCCTATCGAGGAAATTAGCTTGAATTTCCCCTGTGATCATGGCCTGCCCATTCCCAACAGAGCCCAGAATGTCCCTCCCACCACTGTCTGCTCATCACCTCCTGAGTGGAGGATGGCTAGACAGTCGTTCATGAAGGACTCTGAGCTTGAGTCGTCCACTGAATCCTGCCTCCATGGCCTGCCCTGGCCAGGTTTCTGCCCCTATACTGTCAAGAAACACATGCTCTAAAGCTTTGATGTGGAGCTTCCCATCCACAGGGGGAAGCTAGAACTAAGAGTGTGCAATCCTGGAGTAGAAGCTCCCAGAAATTTGCTATTAAACGTGATAATTAGATATATCAGAAGGACCTGTAGAATCCATAAGCCAATAATAAATAACATCTGAGAAAAAAAATACAAAGACATCTGAGAAAAAAATACATAGTACTTAGATGCAAAGGGATCATCACATATTAAGAAAACTTAATGAGAAAAAGAGACCCACATGCAGATATTTCATAATTATTGGTTAATGGGGAAAATATGTCAAGTATCCAGATGTTTTAGAGGAAAGATTATCTGAAAAGAAATAAAAATCAAATTGGCCTCAGACTTTTATGAAATAAATACAAGATTTCAACAGAGCAATGTTAACATGATTCTAGCAAGAAAATGTTTTAGTCTAAGGACATTTTCCCTAGCTAAGTTATTATTCATAAGTAAAGAAAATGAAAAGGCATAAAATAAACTGCCCATGTTACTGTTTTAAAATAAGTTTAAATAATTAATGGTTATAAAGCTTGTTTGGAAATGAACATTGTCAATAATGTATATATTGATACATACAGTGTAAATGCATACATTATATTTATATAAATATAAACTTATATTTATATAAACTTTATATATTATATCCAAAATATAATGAAAATAATGATAAAATAAAGTAGACCAAATTCTATGTTATAAAAATAAATTCTATGTTTGGCTTGAGAAAACGAAGGTAGTATAATCTTGTCTTTAGTCTCAAAAGATAACATTTTATGATTTATTGACCAATTAAAAATATACAGCAATGTCTCCTTTTAAAAAATTAAATGGCTTATTATGTAAATATATGCCACAAACAAAAATAAAGCAGTACCACCTTAATATTTAAAGGGCTAAAGAAAATTAAGAAAAAAATATTCAATCACATTCTAAACCAAGGAAACATTCATTTTTAAATACTATGTTTCATTTACCAAATCACCAATTTAAAAATAATAATTATACTTCCATGTGGGGGTGTGGCTAGCTCATAAACTTTGTCTAATAGACATGTACTGGTACAATTCTTCCAGAAAGCAATTTGGAAAATCATATTAAGAACCCTTTAAAATATTCATACACTTTGCCTGATAATTCTATTCCACCTCTAGGACCCTATTCAAATACTGAAAAAGACTGAATCCCAGAGATGTTAGCTGCAAATAAGAGAGAGACAAGAAAAGAAACATTTCTAACAGAAAAAGAGATTAATTAATATAATATAGCAGAAGGCTTCCCTGGTGGCTCAGATGGTGAAGAATCTGCCAGCAATGTAGGAGACCTGGGTTTGATCCCTGGGTCGGCAAGGTGCCCTAGAGAAGGGCTTGGCAACCCATTCTAGTAATCTTGCCCAGAGAATCCCATGGACAGAGGAGCCTGGCCAGCTATAGTTTACGAGGTCACAGAGTCGGACACAACTGACCAACTAGCACTTTCTTAAACAAAATACTGTATTTCACATCTAATAAAAATACAGTTTTTAAAGAATTTTTTTAAAAATGAGAAATTTCTCACTGTACAATGTGTAAGTTAAAAACAAGCAGGATATAAAAAGTAGGAGAAATACAAAATATGTATATGTTTTTTAAATATTAATAAGTTATCTCTAGAAATGAGTTTCATAGGTTATTTGACTTTAAGCATTTCTGTATTACTCATGTGTTCTACAATGTGTCCACTTTGCTTTTAAAATCAGGAAAAATGTACATAACATTTATCCGATGTAAAACTAAAATTATGGGTTCAGCATCCAAATGGCAGCAGCCTGACTGAATCCATGTGAAATTCATTACCCTTGTGCGACAGCTAATTTTTCATCAAGCCCACTTGTGAATAAGCCTCCATGACTTCCTTCATGACGTTCCACACAGTTTAGCACCTGGTAATATGCTGTCTTGCATGCTGTGTGTGGCTCTTTACTACTAATGCCTGTGGGTTCGCGTTCTGAATTTGGTAAACATTCATGAAGCTCTAGTTCTGTTCCAGGCTCTGTGTTCTGCTCCTGTGTTAGTTTGCTTTTTATTCAGTTAGCACAACAACTCTAAACTATTCTTAGTTTTAGCCCATTTTTAAGGATGTAAAAAGGTTAAGTGACTCAGACTGAAAGAGTGGCAGAACTGAAACTTCATCTTGGGTCTTCTATTCCCAGCACGACATGGTTGTTCCACTAAATGGCTTTTGCACTCCAAGAGGATATGTGTTACATCTTTTACTTTTTCTTCTCACCTAAGCTGGCCAGAACACTTCACACATACTTGTGGGTTATTTAATTTCCTGACAGAGTTGGCCAGATGGCAGTAGCGCCACAATGCTCGACTTTCCCATCTGTGTCTAATACTGTGCAGGGCTTATCTAATTCTGGATTTGTGCTGGCTTGCTTACACACCTGTTCAGAGGTTTATCCCGAACATTTGCCTATGTGTTGAATGTTATGGCAGATGCAGATGGAAGCGTGGCATGACAGAGGAAAGCACAGGGCAGGCGTGACGGTGTCAGGGAAACTTACAAACGGGGGTGGGGGTGTGTGTAAGACCAGTCATATGGTCCTCCAAGTTGTCAGCAACATGGGGAGAGGTTAGCTGGAGGCCAGGACACGTCATGCGTGTTGCTCTCTGTTCCCCTGCAACCCCACCATCTTTTACAGGACAAGCAAAAAGGCAGCCTTGTGAACGTAGAAACTGAGTTAGCATGCCAGTCATTCGTGGAAATTGCATGCCTTTGCTCAGGTCACCTGAAGACTTGAGAGGAGATGAAATTTTGTGCAGCCCCACCTGGATGAAGATAGATAGAAGGTTGGGCCACTGGTCCCATCTAAAGGTTTGCCAGACTCTGCCTAACCAAGTCCCTAGCATCACCAAGAGAACAAGGCTTTCGCTGGAGAAGGTAGAAGACAATGTTTGAGGTGATGGGAAACAATTTAATCTTTCTGTTCAACCACTGGACTAACTGGGGGCCCCTCCAATGTGCTTCAACACACACACACACCCCTATCACAGCTCCACGAGTATCTGTGCATTTGTGTCAGCCCTCTTTCAGGAAAACAGTTCTTCCTTAACTTCTCTCTTTTTGCCACTGATATATCCTCAGCACCCAACTCAGGCAAATAATAGAGAATCAATAAATACTTATTAAATAGAAAGGCTCCTGCCTGCAATGCAGGAGACCAGGGTTTGATCCCTGGGTCAGGAAGATCCCTTGGAGAAGGGAATGGCAACCCACTCCAGTATTCTTGCCTGGAGAATCCCTTGAACAGAGGAGCCTGGTGGACTACAGTCCATAGGATCACAAAGACTCAGACATGACTGAGCAACTAACACACAGATGTAAACGAATGGATCCCTTCCAGCTCTTGTATTCATACCTCAATCAAGTACTCTGGTGAGGGACTGCCCTGGTGGTCCAGTGGCTAGGACTCCATGCTCCCAATGCAGGGGGCCTGGGTTTGATCCCTGGTCAGGGAAGTGGATCCCACATGCTATAATACTAACAGTTTGCATGTTGCAACTAAAGATTCTAGGTGCCGCCACTAAGACCTGGCACAGCCAAATAAATATATACATATTTTTTAAAAGACCATTTTAATAAATGTTCTGGTGAAACAAAGTTTCTGGTGGCTGTAGGCAGCCTCTAAGGCAATTTAATAAAATGGCACGTGGGCAGCTATGTCTCCAATCCTATTTGCCTGCCTGCACCTCCTATGCTACTCCAAGTTCTCCTCAACTGGAGGTTCATCCGTCCCAGGGGTCCAGAGAAACCAAATCTGAACGTGGGAGTCAACTATACAGATTTACCTACTTTGCGGCCTAAGTCCTTATAGCTTCTGATCACACGTCAGAAGACCCATGGGACTGAAGTTCTTATTTCCTCTGTCTGTCTTCTGATGGGTGAGACTAAGAAGCTTGTGCAAACTTCTTGATGGGAGGGACTGGCTGTGGGGAAAACTGGGTCTTGCTCTGGTGGGTAGGGCCCTGCTCAGAAAATCTTTAATCCAATTTTCTGCTGACAGTGGAGCTGTGCTCCCTCCCTGTAGTCTGGCTGTGACTGCCCAGTTCTGGAGTCTGCATTCTCTATGGTAGGGCTATAGGCTCTATAGTAGGACTAATGGTGACCTCTTCCAAGGAAACTTATGCCAACATGCTGTGCCTCCCAGGATGCTGCTGCCCCTGAGCTGCAGTCCATGGGTCAGAAGGACATGACTTAGCAACTGAACATCATTAGTAGCCCCAGGCAAGGGTTGGAGAGAGGATTCAGAAGCTCTATCTTAACCAGAACCAAGATGGGCTCATATCACCATTGGGTGGATCAAAGAAGTAATCCAAGTCTAGGCCCAAACCAGGAATGCCAAAGAAGCTGAAGCTGAATGGTTCTATGCAGACCTATAAGACCTTCTAGAACTAACACCAAAAAAGATGTCCTTTTCATCATAGGGGACTGGAATGCAAAAGTAGGAAGTCAAGAGATACCTGGAGTAATAGGCAAATTTGGCCTTGGAGTACAAAATGAAGCTAAGAGTTTTTTCAAGAGAATGCACTGTTCATAGCAAACATCCTCTTCCAACAACACAAGAGAAGACTCTACACATGAACATCACCAGATGGTCAGTACCAAAATCAGATTGATTATATTCTTTGCAGCCAAAGATGGAAAAGTTCTATACAGTCAGCAAAACTAAGACCGGGAGCTGACTGTGGCTCATATCATGAACTTCTTATTGCTAAATTCAGATTTAGATTGAAGAAAATAGGGAAAACCACTAGACCATTCAGGTATGACCTAAATCAAATCCCTTATGATTATACAGTGGAAGGCACAAAAGATTCAAGGGATTAGATCTGATAGAGTGCCTGAAGAACTATGGACGGAGGTTCATTACATTGTCCAGGAGGCAGTGATCAAGACCATCCCCAAGAAAAAGAAATGCAAAAAGGCAAAAGGGTTGTCTGAGGAGGCCTTACAAATAGCTGAGAAAAGAAGAGAAGCTAAAGGCAAAGGAGAAAAGGAAAGACATATCCTATCTATCTGAATGCAGAGTTCCAAAGAATAGCAAGGAGAAATAAAAAAGACTTCCTCAGTGATCAATGCAAAGAAATAGAGGAAAACAATAGAATGGGAATGACTAGAGACCTCTTCAAGAAAATTAGAGATACCAAGGGAACATTTCATGCAAAGATGACAACAATAAAGGACAGAAACTGTATGGACCTAACAGAAGCAGAAGATATTAAGAAGAGGTAGAAAGAATACACAGAAGAACTATACAAAAAAAGATCTTCATGACCAAGATAATCATGATGGTGTGATCACTCACCTAGAGTCAGACATCCTGGAGTGTGAAGTCAAGTGGGACTTATGAAGCATCACTGGAAACAAAGCTAGTGAAAGTGATGGAATTCCAGCTGAGCTATTTCAAATTTTTAAAATGATGCTGTGAAAGTGCTGCACTTAATATGCCAGCAATTTTGGAAAACTCAGCAGCGGCCACAGGACTGGAAAAGGTCAGTTTTCATTCCAATCCCAAAGAAAGGCAATGCCAAAGAATGCTCAAACTACTGCACAATTGCACTCATCTCACATGCTAGCAAAGCAATGCTCAAAATTCTCTAAGCAAGGCTTCAACAGTATGTGAACCGAGAGCTTCCAGATGTTCAATCTGGATTTGAAAAGGCAGAAGAACCAGAGATCAAATTGCTGACATCTGTTGGATCATCAAAAAAGCAAGAGAGTTCCAGAAAAACATCTGCTTTATTGGCTACGCCAAAGCCTTTGACTGTGTGGATCACAATAAACTGTGGAAGATTCTGAAAGAGATGGGAATACCAGACCACCTGACCTGCCTCCTGAGAAATCTGTATGCAGGTCAAGAAGCAACAGTTAGAACTGGACATGAAACAACAGACTGGTTCCAAATAGGAAACGGAGTACGTCAAGTTTGTATATTGTTACCCTGCTTATTTAACTTATATGCAGAGTACATCATGAGAAATGCTGGGCTGGATGAGGCACAAGCTGGAATCAAGATTGCCGGGAGAAAAACCAATAACCTCAGATATGCAGATGACACCACCCTTATGGCAGAAAGCATAAAGAGCCTCTTGATGAAAGTGAAAGAGGAGAGTGAAAAAGTTGGCTTAAAGCTCAACACTCAGAAAACTAAGATCATGGCATCTGGTCCCATCACTTCATGGCAAATAGATGGGGAAACAAGGGAAACAGTGACAGACTTTAATTTTTTGGCCTCCAAAATTGCTGCAGATGGTGACTGCAGATATGAAATTAAAAGACGCTTGCTCCTTGGAAGACCAACTTAGACAGCCTATTAAAAAGCAGAGACATTACTTTGCCAGCAAAGCTCTGTCTAGTCAAAGCTATGTTTTTCCAGCAGTCATGTACGGATGTGAGAGTTGGACCTTAAAGGAAGCTGAGTGCCAAAGAACTGATGCTTTTGAACTATGGCGTTGGAGAAGGTTCTTGAGAGTCCCTTGGACTGCAAGGAGATCCAACCAGTCCATCCTAAAGGAAATCAGTCCTGAATGTTCATTGGAAGGACTGATGCTGAAGCTGAAACTCCAACACTTTGGCCACTTGATGCGAAGAAATAATTCACTGGAAAAGACCCTGATGCTGGGAAAGATTGAAGGTGTGAAGAGAAGGGCATGACAAAGGGTGAGATGGTTGGATGGCATCACCAACTTGATTGATATGAGCTTGAGCAAGCTCCGGGAACTGGTGATGGACATGGAAGCCTGGTGTGCTGCAGTCCATGGGGTTACAAAGAGTTGGACACAACTGAGTGATTGAACTGAACTGACTCATACAAATAATAGAGACCTCAACTAACAATAGTCACTTCTATTGGGCACAAAATAGAGACAGACAGCAAACCCAGAGACCCAGGGGAAAGTGAGTGGCAGCAGTATTTGGCAGAGAAGCTGGCACTGGGACCTAAAAGCTCTCTCCTTACAACTGTGAGGATCTTCTATGCATCTGATGTCAAGCTGCAATGCAAAAAAGACACAGGGAGACTTTTTTGGAGTAAAGAAACACCAACAGCCCCAATAAGAAATTTGACTATTAAACTGACTGAAGACCTTTAAAGACAAGTTTGTTTTTTTTTCTTCAAGTACCGGAAATAAGGGTTCTGATAGTTTTTTCCACCATCCCCAAATGTAGACAAATGAAGGCTATTGGCCTTAGTGCACATCTGAGTCACAATATAAAAAAATGAACTCGGCCTAATTTCCATGATGTCCAGTTCTACCACCTGTACTGTTTACGGTTCTCTGTATTAGTTCCAAACATATCCTTCACTTCCAATCAGAAGTGATTTCTATTTCACAACTATGAATTATTGAAATTGGAAAGATGAGGCCATGAGAATAGTAAAACTGAAGACCTTGAATATCAGATTCATCATGAAATTGGAAGTCTTCCCCATTTCAAAAAGAATTTTGGCATCTTTCTTATAACTGACAAGTCTAATTCATAGTCATGTTATTATTCCCATTCTTTCTTTGCTAAACCAGAAAACTTTTTCCAAAAGCACCCTTTCTTACTTTCCTTCTTACTCTGTGCCTATGTTTTATATGTTTTAGAGGCAGTGCTTTAAAGACTGATTATAATTTTTGAAATCTCCAGCATTTTAGAGAAGGAAGATTTTCAGTGGATTAGCTGACATTGCTCAAACCCTGTAACACAGAAACTTACCAACTAGCTTAAACTTAAGGCCAAAATGTATGACTGTCTTGGCAGCAAATGACAATTTCCTTTTGACTAGAAATCGATTAAACTTTCCTCTCTAAAAAGTAGGCTCACAATGATGGCACTGTGTTCAGAGTCAGGCCTGTGCAGGTGTGACTTGGCAGGACTTGGGAAGCATAATAAGAGGAGATATTGTTATAATTGGAGTCATTTCATTCAGATTGTCCACAATGAGTTTCTAATCTACTGAAGCAATAAAGATTGAATAAACTGCATGAAATATTCTCAGGAGGCACTGATTCCTATGAAAAATACTGTGCTTCTGAAGCTCATAAGTTATCCCATGGTTAATTTTCTTCATTCTGCTGTCTCGGTTTAGTCCTACCTTGGGACTTGGATTTCTTCTCAACTAGACTTAATTTTATGCTCTGACAATTCCCCCGGAAATGTGCTTCCAATGTAGCCAGGGTCGTCCACATGCGTTTCAAGTCATGCTGCCTAAATATTTCCCTCGACGAAGCATCAACTTTGTCACAATTTCCTTCCTTTTGTAGCATTTACCCTTAGGATAATCTGGTGTCAAACAATCTTGGCGAAAGCAAGATAGATTCTATCGGGTGTGACATGTCTACACAAAGATGAATGTCTGGAGAATATATGAAAGCATTCGCCGAGAGCTATTAACTCTGACTCAGGCCAGTCCTAGCTAATAGTTTACATAACAGAGATCAGCAAACTATTGACCATGGGCTAAATTTGGTCTGCTGTCTGTTTTTGTAAATAAAGTTTTATTGGTATGCAGCTACTCTCATTTGTTTTCATTTTCATAGTGTCTACTTCTGCAACTACAATGGCTGCATTGAGTAAGTGACTGTATGCCCTGCAAAGTCTAAAATATTTAGCAACTGGCCTGTTTAAAAAATGTTTACTCATTTAGCTGCACTGGGTCTTAGTTGTAACAGGCAAGATATTTTAGTTGCAGCATGCAAAATCTTAGTTCTGGCATGTGGGATCTAGTTCCCTGATCAGGGATTGAACCTGGGCCCCCTGCATTGGGAACACCAAGGAAGTCCTGATAGAAAAAGTTTGCCAGCCTATGATCTACTACCACTACTACTAAGTCGCTTCAGTCGTGTTGGACTCTGTGTGACCCCATAGACGGCAGCCCACCAGGCTCCCTCGTCCCTGGGATTCTCCAGGCAAGAACACTGGAGTGGGTTGCCATTTCCTTCTCCAATGCATGAAAGTAGAAAGTGAAAGTGAAGTTGCTCAGTCGTGTCCATCCTGGATGGTAGACCCACCACAACTGGCATGTACCCTTCCCTCCTGATGTAACTAATCAATCAAGGCCTTTTTCCTGCTGAAACTGATGTGACCTCAGGATCCTTCTCAATAGAGACGGACACCAATATCCACTCCAAGCTGCCACCCTTGGCTTGGAATAAATAAGTTCTTAGGGTCATTAGGACAACAGAAAGGAAATGTCATTCCTCACAAACTACATACCTGAAAATTAAATTCAGGTTTTTCTCAAACTGTCCATTTTTTCTAGATTTCTATTAAGTTAGATACACTATCTACACATCTGAGTTTCTAAACTAGATCCCTGGGCTGGTAGAAATCACAAGGGATCATTTAGCTTTCCCCTTCTGTCTTTAAGATTCCCTAGAACTTGGTAACCATACTATCAATAATGGTACTGAGCCATTTCCAAGAACTGCAAGAATTTTTTCAATTATTAGGAAAAGAAAAAGCCACCTTCCATAGCAGCCTTAGACTGTCTAATGAATCTATTTACTTTTGCTCTTTTTCTTAAAACTTCAAACCAATTCCATCTTTCTCTGTCATTGTAGTAAGGTCATATCATCCTCAATACTTTCCCTCTTAATCAACTGCCTTGCCATAAAGCTTTTTTGTTTTTTAAGAATCAGGCTGACAAGAAAGCTTGCACACTGGGGCTTCCCAGCCAAGGAAAGAGAATATAATTGCATTCATCCTTATCTACCTTACCCACCCCCTACTTTCCCTAAGCATATGCCCAAAAAAGCTACAGGGGTGCAATAATTTATCACCAGCTCTCAAAATGAAGATTCTTCAGCAGTTACTTTACTCTGCTCTAACTAAATGAGAAAACACTTAACAAAAGCACTTATAAGTGCCATGAAATACCCATGATACAGGAGGAATTATTTATCCTCCACTTAAGGATCACATAATGAGATATTATTAATAAATGAAAATTGATCTTCCTCGGAAACTACAAAGCTCAAATCTCTTTCCTACTAATCATGAGGTCTCTTTCTCTCTCCAGCCCACAAAGGGAAAGCAATTTCACTTTAGATGGCCCCAAGACGTAAATCAAAGGTTTTATGGCTCAGCTGCTGGGTTCTCTGGTGATGCACTTGGCTGGTATCAAATTATAAGTATCGAATCAGTAAGCATTGAAGGTTATTAAAAGGTCCTCACAGTTCCCAGCATATCTCAACAGTAAAATAATTACTGGGGGATAGATGTTGCTTCATGAAATTAATTTTCACAAAAGTAATGTCAATGATAGTTCTCAGCACAAGTTATTCTTATTCTTCATATTCTTAATGTATTTAGTCTTTAATCAGCCCTTCCAAACTTCAAGTTTCACAATGCAAGATGTACTCCCAACATGTAGGAAATGGCTAATGCTCTGCTTTGAGATGTTTAAACTGAAAGCAGGATGGAAAATAGGACTTTTTTGAAAGCTCTGAAATACCTCTTTCCAAAGGGGTCTCCTAAACTCAGTCACTGAATAGTCACCCTTCTGTAATTAAGATTTCAACTTGAAGGTATTTTTCATTTTCCTTAAGAGGTGGGGAACAGAAAAGGCAAGGAATTCCCTATATCCATGCAAAAATGCTCTTAAAATAGCTGTGAGCCCTTTTTACATTTTATCAAATGACTCATACACCAGACATCCTGCACCTAAAATCCTGCCATGATCAGAGGACAGTGGTGTCCTAAGGTGCACAAAGGGTTGAGCAGCAATAATATGGGAAACCAGAGATATGAAAGAAGGAAAAGCTCAATCTAAGAGTGAACTTGATGGATTGTCCACCATGAAGGTCAAATGACTTGTTGAAGGTCACAGAAAAGGCTACAAAGTGGGTACCTTATGAGACTATTCTAGGCATTTGTCTTCACTCTCTGAATTCTTCTATAGGGTGTCAATTCTGTCTCCACCTTCTGGTAACTGACGATGGTCACAGCAAACACCAGCATTGAAGGTGAAGTCTACACCCACCTTCTGCCATTGCCCACCTTCTTACCTTCCACTGTTAGCCCCAGCCTCTGTCAGAAGCATCTCTCCTTGGTGACACAACAGTTCCTTGCTCCAAGGAACTGACATACTGGATGCAGGATTTAAAAGAAAGGTCCAAGTCAAGCATGACTTAGAGGTTTGGGGTCTGACCAATGCCAGTATGTTGACTTGGACAGAAATGGCGGACAGCATGTGGAGCAGGTTTGGGGGATGCAGAAAGGTCAAGACTTTGGTTTGGGATATTTTAAATTTGTGCTGGTAGAAGTTTACATGAAGCTGATGAGAGGAGTGTCGGCTGGAGAGATCCACTTGACATGTCGATTGCATTTAAAGTTGGGAGTCTGGGCCAAGGGAGTGATTAAGAATAGAAAAGAGGCAATGGAGTTCCTGGGGTACTCCAGGGATGAGACATCAGGGTGACAAAGGGCAACTAGCAAAAGAGATGGGGAAGGAGGCACCAAGGTGGTAGGACAGAACCCAGGTGAATGTGGGATCTGGTAGCCAAGTGGAGGAAGGGTACCAAAGTGAAAGGAGAACTCAACTATGTTGTATCTGGGATCTAGAAAAACAGTACAGATGCATCTATTCGCAAAGCAGAAATAGAGATGCAGACACAGAGAACAAATGTATGGACACCAAGGCAGGATATGGGAAGGTGGGATAAATTCAGAGATTGATATATATACTGTATATATCTATATATCTATCAGTGTGTGTGTGTGTGTATATATATATATATATATATATATATGCTAGTATGTATAAAATAGGTAACTAATGAGAACCTACTTTATAGCACAGGGAACCCTATTCAATGCCCTGTGGTGACCAGGGAGGAATTCCAAAAAAGAAGGGATATATGGATATGTACAGCTGATTTTCTTTGCTGTACAGCAGAAACTAACACAAAATTGTAAAGCAACTAAGCTCCAATTAAAATTTAAAAACAAAACTGGTGAGAAGTCAAGTACCTAGAGGACTAAGAACCGGCCTTTGGGCTTAGCAGCAAGGCGCTTTGGTAATCTCTATAAATACAGGCAGTTCTATTGGTGTGATGGGTGATGAAAACCGAAAATATGTAAGTTGATAAGAAATAGGAGCAATTAATTAGAGACAGTGAAACAGCAAGGACAGACAGCTCTGGAAGATTTTTTTACAAAGAAATATGGTTGCACTTGGCAAGGGAAGGTTTTGGGTATTGTTTTGTCTTAGTCTGTTTTTATTGGATTGATATAAGAGAGAGAAATAAAAACAGACAAAAGGGAATGATCCCACAGAGATGAGAAATCTGATGATGCAGAAAAAAGAGAGGTGTCTTCCATGCTGATTTCCTTTTCTACCATGATTATCACTCTCTTATTTCTTCAGGCCATTTTCCCTTAAAATGCATTTGTTTCTTTTATATCTGGCCAACACTTTGGCATCCATTTAACTTAGAATGAAAGTAGATATCATGGCCAGGAAATCTCTGCTAACCTCCCTCCCCCCAACCTTGACCCACTGTCCACTCCCTGTCAATCACTTCAAAATTCATCTCCTATTACTGTTCCCTGTGTTCACTCTACTCCAGCCATTCTGGCCTCTGTTGTCCCTTGATGCCACAAGCACACTCCTCCCCCAGGGCCTTGGGGCTGATCATTTCTTGGAAATACTCTTTCCAGTTATAGCCCAGCATATTCCTTCCTTCCTTTAATTTCTGCTCAGACATCCCTTCTTTTTTTTTATTTTATATTAGAGTATAATTTATTAACAACGTTGTGTTAATTTCAGGTGGATAACAAAGTGATTCAGTTATTCATATACCTGTATCTATTCTTTTTCAAATTCTTTTCCCATTTAGGGGTCAGTTCAGTTCAGTTCAGTTCAGTCACTCAGTTGTGTCTGACTCTTTGCGACCCCATGAGCTGCAGCATGCCAGGCCTCCCTGTCCATCACCAACTCCCGGAGTCCACCCAAACCCATGTCCATCAAGTCGATGATGCCATCAAACCATCTCATCTTCTGTCGTCCCCTTCTCATCCTGCCCTCAATCTTTCCCAGCATCAGGGTCTTTTCCACTGAGTCAGCTCTTCACATGAGGTGGCCAAACTACTGGAGTTTCAGCCTCAACATCAGTCCTTCCAATGAACACCCAGGACTGATCTCCTTTAGGATGGACTGGTTGGATTTCCTTGCAGTCCAAGGGACTCTCAAGAGTCTTCTCCAACACCACAGTTCAAAAGCATCAATTCTTCGGCACTCAGCTTCCTTTATAGTCTAACTCTCACATCCATACATGACCACTGGAAAAACCATAGCCTTGACTAGATGGACCTTTGTTGGCAAAGTAATGTCTCTGCTTTTTAACATGCTGTCTAGGTTGGTCATAACTTTCCTTGCTACAATTGCCATCTTTTAATTTCATGGCTGCAATCACCATCTGCAGTGATTTTGGAGCCCCCCAAAATAAAGTCAGCCACTGTTTTCACTGTTTTCACATCTATTTCCCATGAAGTGATGGGACCAGATGCCATGATCTTAGTTTTCTGAGTGTTGAGCTTTAAGCCAACTTTTTCACTCTCCTCTTTCACTATCATCAAGAGGCTCTTTAGTTCTTTACTTCCTGCCATAAGGGTGGTGTCATCTGCATATCTGAGGTTCTTGAGATTTCTCCTGGCAATCTGGATTCCAGGTTGTGCTTCCTCCAGCCCGTTTCTCATGATGTACTCTGCATATAAGTTAGCAGGGTGACAGTATACAGCCTTGATGTACTCCTTTTCCTATTTGGAACCAGTCTGTTGTCCCATGTCCAGTTCTAACTGTTGCTTCCTGACCTGCATATAGGTTTCTGAAGAGGCAGGTCAGGTGGTCTGGTATTCCCATCTCTCTCAGAATTTTCCACAGTTTATTGTGATCCACACAGTCAAAAGCTTTGGCATAGTCAATAAATCAGAAATAGATGTTTTTCTGGAACTCTCTTGCTTTTTCCATGATCCAGAGGATGTTGGCAATTTGATCTCTGGTTCCTCTGCCTTTTCTAAAACCAGCTTGAACATCTGGAAGTTCATGGTTCATGTATTGCTGAAGCCTGGCTTGGAGAATATTAAGCATTACTTTACTAGCGTGTGAGATGAGTGCAATTGTGCAGTAGTTTGAGCATTCTTTGGCATTGCCTTTTTGGGGGATTGAATGAAAACTGACCTTTTCCAGTCCTGTTAGGGTATTACAGAATATTGAGCAGAGTTTCCTATGCTATACAGTAGGTCCTTGTTGGTTATCTATTTTAAATACAGTAGTGTGTACATGTCAATTCCAAACTTTCTAACCATCCCTCCCCACTTCCACCCACTGTAACCACAAATTCATTCTCTAAGTCAAACATCCTCTTTCTATGGAAACCTATTTTTAAAAACCCTCTTGAAGATTACTGCTGTCCCCTTGTCAACCAATGTCGCTTATCCTGCTCTAATTATTTTTTCTCTAATACACACTGATGCCCAACATTCCATTAAATTAACTTATTTGTTATATTTATCATTTATTGCCAGTCTTCCCCCATAAGAATGCAAGCCCCATGAAGACATGGATTTTTGTTATTTTTGTTCACTCAGGTATCACAAACACCCAGAGGAGACTTGGCATGTAATTAGTGATCAACAGATGTGTTGAAAACTAAATGAATGATGAACTGGAAGCAGAGCCAGAATATAGAATTTGTGAATGGCAGAAATCACTTAATATAGAACAAAAAGAAAAACCAACTTATGTCCATTTTTGACTATAAATCACACATTATGATGCTCTTCTCCTTTCCTACACGTCTTCATGCCCTCCATGCACTTTCCCCTGGAAACTAACCAAACATTCACAGAGTTCCTCTTGAGCAGGTAGGTGACAACATGCACCTTTATTCTCTAGAACTAAGGAAGGAGGAAGGAGATTTCCTCTAGTCCAGGCCCTGAGAGCAAAAAAAGATGAGGCCCTCCAGTGAACGTGAACCATCTGAGTAAGCAATTATAGAGAGATTATTTCTTCTCATAGCAAAGTCAGAACTCTTTTTTGCTCTTGACAATAAAAATTTAAGTGGCAGCCATGGTGTCAGATTTTGTGTCAAAACTTCAAGTGTTGGGGGAACAGTGAACTGATTGTTCACATACAGAAAATGACAAATGGTAGCACAAGAAACTAGTTTCCTGGAATAATCGTAAAACTGGAAGTATGAAAGGCCACAGGCATGAATCAATAGACTAAGCCAAATCATTCTCTCAACCGGAGTCTCTCTTTCTATTGTTAAAAATCAGATTAGCTTGAGATGTGTAACTATAAGCTCAGTGATTTTTAAACAATGGGAACTGATCAATTTCCTCTTTTCTTCTCCATTGAACAGACAAGCATGACCTATTCAGTTGAGATAAGGGCAAAAATTAGGAAATTGACCCAAATCGTGTGTGAAGCAGCACTTTCTCTCAGAAAGGAAGCAAACTCACTTGAGACTTTGAAAACTGCATTTTACTTGCCAGCCTGTCATGCTAAGAGGTGGATGAGAGAGAGGAAGATGGCTGATGAAGAAGAATGGGAGGAGGATGGTGTGCAAGAGTGACAAAAAAAATAAACTTATCTTATGAAAAGAAAGCTAAGATCTCACGTTTTGTTTTTTCCTGAGTTCTAACTATGGGAATAAATATCTCATGAGAGTTTATGTGTGCTCAGTTGCATCTGAGAGCTCTGTGGAGGCTCAGATGGTAAAGAATCTGCCTGCAGTGCGGGAGACCTAGGTTCAATCCCTGGGTTGGGAAGATCCCCAGGAGAAGGTGATGGCAACCCACTCCAGTATTCTTGCCTGGAGAATCCCATGGGCAGAGAAGCCTGGTGGGCTACAGTCCATGGGGTCCCAAAGAGTCAGATGCGACTGTCAGTTTCTCAGTCGTGTCCGACTCTTTGCAGGCCCATGGACTGTAGCCCACCAGGCTTCTCTGTCCATGGAATTCTCCAGCAAGAACACTGGAGTGGGTTGCCATTCCCTCCTTCCCACCGTATCTTCCCAACCCAAGGATCAAACCCAAGTCTCCCACTTGGCAGATGGATTCTTTACCACTGTGCCACCTAGGAAGCTCTATATTATTTTAAACCATTGAAACATCAAAGTTTGTAACAAATATGTTGTTCAAATTGTCTGCTGAACACTTAGGAAAAAAGAAGTATTAAAATTTCACTATGATTGTGGACTTTTCAATTTCTGTTTATGCAAATTTCAAACCTATGTTATTAGAATTCAGGCTTACAATTGCACCTTTCTGATTATTAAAACTTTCGTTAACTGTGATCCCCTTTGAATTTGGAAATGCTTTATGCCTTAAAGGTTTACTTTGTCAAACATTAATATAGTTATGCCAACTTCTTCTTTGTGGGGGAACAGTATTTGTGTGACTTTATCTTTTTTCTGTCTTTGATCTTCAACCTGAGTATTTTACTATGTTTTTCATAAATAGCATACATCCCAGTTTTCAATGTTTTCATCAAGGCTAAGAGTTTTTTTTTCTTTTTTTAAAGTATGAAGTTTCCACTTACATTGACTGTAATCACAAATAACCATCTTATGTTGTACTTTCTGTTTGGCATACTTTCTTCCTCCCCATTCTTGTCTTTTTTGGATAGACTGAGGATTTTAATATTGCTTGTTTCCCTTTATTTTTTTATCCTTATTAGATGTTATTCCACAATATTTTTATTAGTTACTCTAGAAATTTTAATACTCCTGATTAAATTCACGAAGTTCAAAATTAAATAATATTAAGACCAGAATCTTGGAATTTTTACTCCAAGCACCAACCTCAATTACCATCTAGATTTTCATTCTATTTGATTTTTTAACCCCATAAATTCTAATTTTTATAATAACTTATTCTGATAATTATTATTATTTTGTGCAACCTTTGCATAGATTTGCCTTCATTGTTTCTGTTTAACATGAGTTCTCTAGTAAATATTAGTAAATCAAGAGTGAGCCAAAGGGGATTAAAGAAAAGATATACAGCAATGAAAAATGATGTATTATCTCATTGGCTCCCACTTCACAAGGGCTGCCAGAGGAAACCACCCCGTGGCACAGTACATGGAAGAGTGGAAGGAGAGGAAGGTCATATATTTGGCTGCCTTCTGTCTCCTGGTTACAATAATGTTTGTTCCCTAGGAAATTAACTCCTCTTGAACTTCCAGGTTCCTCATCTGGCCCCCTGAATGGTACACTGGGATGCAGACACCCACCCTGCCATGTGGAGTTTCTTCTGAGTCTGAAAGTGGCAGAAATAGCCAGACACCAAATACAGTTGGTAAGCCTGGTGGCAAAACAGTGGCCAAGGAGGATAAGTCATCAGCGGTCCCCAAGTAGTGGAGCTACACAAGCTGGAGAGAGGGCCACAAGACTGCAGAACAGCCAAGGTAGAGCAAGTGACTGAGGGTCTGCGAAACTGATTAATTCCTTTACTTTCCTAAAAGTACACTTATGCAATGATTTTTTTTTCACTTTTATCCATCATAAATTAGTATCAGTAAAGTGTACTATGAATATTTAGCTTGTTGCCATAAATACTGTTACTGATATGCCAGCAAGATTGAAATTGCAGAAGAGAGTCTGCAATTCACCTCTTTGTGTGGCATTCCCATCCCTCTAGAGCCCTATGAGATTTGTTTTTCTGTACAATATTTGTTGGTGAGTTTATCAGAATAAAATCTCAGGAACAATCTCTTCAATCATAAGGCATTCAGTTTTGACATTAGTAGTAGCCTTCCCAGGTGGCTCAGTGGTAAGGAATCCACCTGCCAATGCAAGAGACACAAGTTCGATCCCTGGATTGGGAAGGAAATGGCAACCCACTTCATTATTCTTGCCTGGAAAATCCCATGGACAGAGATCCTGGTGGGCTACAGTCCATGGGGTCAAAAAGAGTCAGATGTGACTTAGCAACTAAACAACAAAAACGTGCCCTCCCACATATTTTATAGAATTTAGCATAAACCAAATACATACCTTTTAATACTTTTATGTTTTAATACTTGTGCTTGAGCAAGAAGCCTCACATTTTCATTTTTCACTGAGCCTCATAACTTCTCTTTTTTTATTGGAGATAATTGTGCAAATAAGATTTTTCAAATTAACAAATCTACCACATCCAAACACTGCGTGGCAGATAGATATGGAAACAGTAGAAACAGTGTCAGACTTTATTTTGGGGGGCTCCAAAATCACTGCAGATGGTGACTGCAGCCATGAAACTAAAAGACACTTACTCCTTGAAAGGAAAGTTATGACCAACCTAGATAGCATATTCAAAAGCAGAGACATTACTTTGCCAACAAAGATCCATCTCGTCAAGGCTATGGTTTTTCCAGTGGTCATGTATGGATATGAGAGTTAGACTATAAAGGAAGCTGAGTGCCAAAGAATTGATGCTTTTGAACTGTGGTGTTGGAGAAGACTCTTGAGAGTCCCTTGGACTGCAAGGAGATCCAACCAGTCCATTCTAAAGGAGATCAGTCCTGGGTGTTCATTGGAAGGATTGATGCTGAAGCTGAAACTCCAATACTTTGGCCACCTTGTGTGAAGAGTTGACTCATTGGAAAAGATCCTGATGCTGGCAGGGATTGGGGGCAGGAGGAGAAGGGAACGACAGAGGATGAGATGGCTGGATGGCATCACTGACTCAATGGACGTAAGTCTGAGTAAACTCCGGGAGATGGTGATGGACAGGGAGGCCTGGCGTGCTGCAGTTCATGGGGTCACAAAGAATCGGACATGACTGAGCGACTGAACTGAACTGAACCATATCCAATAGGTAAGAAGTAAATGTTCAAAACAATTGTCAGCAGTTGGAACGAGGCAAAAGGGGAAATGGAAGTTGTTTAGTCAAAAACTAGATGAAAAGCACTTTCTTGGCTATATTTTCATTAACATTACTTAACGAAAAGAAAGCATTTTTGAGTCAGACAGCATGCATGCTGAGCTGCTAAGTCGTATCTGATTCTTTGTAACCCCATGGACTGCAACCCACCAGGCTTCTCTGTCCATGGAATTTTCCAGGCAAACCTGGTATAAAATTCTAACAGTATCTGTGGAACCGTGTTAGTTTTCTAACACTGCCCATAACAAACTGTCACAAACATAGTAACCTAAAACAACACAAATCTGTCATAGTTCAATAAGTCAGAGATCTAACACAGGTCTCACAGGGCCAAAATCAAGATGTCTGCAGGGCTGAATTTGTTGCTGGAGCCACAGAGGAGAATGGCTTCCTGGCATTTCCAGCCTCAAGGTCCCACCACATCCATGGGCTTCTGACTCTCTTTCTCCATTTTCAAAGCCAGCAATGTCACATCTCTGACTCTTCTTCTGTCATCACATCTCTTTATAACCACAGCCAGAAGAATTCTTCGCACATGAAGACCTAATATGATTGAGACCACCTGGACAGTCCAAGCTCATCTCTCATTTTAAAGTCCTCAACCTTAACCACACCTGCAAAGTGCCTTTTGCCGTGTATGGTAACATATTCACAAGTTCTAGGAATTAGGACATGGAAATCTTGGGGGTGAGTGTGGTGGTTGGGGGTTGGCTACCATAGTAACCATACCAAAGTTAAATAAACTTTTCCAGGTCTCAGTTTTCTCATCTGTAAAATGGAGATGATTATATCAATGTCTAATAATTCCTGGCAAATAACAGAAATTTCACAAGCTCATTAAATGGAAGAATAAATATGTACATTATGAGGTTATTTGAAAGATTAAATTAGATAATGTTAAGTAAAATATCTAGAATAGTACTTAGAGCATAGTCTGGCCCCCAAATCAGCTGTTCCTACTGTCCACAGGGCACCATTCTAGATTCTTGAAAGAACAAATCCAAGCATGGAGCCCATGAAGCTGTAGAATCTGAGAAAGAAGCTGTAGAATCCTGAATAAAGCCTGCAGTACTAAAGACAAGATGTTCTCTTTCAAATCAACCAAGTCTGCGCTGAACTCTGTCCTCAAATAACCACTGCTATGCATGAGAGAATACATTAGCATAGAATTCACTCTAGTTTATATCACAAGGCAAAACTACTAACTGCTGGCCAGTTCCCTCCAGTTCACCATCTGTCTAATGTTAATCACTTTGGACCTACAGGTCCATGCTCCAGACTGAGTACTCTTTTTTATTTTATTTTTTGAGTTAAGCAACTGCCACAAGGAGATAAAAAGGCATCCTACCAGGTTCCACTGTGACACCCTTCCAATTCTCTTAGCTATCCTGATGTTTCTCTGAGCTTAAGAAATCCTAGTATTAAAACAGAAATGTACTCTCTGTGATCAGAATGACAGCTTAATCCAAGTGAGCTCCCCCAAACCGTTAATAGCTATCTCCCCAAATGTCAGTTTACGCTATGCCTCCATTCCAGAAAGAAAGATCACTAGTTCCTTGACAGTGTCATTTAATACAGTTTTGTGGGTCACCATTCACATAGCATGACTATTATCACTTGCCAGTTTATGTAGTTCTAAGCAGTCAAATATTCAACACATTTCAGAGTATACTCTATGGGCTAGAATCTTTTTTAAGTACCCAACTAAGGAAGGGGCTTCCCAGGTGGCTCAGTGGTAAAAGAATCCACCTGCCAATGCCAGAAATGCAGGAGATGTGGGTTTGATCCCTGGGTCAAAAAAAAATTCCCTGGAGGAGGAAGTGGCAACCCACTCCAGTATTCTTGCCATGGACACAGGAGCCTGGAAGGCTGCATACAGTCCATATGGCCGCAGAGTCAGACACTACGGAAGTTACTGAGCATGCACACAGCTAAGAAAAGCCTTTACCCTCCAAAAGAAAACTGACCATCGAGTTAATTATTCAGGTGTAATTTTAAAATTGATAATATAAGTCAGAGTATAAAAAATCCTTAAGCAACATATTTTAAGATTAGAGAGAATCTGATAGTTTGTAACTAGTTTTTAAAGATTTCCACCAGTCATTCTGTATGCTAACTCCAAGGGCTAACATATTCCAGTACTTTGAAAATATGCAACCAAATAGCCCGAGAGTTTCAAAATTTATGTGTTAAACACATGGAGAGATATAATACTTCTAGTTTATAAGCAAATAATAAAAGTATAATTATTTTAAGAAATTACCAAATTAAACTAAAATAATTATCTAGTAGATTAAATTGCAAGAAATAATTTTAGCTCTATTTTTATTCAACTTAATCAGCTAGATGTGTCACATATAAAAATCATAGCTCTATAATACTCAATTACTTGTTCCATCAAACACTCTAACCATGGCCTCACAATAAAATGGTGACAATTCCGAGAATCAAATGTGTTCTGACATTCTAAATTTTTTTCCATCTAAGTAAGGTAACAGCAGCCTACCCTACTGGTCAGCTATTGTAAGTAACAAAGCGCCCCCGAGTCACATGACTCAACATGACAGATGCTTAATTTGACACAACCTCATCGTCCTCATTGAGGTACACAGGTTGGGGGTGTGTCCACTATCTGGAACATTGCCAGTAAGTAGCACACAGAGAAGGGACTTGGAAATCCTATCTTGGTTCCTGAAATCAGTCCTGAATATTCATTGGAAGGACTGATGCTGAAGCTGAAGCTCCAATACTTTGGCCACCTGATGCAAAGAACTGACTCATTAGAAAAGAGCCTGATGCTGAGAAAGACTGAAGGCAAGAGGAGAGGGGGACGACAGAGGATGAGATGGTTGGATGGCATCACCAACTCAATGGATATGAGTTTGAGCAAGCTCCGGGAGTTGGTGATGGACAGGGAAGCCTGACGTGCTGCAGTCCATGGGGTCACAACGAGCTGCACACAGCTGAGTGACTGAACTGAACTTATCTTGGTTCTAACAGGCTCCTGCCTAGAAAGGACCCTCATCACTTCTGTTCCCTTTCTATTGGCCAAGTCAAATCCTGTACCTATGTCTAACTTAAGTGCCTGGAATGTGCTTGGAAGGAGGGAAGAATTATTGACGAACATTCTCAGTGGTTAGGATACAACAATCATTTTCCAGTTAAAACTATCTTCCATATAATGTAATTCATACTCCTCTGATACTGCTTCTTTTTCACTTTCAAATATCGACATCTTTCAGAACCTTATTAAGATGCTCCTCTCTAACACATAAAGGATTTACTTCCTAAAAGTGCAAACCTCTAGAATGCCTCTGTGCCTATTCAGACACCATAATTTATATGTACAGCAGAATGTCTTATGCATAAATGCCGACTTGCTGTTCAAATAAAATAAAATTCCAGCAGTGTTGCCATTTGGTCATAAAGCTCCTATTACATCTAAGGAAAGCGTTCATTGACAGCTTGACAGATTATTATATTTTACTCCCTAATAGTTATCAGCTAAAAATTCAGAGGACTTGTAGAGCAAGGGCACAGCCCTGTTGGAAACCAGAATTCAAACTGAGCCAAAATGGACTTCCTGATCTCACAGGGTGAGTCTGCAACACAGTCTACCAATCACTAAGCATTGGGATGATTTTTGCATTTTCTCTTTTAAAGGGAAGGTCAAAGCATTATCCTCAGGATGAAAATTAAATCCCACCTTGGAAAAGTTTGTTTTTAAAATGACACAGAAACAATTAACTTGGAGAAGATAATGGCATAACTTAAAGCAACTATGGGATCTAGTATCTCTATGCGTGTGTGTTCAGTTGTGTCTGACTCTTTGAGATTGCATGGACTGAAGCCCACCAGGCTCCTCTGTCCGTGGATTTCCAGGAAGAATATGGACCAGGTTGCCATTTCCTTCACCAGGGGATCTTCATGACCCAGGGATGGAAACTGCGTCTCCGGTATCTCTTGCGTTGGTAGGCGGATCCTTTGCCACTGAGCCACCTGGGAAGTCCTTGTATCTCCAGTATCATATGAAGAAAGTGATCACCTCTAGGCACTTTTATGAAGAATGATCGAGAATATCATATGGAATGTTTGAAAAAGTTTGAAGTCTATTCTAGATACAACCTTCCTGGAGATGCACTCTTATTTTCATTTCATATTGATTGCTTTCTTTTACTATTAATGGTAGTCTGTGGGGGCTTCCTTCAGGAGTGCACTAGCATAGCACAACAGTGCTGTGGAAAACCCAGACTGCAGATGAAGGTCAGTGGATAACAGAAGAATACTGCATCCTAGGGCTTCCCTGGGAGCTCAGCTGGTAAAGAATCCGCCTGCAATGCAGGAGACCCCAGTTTGACTCCTGGGTTGGGAAGATCCCCTGGAGAAGGGATAGGCTACCCACTCCAATATTCTTGGACTTCCCTGGTAGCTCAGATGGTAAAGAATCTTCCTGCAATGCAGGAAGACGTGGGTTTGATCCCTAGGTTGGGATGATCCCCCGGAGGAGGGCACGGCAACCCACTCCAGTGTTCTTGCCTGGAGAATCCTCATGGACAGAGGAGACTGATGGGCTACAGTCCATGGGGTCACAAAGAGTCAGACACGACTGAGCGACCAAAATATTGATTGAGCACACTTACCCATCACGATAAAATACTTCTATTACTTTGCTTATAAAGTTCAGTTTTCTTTTTTCATTTGGGGAGGTTGTACTTTCTGGAAATTCAAATGAGACTCACAGAAACATCTGGGAATTTTCAGCACTGCAGACAAAACAATAAATTCACTCTAAATCAGAAAGCCAGTAGGGTAAGGGCCATAGAGACACCTGCCAGGAAAGATGGGGATTGGGGTGGAGAAAAATATCCCAACAGAGCAAATAGCACCTGCAAAATGGCAGAGATAAAAGGATGAGTGAGTATTAACACATGCAACCACCTGAAACACGTTCAGGGAGACCAAATTCTGGAGCGGTGTGGAGAGTGGCAGTGTTGAGATTAGATCCTGCACAGCTTTATAAGCGTGTGTCAAGAATTTAGACTTAAAGGGCAAAGAAAACCTCTGAAGGGTGTTAAACAGACATAAGGCATGATTACGTTCATGGTTACACTTTTTCTTAATATAAAGACAGCATAAATTTCACATAGTCATATCCAGCTGTATCTGTTGTAGTTAGGAGAAACCAGCTTTATCTGGAGCTCCATTTGAAACCTGATCTCAAGCTGAGGCATTTTCCCCTCATTTCCTGGGAGCCTGAGTTCACACTATCCCACTAGGAGAGGCAAAACACGATGCAGTCAACTTTACTTACACAACCTGCCACGTTATTTTCAATGCCCTTACTGGAGTGTTAGTGTTTAGCTAGTTTCAGCCGCAGTTTATGACAGCACTCATTTCATTTACTGTTCCTTCCATGATGTCCATTTGCTTAGTGAATGTGATATGTTGGCATTGTTTTCGTTTCCTTGGTATTTGCTGTTTTGTTGGGATTTTTAATTAAGTTTAATGACTAAACACTGGAAGGTTATATATGCAGTTTCCAACAGTGAGCATATTCTCAAATGTAAAAAAACATAATACTTACAAAAGAAATTAACAAGAGCAGGTACACAGCCTCATTATAGAGACATTAATGTGGAGGAAATTGCCTACTAGTGGATGTTAAGATAACCAGCGTTTTCCTAATGTTAACTATTGAAGCAATCGTTAATTACAGAAATAACTGAGTTTATTTAAGAGGATTTCAAACGGATATCCATTTAGGGTAGCAGTGGTGCATGGTAATGTCTCTTTTTTAAATAAGATAATTATATATTCATTTTGGAGAATACACAGACTGCTCTGGAAAAATTTTATCAGTAGCAAAGGCAGATGGTAAAAGTGGATGTCCCTTTGCTCACACCTGTCAACAGCAACACGACTGACAAATTAAACCAGATCACTCTTTGTTGTGGCGACTGTTCCTGTGTATTGTAAGATGTCTGGCATCACCTCAAGTCTCCACCTACTCAACGCCAGCAGCGGCCACATGCCTGGCTGTGACAATCACAACCGTCTTCAGACGTTACCAAATGCCCCCGGCTCCTGAGAACGCAGCTCTGAACCCATCAGGGGACCAACTCAAAGGCTGCATTTATTAGGTGCCCTGGACTCGGGTGGAGAGGGACGGAGGGAGACAGATGGAGTCGATAGACTGAAAAGATGTACTGGGGAGGGAAAAGCTTCCGGGTTAGTGACGGACAGGCTGTGGGAGACAGCAGACGAAAACAGGAAGTGAGGCTGGGCGCTCGCTTTGTACCCTGAGCAACTGTGCTGCGCCACCTATTGGGCTAAACTGGGACTGCGGGGAACTGAGGCGGAAATTACGAATTTAATTTTTCACGCCGATTTTGGAGATGCCGAAGACGCTTCAAATTAAGAATTTTGTTAAGAACAAAACGTTGAGGATTTTCCTATGTTACAAAACCCACATGATCGGCCCCACCCCCCCCTCCCCGTCCCTCGTGACACTGACTTCAAGAGTCACTGCTGGTTCCCTCCGGCTGGCAGCCTTTGAGCCTGCTCCTCCCGCTGCCTGGCATTCTCTCACGCTGGGTCTTTTTACGACTGGCTTCTTCCCATCACTCGGGTCTATGTTTTCTTGACCCTTCCAACAGCTCCCTTATCCGAGCCGCTCTTTTTCCAGCATCTTTTTCTATTTTTTATTTGGTGCTTCAGTTCAGTCAGTTCAGTCGCTCAGTTGTGTCCGACTCTTTGAGACCCCATGAATCGCAGCACGCCAGGCCTCCCTGTCCATCACCAACTCCCGGAGTTCACTCAGACTCATGTCCATCGAGTCAGTGATGCCATCCAGCCATCTCATCCTCTGTCGTCCCCTTCTCCTCCTGCCCCCATTTCCTCCCAGCATCAGGGTCTTTTCCAATGAGTCAACTCTTTGCATGAGGTGGCCAAAGTACTGGAGCTTCAGCTTTATCATCATTCCTTCCAAAGAAATCCATGGGCTGATCTCCTTCAGAATGGACTGGTTGGATCTCCTTGCAGTCCAAGGGACTCTCAAGAGTCTTCTCCAACACCACAGTTCAAACGCATCAATTCTTCGGCACTCAGCCTTCTTCACAGTCCAACTCTCACATCCATACATGACCACTGGAAAAACCATAGCCTTGACTAGACGGACCTTAGTCGGCAAAGTAATGTCTCTGCTTTTGAATATACTATCTAGGTTGGTCATAACTTTTTTTCCAAGGAGTAAGTATCTTTTAATTTCATGGCTGCAGTCACTATCTGCAGTGATTTTGGAGCCCAAAAAAATAAAGTCTGACACTGTCTCTACTGTTTCCCCATCTATTTCCCATGAAGTGATGGGACCAGATGCCATGATCTTCGTTTATTAGGATCTAATTTTTTTTTCCTGTCTGGTCTTTGTTAGTGTTTCCCTACCAGAAACATGCTCCATGAAGCCTAGGCCTTCTTCACCTGTTCAGTTTTTTGTTTGTTTTAACCTCTGTATTCCCAGCGCCTTGAATAAGGTAAGACATTCATTCATCTATCAAATAAATCAATATGCCACAGACTGCCAGACTCAACAATTTCAAATCTACCTTGTTTTTTGCCTACATCAAAACTGTTCGTTTACCTGAGATCAATTCAGTTCAGTAGCTCAGTTGTGTCCGACTCTTTGCAACCCCATGAACTGCAGCATGCCAGGCCTCCTGTCCATCACCAACTCCCAGAGCTTGCTCAAACTCATATCCATAGAGTTGGTGATGCCATCCAACCATCTCATCCTCTGTCATCCCCTTCTCCTCCTGTCTTCAATCTTTCCCAGCATCAGGGTCTTTTCAAATGAGTCAGTTCTTCGCATCAGGTGGCCAAAGTATTGGAGTTTCACTTCAGCATCAGTCCTTCCAATGAATTTTCGGGACTGATTTCCTTTAGGATGGACTGGTTGGATCTCCTTGCAGTCCAAGGGACTCTCAAGAGTCTTCTCCAACACCACAGTTCAAAAGCATCAATTCTTCAGCACTGACCTTTCTTTATGGTCCAACTCTCACATCCATACATGACTACTGGAAAAACCATAGCTTTGACTAGATGGACCTTTGTTGGCAAAGTGGTGTCTCTGCTTTTTAATGGACAAGAATCCCTTAGAAGAAATGGAGTAGCCCTCATAGTCAACAAGAGAATCTGAAATGCAGTACTTGGGTGCAATCTCAAAAATAACAGAATGATCTCTGTTTGTTTCCAAGGCAAACCATTCAATATCATAGTCATCCAATCTATGAAGATCTACAAGACCTTCTAGAACTAAAGCCCAAAAAAGATGTCCTTTTCATCATAGAGGACTGGAATACAAAAGTAGGAAGCCAAGAGATAACTGTTATAACAGGAAAATTTGGCCTTGGAGTGCAAAATGAAGCAGGGCAAAGGCTAACAGAGTTTTGCCAAGAGAACGCACTGGTCATAGCAAACACCCTCTTCCAACAACACAAGAGAAGACTCTACACATGGACATCACCAGATGGTCAATACCAAAATCAGATTGATTATATTCTTTGCAGTCAAAGATGGAGAAGCTCTATATAGTCAGCAAAACAAGACCAGAGCTGAACGTGACTCAGATCATGAACTCCTTATGGCCAAATTCAGACTTAAATTGAAGAAAATAGAGAAAACCACTAGACCATTCAGGTATGACCTAAATCAAATCCCTTACGATTATACAGTGGAAGTGAAAAATAGATTCCAAGGATTAGATCTGATAGAGTCTCAGAGACTGAACCCAGGTCTCCTGCGTTGCAGGTGGATTCTTTACCAGCTGAGCCACCAGGAAAGCCCAAGAATACTGGAGTGGGTAGACTATCCCTTCTCCAGCGGATCTTCCCAACACAGGAATCAAACCGGGGTCTCCTGCTTTGCAGGCAGATTCTTTACCAACTGAGGTATTAGGAAGTAAAGTAAAGTAAAGTCACTCAGTCGTGTCCGACTCTTTGTGACCCCATGGACTGTAAGCTACCAGGCTCCACCCTCCATGGGATTCTCCAGGCAAGAGTACTGGAGTGGGTTGCCATTTCCTTCTCCAGGGGATCTTCCCAACCCAGGGATCGAACCGTGGTCTCCCACATTCTGGGCAGACGCTTTAACCTCCAAGCCACCAGGGAAGCCCATGGTATTAGGGAAGCCCCACCTAAGTTAGGATTTATTTAAATGGCATAACCATCTACTTCGTGGCTAAAAATATGAGTTATCTTTACTCCCTGCTCTCTCAATTCACACTCAATTTTTCTAAGGCTTTTCCATTCCACCCCTAAAATATCTCCAGTTCACACCTTCCATTTCCTTTTCAAGTCCAAAACATTTCAAGTGACTTCCTAATGAGTCATTTTCTACCTGTTGTTACTGAGTCTCTAAGCTACTCAAAAAGTTATCTTTCATAAAATATGAATCTTATTTCTCCTTTTTAAAGGTTCCAGTTACCCACAGGGAGAAAAAAAAGTTTTGTCCACACCATACATCATGTGGGATCTCCGTTCCCCAACCAAGGGTTGAACCTGGGCCCCTTGAAAGGCAGAGTCCCAACCACTGGACTGCCAGAGAAGTCTTTTAAACTTTTTAAAAAAGTTTAAAAGGAAAATCTTTTAAACTCCGTAACAGGCTTCTAAACCTATTCCCAGTCTGGGTCACTTCTTCCGCAGCTGTGTTTCCATTTAGTTTTTAAGCTTCATTTCTGTGGACTGACATGCACTGTGTGATTCTTTAGAGTGAAACTTCTGCCATTCCTTGAAAACCTTAAACTCTTTAAAATAACTATGTACTGGGGAATTCCCTGGTGGACTGGTGGCTAAGACTCTGCACTCCCAGTGCAGAGGGCCCAGGTTCAATCCCAGGTCAAGGAACTAGGTCCCACAGGCCACAACTAAAACTCTCACATGCCACAAAGAATATCAAAGATCCCACATGCCACAGCTAAGACCTGGTGCATCCAAAATAAATAAATATTTTACAGATAAACCGCTGAGCTTTTGTTCAAGCTATTTCTATGGACTGAAAGGCCCCTTCTCCTCCATTTATCTTCTTCAAATCCAGTTCAAACACCATGGCATCTGTGAAATTCCGTTATCCTATCTGTCAGAAGTAAATTCCTTCCCTTGTGCTCCTGGAGCCCAGACATGGGCATTTCTACACACAGCTCTTAACACCATCTGACCTAATGAAAGCTACTTTGTGTGTGTCATCCCTGTATTCCATCTTATGAGCATCTTAAAGGGTGGAGACTAACATGTTTGCTTATTCATCTTTGTAAATGTCCCACAGAGCCAAGCAAATTCTCTAAATAGATTAGCTCTCAATAGATGTTTGTAGCATTAAACATCTGAAGAAGCAGAGAAGCCTCTGGGACCATTTTAACCAGAGAACTTAAAGCCACATTCATTTTCTAAAGAACACTAAGTGCTTTCTTGTCTTGTCTTGACTCCTCAGCTTCAGTCTCTTGATGAATCTTCACATCTCACCCGGACATCATTTAAAAATCTCTGGTTAACGTAGCTGATACCTCACTTCAACTGGCAAGCAGAGAAAGCGAATGGTGAAGCCCAGAGTTTGAGCTAGCTACTTACAAATTCAGACTGGATTTTTGAAGGGTTCAAGCAGGAACAACCAGAAATTGTGTGCCTACAGATGTACATACTGAGAAGTACACAGAAATGCTTATGTAATATCATTGCCCCCAAAGTGGAACTTGAATCGAATCAGTCCTCTAGAATAACTCCCACTACAGAAAATTCAAGGGACAACAGATCGAGTTAAATAATACGACAAAGAGAATAAAGAAAACACCAAACTGGGGTAAATTCTACAGGAAAACTGATCTAGTTTTGTAACAGGTCAGTGGGAAAAGGTGAAGAAAGACTTTTTTTAAGCATAAAGAAGTTAAAAAGCAGTGTCAAAGAAAAAGAAAAAAAAAATCAGACATTCTAGAAGGACCCACCGATCATGAAATAGGTCTAAGAAGTTACGGAAAACAAAGGACATTTCTATAACCCCTCCCTGGACTCAGAGATCCTGCTTTCCTGAGCTGTGGCCTCTACGAGAGAAAAGAATATGATCACTAAGTTTTTCCTGACTCTCACATTCATCTTTAGTAAGTCTGCCAGACTTTCTGTACTTTGTGAGTTTTTTTTTTTTTTTGTTAGCCGTGCCGCGAAGCATGTGGGGTTTTAGTTCCCCAACCAGGGATCGAACCCACAGCCCCTGTAGTGGAACCTCAGAGTCTTAACCACTGTACTGCCGGTGAAGTTCCAAGTTTTCTGTACTTTGGTTTGATTTTCTGAAACACTGAGAAAGTAGCTAGTGGAGTAAGGGGAAAGCAACTGATTGAATGTCTTTTCTCAAAACAGTGACAACTCTAGTGTCAGACTCTGTTAGAGCAAATGAACTAGTGGTTAAATTCTCTGTTAAGAAACCAAGAACAGCTTTCCTGACTTGCCTCACTGAGTTATAGTGTGTGACAGAGAAGTTTAAAAGAGAAATAAAAATAGTGACTGCGAAAGACTCCCCCAAAAGATTCCCATTAACTGACCATCCTTTTTAAAAATGTAGTATCTTCCGTATCATCGCCAGCTTCCCGGATCCTACTGAGGTCACAGTCTACCAGTTCCTGAAAATTTTCTCATGACCACCTGGATGCCAATGCATATTGTTATCAGAGCGCAATCAAGTTCTTAACAGGGGAAAAAAGAGGGCTGGGGGGATTTCTTTCTTCCCTATGCTTTCATGCTTCCATCCTCAGATAAAACTGAAAGAAGGGGATGTTTGAGTATCTGCCCTACACTTTCAAGTGGAAAGTAAGCACAGAAAAAATGCATTAGCTAAAGTCACTGAATGACTTGAGACTATTTAAAGCTGTTCTTTATTTTTAGGTGTTGCCCTATGTATCTAACCACATAAGCTTGTAAGAGAGTAGAAAGAGCAGTAATCCTGGTTTTGCCACTAGAGGGAGCCAGAGTGGACAATTTCTCTGACGCACAGTTAAAAGGGAAATTGCAGACTGTTTTGCATGAAATTGAGGATAGGGGACGTGATGGCACTTTGTGATGACTCTGAAATACTACCTACATACGGAGAGTTGTTACTACAAGGTCTGTTGCCTCTCTGAATATTAATGGCTCCCATAAAGTTGTGTTAGAAAAAGAGACTGTTTTGTATTGACCACGTACTAGATAGAAAGTCAAATGCCTACCTACAAGTCTACAATCAAAATGCTTAAACATGGAGGAGATTGGTAGTGTATGGATTCAATAAATTTGTCAACTACAATTACACTTAACAAAATAGTCTAACAAATTGGTAAGCAGAATATACTAGCTATCCTTTTGGGGTCCCTGTAGATTGTTAATTCTCTGAAAGATAAAAAGTATATACCTATTTCTTTAATCAAATGAAAAAATATCAAACCCTGTAAGTAGGCTGGCACTTGCACTCTTAACAATAAATTAGAACCCTAAATGTTTTGTATTCTAACAGCACCTGTTGCTAAATGTTATCAAAGATCAAGCTGAAATCAAAGTCATATTATCCAGTAAATAGGAAAATTCACTTCTTTTTATTCTACTATTTACAATTTCATTCTCCTTGGGCATTATAATAGTAATATAACCCAGCATATATTAGGCACATATTAATATTATGTATCAGACATTATCCTAAGTTTTCTACACATGTTAACCCATCTATATTGTATATATTAACTATAAAGAGTTTTCACATCCATTCTAATTAACTTGGAATGATTTTCTCTTTATCACATTAAATTTTGTTTTATGTACATTTTCACCCATTCTGCGGATAAGTGAAAAATGTTCTCATCTACTAAAAAGGGGTTTCCACCCTGCTACAATGAAACAACATATATTTAAATGAACTCCAAAGGACTATAACTAACTTTGCCTCAGGTTTTATATAAAAATTTAAAAATAATTTATCCTTACCATAGTATGTAAGTTAGTGAATTTAAAAATATTAAGTAATTACTGAATCCAAATTTCTGAAGCAGTTTAGTCACTAAGTCGTGTCTGATTCTTGCAACTCCATGGACTGTAGCCTGTCAGGCTCCTTGTCCACGGGATTCTCCAGCAAGAATACTAGAGTAGGTTGCCATTTCCTTCTCCAGAGGATCTTCCCGACCCAGGAATCGAACCCAGGTCTCCTGCATTGCAGGCAGAATCTTTACCGACTGAGCTATGAGGAAAGACCCATAGCTGGGTCTTCTGAAGTAGAAACAATAAAAAGTGGGTATCTTTCTTTATAAAAATCGATTAAAATATATTCTACTTCTAATTAATACAACATACTAGTTATGATTTTCTGCAAAAAAGTTAAGAAAATCTATAAGGAATTCCCTGTATCTTAAATTACAAAAGGACAAATAATTTCCATCATAGATTTAATTTTCTAATACATCTCTCCACTGAGATTAATCAGAGATTCAGAGAGATTAAAAAGAGGTGGGCAAATGTAGATGGTTTGAAATATTCACCAAAGCCAAGAAATAAATTCTATACCTAACAAAAAACAAATACAAAGCATCCCATTTCAAAATGCACACTTGAAAAGTTTCCATCCATGCATTTAAGGACTTGACACGCCTGTTTGTGACCCAACGCCTGCTCACAGCTCACCTGGCTTCTGACTGCCGCAGACGACGGGGTGGGCGAGAACCTGCCTCAGCCCCCCGCCCTCCCCTCCCCACCGAAAGGTTGCTGTAAACTAGGAGCTGTGTATCTTTCTCCAGAAGCTAACTGCTCACTTAAAAATGGCACAAAGCATTTGGTAAACGCTGTGCTTCATACATTACAGGTAAATATCCCAATTATTTCAAGACCACCTATGATATAATCAGTTACTCTCTGTATTTCACAGTGAGGAAACTGAGGCTTAGATGGATCAAGGACTTTCTTGATGGTCACACAGTAAAGGGCAAAGAACAAAATCAAATCCAACCCTGTCTGATTCCAGAGCCCATTGTCTTAATCATAGCACTGCTGCTGTTGCTAAGTCGCTTCAGTCGTGTCCGACTCTGTGCGACCCCATGGACATCAGCCCACCAGGCTCCCCTGTCCCTGGGATTTTCCAGGCAAGAACACTGGAGTGGGTTGCCATTTCCTTCTCCAGTGCATGAAAGTGAAAAGTGAAAGTGAAGTCACTCAGTCATGTCCCACTCTTAGCGACCCCATGGACTGCAGCCTACCAGGCTCCTCCATCCATGGGATTTTCCAGGCAAGAGTACTGGAGTGGGGTGCCATCGCCTTCTCTGAATCACAACACTACATTACCTAAATGTGACATGCTCCAATAGAGAGAATTATAATTGGGGTGTTGACTTCCTGATTCAGGTTATTTATGAATCTTATTTTATAGAATATAGAATATGTATTCCCACTTGATAGAGTATTACCTATTTTTTAAGATTATTACTCAAAAGTATAAATCTCTGAAAATTGCTATTGATTTTGAAATGTGTGTATCATGGACACTTACTTCAAGGATAAGCTCTGATTATTCTTACAAGCATTAGTAACCACTAGACCATTCAGGTATGACCTAAATCAAATCCCTTACGATTATACAATAGAAGTGACAAATAGATTCAAGGGATTAGATCTGATAGACAGAGTGCCTGAAGAACTATGGACGGAGGTTCATACCTCCATACAAGAGGCCGTGATCAAGACCGTCCTCAAGAAAAAGAAATGCAAAAAGGCATAATGGTTGTCTGAGGAGGCCTTACAAATAGCTGAGAAAAGAAAAGAAGCTAAAGGCAAAGAAGATAAGGAAAGATATACCCATTTGAATGCAGAGTTCCAAGGAATAGCAAGGAGAGATAAGAAAGCCTTCCTCAGTGATCAATGCAAAGAAATAGAGGAAAACAATAGAATGGGAAAGCCTAGAGATCTCAAGGGAGAAGGCGATGGCACCCCACTCCAGTACTCTTGCCTGGAAAATCCTATGGATGGAGGAGCCTGGTAGGCTGAAGTCCATGGGGTCGCTAAGAGTGGGACATGACTGAGTGACTTCACTTTCACTTTTCACTTTCATGCACTGGAGAAGGAAATGACAACCCACTCCAGTGTTCTTTCCTGGAGAATCCCAGGGACAGGGGAGCCTGGTGGGCTGCCATCTATGGGGTCACACGGAGTCAGACATGACTGAAGCGACTTAGCAGCAGCAGCAGCAGCAGAAATTTCAAGAAAATTAGAGATACCAACGGAACATTTCATGCAAAGATGAGCACAATAAAGGACAGAAATGGTATAGACCTAACAGAAGCTGAAGATATTAAGAGGTGGCGAGAATACATAGAAGAACTATACCAGAAAGATCTTCATGACTCAGATAAACACAATGGTGTGATCACTCACCTAGAGGTAGACATCCTGGAGAGTGAAGTCAAGTGGGCCTTAGGAAGCATCACTAAGAACAAATCTAGTGGAGGTGATGGAATTCCAGTTGAGCTATTTCAAATCCTAAAAGATGAGCAACTGAACTGACTGAACTGAACTGAACAAGCATTAGTATAATTACTTATGTATTACTCAGTTATCATTTAAATTCATGAATAGTATTCCAATTATAATTAACAATTCTAAACAGCTCTGTAAGAGTCTTGTTAAATATTTATGCTGTTCTCCCCCATGCTTTTTTTAAAAAGATTTTCTGAATTCAGTGATTTGAGAATCATTGGAATTTAGGAAACTAGGCACCCCTCTTCAGTTCCATTACTAAATTTCCCCTAAAACATTAAGCAGATAAGTTTAAATACCCTGCACAGTAAGAAATGTAACTGGCAGAATGCTGCTGCTGCTGCTAAGTCGCTTTAGTCGTGTCCAACTCTGTGCGACCCCATGGACATCAGCCCACCAGGCTCCCCTGTCCCTGGGATTCTCCAGGCAAGAACACTGGAGTGGGTTGCCATTTCCTTCTCCAGTGCATGAAAGTGAAAAGTGAAAGGGAAGTCGCTCAGTCGTTTCTGAATCCCAGCGACCCCATGGACTGCAGCCTACCAGGCTCCTCCATCCATGGGATTTGCCAGGCAAGCGTACTGGAGTGGGGTGCCATTGCCTTCTCTGACTGGCAGAATAAGTGGACTATATATGTGTTTGTTTAGTTTTCACTGTAAATTTAAGAATCTATGTGACTAATAATTTCTAAGATTAAAAATGAATTTTCCTAAAGTAATTATTCAGTGAAAAGAAGGCACTTATTTATATACTTCTCTATTTGCATAGGTATTCATTACACACTTTAAAAAAAAGATTTCTTTATTGACTTCTTTTATTTCTGGCTTGGTGGGTCTTCACTCAGGTTATCTCTAGTTGTGCCAAGCAGGGGCTACTCTTTCTGCAGGGTGTGTGTTTCTCATTGCTGTGGCTTCTCTTGCTGTGGAGCACGGCTCTAGGCCTGTGGGTTTCAGTAGTTGCAGCTCCCAGGCCCTAGAGCATTGGCTCAGTAGGTGTGGTCCATGGGCTTAGTTGCTCCACGGGGTATGGGATCCTTCCAGACCAGGGATCAAACCAGTGGCCCCTGCATTGTTAGGCGGCCTCCTCACCACTAGACTACCAGGAAAGCCCTCATTGTATGCTTTTAAATTTTCCTCAAATTCTAAAATCCTGGCTCATCCCTGGCGACAGCAGGATTTCAATTCCAGGGATAGTCTGGAATCATCACCGATACATAGCATCAAAGACAACAGCAAGGCCATTTTGCAGGTGCAGGAACAATCTTCATGATAATTCCAATCCTGAGTCTATTTTAAAATCTACTCACCAGCACTCCAATGAACATGATGATTTGGTCCAGCATGGTCTATCCTGTCTCCATCACTAGCTGTTTACCTCAGTGATGAGTTGCTCTACAAAACCTCTAGAATTCCAGAACTGGAGAATAAACCATAGGGATCACCTCTATATAACAACTTACTCTTTGTATAAATGAAAATCTGAGATCGGGAGACATAATTTGCCTAAAGTGAAAGTGAAAGTCACTCAGTCGTGTCCAACTCTTTGTGACCCCACGGACAATAGAGTCCATGGAATTCTCCAGACCAAAATACTGGAGTGGGTAGCCTTTCCCTTCTCCAGGGGATCTTCCCAACCCAGGGATAGAACCCAGGTCTCCCGCATTGCGGGTGGATTCTTTACCAGCTGAGCCACAAGCGAGTTTGCCTAAAGTCACTTCTTTTATAAACTTGACTTTGATACTGAATTTCATAGAATCACATGAGAACTAAGTTGCGTCAAAAAAAAAAGTACACCTTCAAATTTGAGAAATTCTATATTAATAAGAGGACCAGTGGATGGGGTTGAATTCTGGTTTCATCAGGCTCTGAGTTTGGACAATTGGCATAAATTCACAGATCTCAGTTTTCTATTCTATAGAGTAAGCAGTCAATTACTCTTGAAATCTCTGATACCCTTGAGCAAATGAAGAAGGCAAAAAGTTTACTCATGATTATTGAATGTGGAAGAAAACTTAATTACTAGACTGTAGGCACTTTAACTGGAGGCATTTAATTAATAATAAGAGCTAACATTCATTATTTATTATGTTCTAAATACCGAGTTAACTGTTCTACATGTTTCTTTTTTCCTCACAACTTTGAGACAGATTCTGTTACACTGACCTTGCAGGTGAGAAATTGAGGCTTAGGTTAAGCAGCTCAGCCAAGGTTTCCAAATATTAAATGGAGCAGCAAAAATTTAAACCTAGATTTAGTCTAACTCTAAAGCAATGGTTTTAAATACTGCACTGCCCTTTGGATAATTCATTTTGTTATCATATTTCTTAACCAGTCGCTCTTCTGGACTTTTTTTTCCTTCTGAGAACAACCACGCTTGTCCACGACTCTTGATAAAATCCAATTCCTATCTCTGTGGGCAGCCATTCACTCCATTTCCGTTCCTGCTGGCATCTGTAAATTAGCCTCTGGTAATTATCTGTGTAGGAAGCAGCAGACAGTGTACAGAACAATGTAACTGTTGGTCAGATTCCAACATGGGAATTTAGCATTCTTGAGTCATAAATCAACGTACGATGGCCCAACTAGAGGATGTATTTGCTCAAGCTTTAAAAATAGGCTTAACTGCAAAGCTGTGTTCAAACACAGCTTCTTATACCTGCAACAGTAAATTCTCACTCTGCAAGAAAAAAACAGATGTTCACATCTTACCCTCAAAGAAAAGTGGTACCCACTCTGTTTGACCAGATGGTGAACTCAATGTGGGGGTCATCTGTTTTCCCTTGAGAATATACTATATTCAGTTCCAGAAGCCATATGCAGACACTTGAAATGTAGCCTTAGAAATAATCTTCATTCCAAAGTTAAGATTTAGACCTAGTCGCAGGAGAACAACTTCCTAAGAGGCCTGAAAGTTCAATGTTATGTTTCATTACATCCTTACACTGTGGAACGCTCATAGTTTAATTTATAAACATTGTTTTCTCTTTAAGGGAGCCAGAGACATGGGAGAGATGAAATGAACAACCCAAGAGAGTAAGTAATCTTAAGCTAAAGCCACTGGCACACTACAGTCTATTGGCCAATCTGCCTGCCATCTGTTTTTGTAAATAAAGTTTTATTGGAACTCAGTTTCACAGTCCACAATTTTTTTTTTCATGCTATTGCAGCAAAGCTGAGTAGTTGCAGCAGAGACTGTATGATATGTAAAGCCTAAAATATTTATCATCTGGGCATTTTATAGAAAAAGTTTGCTGACCACTGGCTTCCATGATGAATCAGAAATCGTCACGGACATACTTCTTTGGAGTTTCTTATAAGAATACATCTGTAAATGAAAAAGCAGAAGGCTCAGGTCAGGTTACCCATTTGGTCTCGCTTAAGAAGCCAACCCAGCAATCTAGAATCGGCTCCTCTGACACAAGTTCCATTAGCAGATATTTACTGTGCTCTTTCCATAACTTCATATTCTACCATCAAAATGGCTCTCCTGGTAGAGGCATCTTATGACATGTCATACTTGTTAAAATAAGATGTGAAGGGAAAGAAAGGAAGAATGCCCGGCACCATGAATAACACATCTGTGGGCACAGAAGACATCTTTTGCTTCACAGCTGTTCTTAGGGCTGGCCTTATTAGCCCTTTACAAAGTATGTCAAAATATAGGAGATCATGTAAGCCAAGTCTAATCCAGGGCCTGAGATTAGGTCCTAAAAGTGAAGAATGAAAAACACAGGACTACTGATCCTTAGGTCCCAGTAGAGATGGAAGACAGATTCAAAGAAACAGCACTTACCAAAAATGAGTCAAAGAAACAGCATTTAGCATAAATGAACCAGATCCTGCGAGAAAAGATGGTTCTCATTCTCTACTGAGGCTTTCGTCTTTCTTTAAACTCCTCTAAAGTACCTGTCTCTTTTATCCCTGAATGATGTTGGAATTCCACTGAGAAAGTACCAACATAAATTAAGAGTGACAGACCACTAAGGAAACAAACCCTAATTGATTTTTAACTTCAGAACACTAGACTCTTGAAATTCTAAAACTTAAACATCTCCTGAAACACAAATTGGTATTGCATGCTTTGTAAGACTGCTGAACTGAAATGAGTCACTGAAGTAATGAGTGAGCACAGGCGACAGCCCTTCTCTCGAGTCTCAAAATAGCTTCATAATGCTCTGTTCACCTTCTAGATGAAGCAATATTTCTCATGTGACTACAAAAATAGTGCCCCGAGGAAAACTACCTGCTAGTGCTCACGACAGAAGAGAAAAAAAATTAAAGATGGCAGTTCAGTGGTTAAGACTCCACGTTTCCAATACAAGGGGCACCGGTTCAATCCCTGGTCAAGGAAGTAAGATCCTGCAAGCTGCAAGGCATGGTCAAAATAAATTTAAAAAAACTAGAGAGGAAAAATGTGATGAAAATGTAGTGGGATGAGATGGAGGAGATGGATCAATGGGGGTCTAGAATTCCATCTGAGAATTCACTGAGAAATGAATTATCTACTCACTGGTTTTCTTAATTTTTATCATTTATTTTTATTACTATTATTTTCATGTCTTCTGATGAAAATATGTATGCATTTTGGGGGTTTACACCAACCATTGGGTCATAGGATATGTGCCTATTCAACGCTAGTTCAGTTCAGTTCAGTCGCTCAATCGTGTCTGACTCTTTGAGACCCCATGAATCGCAGCACACCAGGCCTCCCTGTCCATCACCAACTCCCAGAGTTCACTCAAACTCACATCCATCGAGTCAGTGATGCCATCCAGCCATCTTATCCTCTGTTGTCTCCTTTTCCTTCTGCCCCCAATTCCTCCCAGCATCAGAGTCTTTTCCAATGAGTCAACTTTTCGCATCAGGTGGCCAAAGTATTGGAGTTTCAGCTTTAGCATCATTCCTTCCAAATAACACCCAGGGCTGATCTCCTTTAGAATGGACTGGTTGGATCTTCTTGAAGTCCAAGGGACTCTCAAGAGTCTTCTCCCACACCACAGTTCAAAAGTATCAATTCTTCAGCGCTCAGCTTTCTTCACAGTCCAACTCTCACATCCATACATGACTACTGGAAAAACCATAGCCTTGACTAGACAGACCTTAGTCGGCAAAGTAATGTCTCTGCTTTTGAATATGCTAACTAGGTTGGTCGTAACTTTTCTTCCAAGGAGTAAGCGTCTTTTAATTTCATGGCTGCAGTCACCATCTGCAGTGATTTTGGAGACCAAAAAAATAAAGTCTGACACTGTTTCCACTGTTTCCCCATCTATTTCCCATGAAGTGATGCGACCAGATGCCATGATCTTCGTTTTCTGAATGTGAGCTTTAGGCCAACTTTTTCACTCTCCTCTTTCACTTTCATCAAGAGGCTTTTTAGCTCCTCTTCACTTTCTGCCATAACAGTGGTGTCATCTGCATATCTGAGGTTATTGATATTTCTCCCAGCAATCTTGATTCCAGCTTGTGCTTCTTCCAGCCCAGCATTTCTCATGATGTACTCTGCATAGAAGTTAAATAAGCAGGGTGACAATATGCAGCCTTGACGTACTCCTTTTCCTATTTGGAACCAGTCTGTTGTTCCACGTCCAGTTCTAACTGTTGCTTCCTGACCTGCATATAGGTTTCTCAAGAGGCAGGTCAGGTGGTCTGGTATTCCCATCTCTTTCAGAATTTTCTGCAGTTTATTGTGATCCACACAGTCAAAGGCTTTAGCATGGTCAATAAATCAGAAATAGATGTTTTTCTGGAACTCTCTTGCTTTTTCCATGATCCAGTGGATGTCCTTTTCATTATAGGGGAATGGATTTCAAAATTAGGAAGTCAAGAAACACCTGGAGTAACAGGCAAGTTTGGCCTTGGAATACGGAATGAAGCAGGGCAAAGGCTAATAGAGTTTTGCCAAGAGAACACACTGGTCATAGCAAACACCCTCTTCCAACAACACAAGAGAAGACTCTACACATTGACATCACCAGATGGTCAACACTGAAATCAGATTGATTATATTCTTTGCAGCTAAAGTTGGAGAAGCTCTATACAGTCAGCAAAAACAAGACCAGAGCTGACTGTGGCTCAGATCATGAGCTCCTTATTGCCAAATTCAGACTTAAATTGAAGAAAGTAGGGAAAAACACTAGACCATTCAGGTATGACCTAAATCAAATCCCTTATGATTATACAGTGGAAGTGAGAAATAGATTTAAGGGACTAGATCTGATAGAGTGCCTGATGAACAATGGACTGAGGTTCATGACATTGTACAGGAGACCATCCTCATGGAAAAGAAATGCAAAAAAGCAAAATGGCTGTATAGGGAGGCCTTACTAATAGCTGTGAAAAGAAGAGAAGTGAAAAGCAAAGGAGAAAAGGAAAGATATAAGCATCTGAATGCAGAGTTCCAAAGAATAGCAAGGAGAGATAAGAAAGCCTTCCTCAGCGATCAACGCTAGTAGATACTTTCAAATAATTTCCAAAGTGGTCATACCAATTTACACTCCCATCAGCACAGTATGAGAATTCTATTGGCCATCTCCCTTACCATTCTGGACAACACTTGACTTTTACAGCTTTTCTCAATTTAGCTGTTCTATATGTGTGTATACGTATGTATCATGTTGTGATTCTTAATTTGGATTTCCCCGATGGCTAGTGAATTCTACTTCTATTTCATGTTTGTTGCCATATGGATATTCTCTTTTAGATTTGACTATTTCTTCCATTTTCTATCAGTCATTTTGCCTTTTTCTTATTAATCTGTAGGCACTATTATTGGGTTGGCCAAAAAGTTCATTAGAGTTTTTCTGTAAGAGGCTATGGGAAACCCCAAACGAACTTTTTGGCCAATCCAATATACTTTACAGATAGAAGTCCCAGTTGAGGCTTGCCCTTTCACGACCTTAATTATTTTTTTTTAGCACATTCTTAATTTTAATGTGGTCCAGTTGATCAATGCTTCACTTATGACTGACCCATTCGGGCAGTATTGTGAATACTCTTAGGAAATCTGTCCTGGACTTCCTCCTCCCAGATAATAAAAATAATCTAGGGGAGCATATGATAAATGCATAATTCAGACAAGAGATATCATATATGCAGTTGAACATTGAACAACTGGAGGGTTAGGGACACTGACCCTCTGGTCAAAAATCCGCATATAACTTATTATTAGAGTCAGCCCTCCCATATTTATTCAATATACTTGTATCTGAGTATCCATATCCACAGATTCAGCCAACCATGGTCACGCAGTGCTATAGCATTTTCTATTGAAAAAATATGTGTTTTAGTGGACCCAAACAGTTCAAACCCATTTTGTTCAAGGGTCATCTGTATACATATACATACAACCTTCATCCCTTAAAGCAAACCCTCACCATTTTAAATTCTCTGAAGTTTATTAGGCCTGACTTTTCAGGTTGGAGAAGAGATGCGGTTAGATTGTATAACATAGAGACTTCAGGGAACCCTCCATTCCTGTGTTTAGCCCCTTGACCCAAGCTCATCCTCGTGGTACCTGTTGCTGGCAAATCCTGAACAGATCTGCATTCTCATCACAACATTTGGTTCCCATCTTCCCCTGTCTTGTTTTCAGCCTTCCAGAAATGTGTTGACATCTGTCCATTGTCAGTTCTTCTCCCATGCCCTAAAGTCTTAGGGTTTTACTCATTTTACTATCCATTAAGTGTGAATTGAGAGGGGCAGAAAGGTAATGGCTTCCATCCATCATTTCACAGCACATTTATCCTTACCTTTTTAACCATCCCCTTCTTCTCTAAGTACTTATTCTTGCAGTTCTTTCCCCAGCTGCCTGTATTCCTCTGAGGTTCCCTTCCAGCCCATATGGTCAACTCTCCACCTTCATTCTTTCCTCATTCTTCCCATCTTGATCTCCTGTTAACCTCTTTCAGTGGAGAACGTCTTAGATTCAGATTAAGAACAGACTAGACAGAAACGTTAAGTATGTTTCAGAATTTGGCGGTTGCTTTCTGAGAAGCCAGCTGACTCCTTCCCTTGAGAAGAGGCTGCTGTCAAAGTCCTAGGGAGCTAGTCTGCCCTGGTTGCCGGCCCATCCCTCATACGGGTCTCCCGGGTCACACTCAGGTCCGGTTAGTTTATCATTCCTGGAATGTTCAGGAATGCTCAGGAATATTCAGGTCTCCATGGTAACTACTTCCACGGATTCTCACTTTTTCCATTTTAGCTGTTTAACAGAGCACTGAAGCCTGTAAACTTCTCTGTAATTCTCTGAGATTTCTTGCTGCTTTAGGACAGTATACTAATCCCATCAAATATCAAACCAGAATTCCTGAAAGTTTCTTTGGGTGAGCACGTGACCTGGTACCAACACAGGAGCTACACTCACTCCTCAGGAGTTCCCACACAGCTTCTGGCTCTCAGAACCATCTCTGTGCCGCTGGTTCACACATGTACATTCTGGCCTCAAGACGTGTGTACAACTCTCTACTCCACAATGCTACTTGGTTGTCTAACTGGACCAACACCAAGCCTTCAGTTCCAACACATTTCTTCCAACTTGTTCCTCTCATAATCCTCACATCTGAGTAAACTGCAACTCCATCTTTCCAGCTGCCCAAGCCAACTAAATGTCTTGTAAATGAATTTAAACCATGTCTGTGTATACACATAAACACATACTCACATTGACAGATATACACAATGGAAGACTATTCAGCCACAAAAATGAAGGACATGCTGCCATTTGAGACAACAGAGATGGCATTTTCAGGGCATTTGGCTGAGTGAAAAAAATCAGAGAAAAATACTATATGATCTCACTTACCTGTGGAATCAAAATAAAAGCCTAAGCTCATATAAAGAGAGATCAGATTGGTGGTTACCAGACTTGGGGGCATTGGGTGAAGGTGGTTAAAAGGTCCAAACTTCCAGCTACAAGCTAAACAAGTTCTTGGGATGTAATGTACAACATGATGACTGTAGGTAACAATACTGAAAGTTACGAAGAGAGTAGATTGTAAAAGTTCCCAGCACAACGGAAAGAAATGTGTAATTATGTGAGGTGACGGATTTACCTGAACTTATTGTGGTAATCATTTCACCATACATACACATATAAAATCTTCATGTCGTACACCTTACACTTATACATTATATGCCAACTGTATCTCAATAAAACTGGGGGAAATTTTATAAATTACAAAAAAATTAAAATACCAAAAAATTTCCTTCATGTCGTCTAGTCTCAACAGTCAGAACAATCCTTCCAACATTTCAGTCAGATCATGTCACTTCTGTGCTCAGAACTTTCCTCTGGATCCCCATCTTTCTCAGAGCAAAAGCCTACAGACCACACGTATCTGGCTACCACATCCCACACTTTCCCTGCTGCCTACACCCCTCCAGCCTTGCCTCCCTGTTTGTTAAGCACACAAGGTACAATGCTGCCTCAGGGTCTTTGCACTTGCTAAACCCTCTGTGTGGAATGCTCTCCCTTTAGATATTCCCAGGGATAATTTTGTCACTTTCCTTAAATTTCTGTTCTAGTGCCTTCTTAATATTAATAGTAAGCCAATTTATACAATAAATACTCCCCATCTCCCAGCACGGACATAAACACACACACACGCACACACCTTAACTTGTCCAGTTTTTCTCTGTAGCACTTCCCACCATCTAATTTGCTGTGTGCTTGCTGTGTATCTCCCCGCTTTAGAATAGAAGATCAGCGTGATGGGACAGAGGAGCCTGGTAGGAGGCCGTCTATGGGGTCGCACAGAGTCGGACACGACTGAAGTGACTTAGCAGCAGCAGTGATTATTTTGTTCACTGTATTATTCCTAGTATCCATTCTAGAACAAGGTTAGACATAGAGAAGTCATTTGGTAAATACTTACAGAGTGAATGCATGAATACATGCTAATATATTTGTAGATTTTTCCTGATCGAATACAGAAGAAAAACCTAAGTGGTAACCTTGTGAGAAAGAGAGAGACTGAGGGTGAAGTGGGAAGGGATGTTCTGTTCCTCTTTCAGGCCTTAATATATTGTTTGATTTATCTGCATTATGTCATATATTAAATTATATTCTATTTTCTAATTATATTGCATTTTGTCTTGGCCCTGTAATTCTGTACACTAAAAATAATAAATGACTTTTAATATAAAAGATACTTGCAATGACACTCCCCGCCCCCCCACCTCAGTGGTCCATCCTTTCCCTGGATCAACAACGTTAAATACCTATCCCCACCAGTCCACTGCCCACCAGTCTTTTCCCTCCAGGAGTCCACTCTACTGCAGTCATGACCCATTCTAAAGGATTTGTAATGATTATAAGAACATAAAATTAGCAGAGTGCCCTTATTACCAACAAGCATCCCTGCCATTAACTCTGGGATGACCCTAGCCTAAAACATTTCTGAGTTCACCTCTGTTCCCAAGCAAAGTGTTCAGCCCACGAGTTACATGTAGCAGCTTCTTGCTGTGTCTTTCCCGTGGATGTCAACTTCCCTTTTATGTCAGCCCTTCCCCTGGGATCCTTCACCTCCGAGGCTCGGAGGGGCAGTAGAGCAGAGGCGGGTGGAGGAACTTACCCCTCTTCCTTCGTCCCTTCCACTTCACCCCCAGATGTACTTTTCATTGATTTATTTTACTTCCTTTATTTAGCATTAAATCTTTTATATCAAGTTATTTTTCTGAATTATCTATTTATTTACTTACCAGCACTGTAATATAAAGGGTATAGCTTTATAATAAGTGATAGCAAATATTTTAAGTAGAATCAAGTATGACTGTTTCTGCCTCATTATGTTTCTTTTTCAGCATTTTTCAGTGCTGTTCGTAGTGCTTCATTCTCCAGTGGGGAACAGGGTTTATCTCCATTCTGGAACTCATGTGTTTTCCATGTATTTGCTATTTATCTCTTACTGTGCTTAACTAACATGATCTCAGCTTTTTTTTTTTTTTTCAGTGTGTCATAGGCACCTGTTTATTTGTCTAAGTAATGATGTTAAAAAAAAATGTTCTGTTCAGAAATACAAATGTCCTGATAACAACAACACTCAAAAAGCATGGGACTTCCATGGCGGACCAGTGGTTAAGACTTCACGCTTCCAATGCATGGGGCGCATGTTCGATCCCTGGGAGGGGAATTAAGATCCCACAGTTTGCAAGGCATGGCTAAAATAAGTAAATAAGATAGAAAAACAAACCACCAGGGTCTCTATAAACTGCAAATGTTCAATAGGAGAGACTTAAGCGTTCGGGGTCGTGCAGATGCTTCCTCAGAGTCCTTCTTCTTCGGTCGTCATGGTTTTGGCTGGAGTGAGCAGAACAAAGGGAAAGATGACAGGCCGGCAGCCTGGGAAAAACAGGCAAAGTGCTGAGGTAAGGATATGAGGCTCCTAACACTGGATCCGTGCCAATGTGATAAGATGAACCCATCTCACCAGAGTCTTGTGGGAATGAGGTAATCAAAATTATGCTCTGGCTTATTATGCACAGAATGATGAACAGATGTTTTCCATCTCCTCTGAGGAGCCAACAAGTGGGAAAGGGCACACACTGCAGCATCAAGTAGGTAACAGTGTTTCTGCAACTTTCATGCATATCAGCATCACCTACTGAAGCAGACTGTCTCAGGGGGAGGGGGAACTATTTGCATTTTTAGCCAGCACCACAGGTGATTCACACAGAGGAGGCTGATGGACCACATTTATGTAAATTCTGCACATGAACTCAGTTGAAGGAAGAACTTTCTAGAAGCTGGGAACTAAATCTCTGGAGTAAGATGGTGGGAATTCCCAAAGTAGTAGAACAGGGAGCCTGCTTTTCTAGTGACTCGTGTTCTGGTAAGCAGGAGGGAGGGGATTTTGAGGCCAAAATGTTCTGTTTTTAAGAATAAAATCTCTTTGGCTGCATCGGCAGGAGGTCAGGAAGTGAAAACCAGAGTGGAAAGAGGTCCAAACGGAGCCTAACATGGTTAGTGTTTGTCTCTCCTCAACATAGACTGGCAGAGTAAACGTCACCATGTTGCTTTACTCTCTGTAGTTCACTGGGCATGATTTTCTTCATGAAAAAAGTGACATTAGCCTAGAATTTCTAAGTGTCCTTAGTTTTCTATTGCTTTGTAACAAATTGCCAGAAACTTAGTGGCTTGAAAGGAAACAAGTGTGTTACTTCACAGTTTCTGGAGGTCAGAAGGCCAGGCTTGGCAAGGCTGGATTCTCTGCCCAGAGCCTCATTGGGCTGACATCAAAGTGTCAGCTTGGGCTGTGTTTCTCATCTAGAGTTTGGAGTCTTCTTCTGTTATGGACAGAAATGTGTCCCCACAAAACTCATGGAGCCCTAACTCCCCAATGTGACTGTATTTTGGGATAGAGCCTTTAGGAAGTAATTAGGGTTAAATGAGGTTATGGGGTGGGGCTCTAATCTGAGAGGGTTAGTGTCCTTTTTTTTTTTGTTCACTTACAATTTTATTAGCTTATACTGCCCCCTAGGCTTATAACTGGAGAAGGCAATGGCACCCCACTCCAGTACTCTTGCCTGGAAAATCCCATGGATGGAGGAGCCTGGTAGGCTGCAGTCTATGTGGTCACTAAGGGTCAGACACAACTGAGTGACTTCACTTTCACTTTTCACTTTCATGCCTTGGAGAAGGAAATGGCAACCCACTCCAGTGTTCTTGCCTGGAGAATCCCAGGGATGGGGGAGCCTGGTAGGCTGCTGTCTATGGGGTCGCACAGAGTCAGACACGACTGAAGCGACTTAGCAGCAGCAGCAGCAGGCTCATAACTGCCGGTGCAACATTTCCAGGCTATCTTTGGCCTTTTTTTTAACTGAACTATAGTTGATTTACAATGTTTTGTTAGTTTCAGGTATACAGCAAAGTAAATCAGATATAGATATAGATAAAGAAAAGAGTGTGTTTATACATGCATGCATATACACACACACACACACATATATATATATATATCTCCACTGTTTTATATTAGTATATTCTTTTCCCATATAGGCCATTACAGATGACTGAGTAGTATTCCCTGTGCTGTACTGTAGGTCCTTCTTAGCTGTCTATTTTATATATAGTAGTGTGATATGTCAACCTCAACCTCCCAATTTATCCCTCCCCATTAAGAGAACTAATGTCCTTTTGTAAGAAGAGGAAGAGACAACAGAAATCTCTCTCTGTCACCCTGAGTGTACACAGAGAAAAGCTGTAAGAGAATACAGCTAGGAGGCAGCTATTTGCGAGCTAGAGAGTTCTCATCAGAAACTAACCCTGACAACAGCTTGATTTTCAGAACTATTAGGAAATAAATGTCTGTGGTTTAAGCCACTCTGTCTGTGGGATCTTGCGATGGCAGTGCTGGCAGACGAATGCGTCCTTCAAGCTCACGTGGTGGTGGCAGAATTCAGTTTCTTTGGGTTGTAAGACTGAGATCCCTGTTTTCTTGCTAAATCAAAGAGATTGCTTCAGAAATGAGCATCTGGCCCAATTCAGGCCATTTAGTTTTGGAGGGAGGGGGACATTACTACAGATGAAGGTCCCTCAATCCTTTGAGGTGTTCTTGCCTGGAGAATCCCAGGGACAGGAGAGCCTGGTGGGCTGCCATCTATGGGGTCGCAGAGTTGGACACGACTGAAGCAACTTAGCAGTCAGCAGCAGCAGCAGTCCTTTGAGAGAGTCAGTAGAAGCCAGTCTTCACAAAGATTGATGCTAGCCTTTGAAACATCTCAGTATCTGAGTGAATTGAGGTAATCAGTCCCTGACCTAACTGCCTTCCAGAAGCAAAAGTATATCATCACTGGGGAAAAATAACATTGTCCAGACCCTCAACTTCTCATCATCATTTTTCATACACTATAACTGCAGCCATGAAATTAAAAGATGTTTGCTCCTTGGAAGGAAGGCTATGATAAATCGAGACAGTGTATTAAAAAGCAGAGATATCACTTTGCCAGCAAAGGTCCATCTGATCAAAGTTATGGTTTTCTTGGTAGTCATGTACCAATGTGAGAGTTGGACCATAAAGAAGGCTAAGCACCTAAGAACTGAGGCTTTTGAACTGTGGTGCTGGAGAAGACGCTTGAGAGTACTTTGGACTGCAAGGAGATCAAGCCAGTCATTTCAATTCCTTTCCATTTCAATTCAAAGGTTAATTTCAAAGAAAATTAACCCTGAATATTCACTGGAAGGACTGATGCTGAGGCTGAAGCTGCAATACTTTGGCCACTGGAAGCAAAGAGCAGACTCACTGGAAAAGACTCTGATGCTGAGAAAGATTAAAGGCAAAAAGAGAAGGGAGTGGCAGAGAATGAGATGGTTATGTCAGGCGAGTGTATGCTCCTCGGTTCTGTCTCATCACAACAGAGATTTGACGTGACGGACATTAAAGCCCCCTTGGCGTGTGATAGCTCTCGGGTCTCAAATGGACCGTGTTATAGCTCTTAGACAAATCAGTGTAACAGCTCAGTGTTACAGCTCTATTTTATTTAGAAGATAGCAGGAAAATCCATCTTTGAGGCATGAGGGCACGTCGATCCAAAGACGCGAAGAGAAGAGCGCCCCAGCATGCAGGAGAGGGAGCCCTTTGGCTCCTCCGTTTATCTTTTTCCCTTCCCCCTGGGCCTGCCCTATGCAAATTGGGCCTAGTCAGGAGTGCTATTCTACCTGAAGTCCTCACTCCGGTCCTCAGACCTTCCTTTGACCCTCCTCTGTTCTATTTTCACGGGCTTTTCTCTTCCTTGTCTTTTAGCCACCACCATTTTGGACTCCTTTTCCCTATTCTAAATACCTAACAGTTAGATAGCATCACGGACTCAATGAACATGAATTTGAGCCAACTCCAGAGATAGTGAAGGACAGAGGAGCCTGGCGTGCTGCAGTCCAGGGGTCGCAAAGAGACGGACATGACTTACCAACTGAACAACTACAACAATGTAGAGCTTACAATCTGAAATTATCAGGTATCCAAAAGATAAGAATCGTCTAAAAATTAAGAAAAACAACAAACGACAGGAACTTGTCAGACATTAATTAAAATAACCTTGGATGATATATTTAACAAGCAAGATGGAAAATTTCAAAACTGTAAACTTTTTAAAATATCAAATAGAAATTCTGGACCTGAAAAACACAATTATTAATCAATTGAAAATAGAATTAATGACAAGAAGATACAGTCTTCTCTTGGTATGCATGGCGGTGGGGTGGGATTGGTTCCAGGACTCCCTGCAGACACTAAATTTCTATGAATGCTCAAGTCCCTTATATAAAAAGTAGTAGTATTTGCATACGACCTACATACATCCTCCTATAAATCATCTAGCAATTACTTATAACACCTAATACAATGTTAATTCTATGTAAATAGTTGTAAATACAATGTAAATACTATGCAAATAGTTGCTGGCACGCCTCAAATTCAAGTTTTGCTTTCTGAAACTTTCTGAAAATTTTTTTTCTGAATATTTACAATTCATAATTGGTTGAATGCATATATGCAGAACCCACAATATGGAAGACTGACTGGAATTCAAAAGAAAGTACCAAGTGGATAGGAAGACTCAACATTATTAGGATGTGTGTTCTTCCCAACTTGATCTAGAGATTCAGTGTGAGCTCGATCAATACCCAGCAAGTTGTTTTGTGGATACCAACAAACTACTTCTAAAGTAGTAGGGAGAACGAAGTTGGAAGACTGATATTACACAATGTCAAGACTTACTTTTAGCTACAGTAACCAAGGAAGCGTGGCACTAGCAAAATAATAGATGAAGAGATCAATGGAACAGAGCAGAGAGTCCAGAAGTAGACCCACATAAATACAGTCAACTGATCTTTGACAAAGCAGCAGACACACACAATAGAGAAGATTATCTTTTCATAAATGACAAAAAAAAAAAACAATTAGACATTCACAAGCAAATAAATCTAGACACAGACTCTTTACCCTTCACACACACAAAAAAAAACTCAAAATGGATCAGAGACCTAAATGTAAAATTCAAAACTATAAAACTCCTAGAAGATAAGATAGGATAAATCTTAGATGACCTTAGCATGAGGATGACTTTTTACGGATAACATCAGAGGCATGAAAGAAGAAACAATAGATAAGCTGGACTTCACTAAAATTTCTGCTCTGCAAAAGTCATCAAAAAATGTTCAAAAATGAGAATACAAACCATACACTGCGAGGAAATATTTGCAAAAGACACATCATATAAAGCCTTGCTATCCAAAATAAACAAGGACTTCTTAAAGTTTAACAATAAGAAAACAACTTGACTGAAAAATGGACCAAAGGTCTTAAGAGCTCCCTCACTAAATAAGATATACACATGGCAAATAAGCATGTGAAAAGATACTCCCAACATACGACAGAAGGAAACACGAATTAAAGCAACAGTGAAATATTTGTTGTGAAATGAAACACAACATGCCTCACGTGTGCTCAGTTGTGTCCGACTCTTTGAGACCCCGTGGACGGTAGCCCGCCAGGCTCCTCTGTCCATGGAATTTTCCAGGCGAGAATACAGGAGCGGGTTGCCACTTCCTCCCCCAGGGGATCTTCCTGACCCAGGGATCGAATCGTCTTCTCTCACGTCTCCTACACTGGCAGGAGGCTTCTTTACCACTAGCACTACCTGGGAAGCCCTATTAAGAATGGCCAAAATCTGGAACACTGACAACTTCAAAAGCTAGTGAGAATGTAGAACAACAGAAACCGTTTCATTGCTGGTGGGAACGCAGAACAGCACAGCCACTGAGGAAGACAGCTTGGCAGTTTTCTTACAAAACTAAACACACTCTTATCATACAATCCAGCAATTGCACTTCTTGGTATTTACCCAAAGAAGCTGAAAAGTTATGCCCACATAAAAACCTACACATGGATGTTTATAGCAGCTCTATCCATAATTGTCAAAATTTGGAAGCAACCAACGATCTCCACTACGTGAGAAAATAGATAAACTGTGAAATATTGTTCGGTGCTAAAAAGAAATGAGCTATCGAGCCATGAAAAGACATGGAGGAAAGTTAAATGTTTATTACTAAGTGAATAAAGCCAATATGAAAAGGCCTACCTTCTGTACAATTCCAACCGTATGACATTCTAGAAAAGGCAAAATTATGGAGATAGTAAAAAGATAGATGGTTGCCACGGGGTGGGATAGGGGTGGCAGGGGCGGGGGTGGGGGGCGAAGAATGAATAAATGGAACACAGAGGATGGGGGTGCAATAAAAATACTCTGCATGATATTATAATGATGGATACATGTCATAATACGTTTACCTAAACCCACAGCCCCGAGTCACCTATGGACTTCAGATGGTTATGCTCATTAATTGTAACAAATGTAATCCCTCTGGCAAAGGATGTTGATAACGATGGAGGCTAAGCATGCACAGGGGTAGGGAGTACATAAGAAATCTCTGTACCTTTTGCTTGATTTTGCTATGACCCTAAAACTGAGTGAATCATGGAAAATGCAAAGAGTTTGGGACCAACAGAATATAATAAAAATGTGCAACGTATGTAATCAGGCTCCTAGAAGAAGAAATAGAGAATGAGGAAAAAGCCTTATTTGGAGTAATAACAATACAATTTTTCCCAAGATAATGAAATACACAAATTCACAGATTCAAACCCAAAGCAGGAAAAATACAAAGAAAATCCCTAGGTACATCAGAGTAAGATTTATTTACAGAGCTAAAAGTGCTAAAAAAAAAAAAAAAAAGATAATTTTTTTTAAAAAAAGAAAGATTACTTTTAAAGGATAAATGGTATGACATTAAGACAGAGGATAACTTTTCAAGAGAAATAATGAAAGCCAGAAGATGATGAAATAGTATCTTCAAAGTATTTTAGCCTAAAGTTCTATACATAGTGTGCGTGTTTGCTCAGTTGATTCAGTCACATCCACTCTTTGTGATTCTTTGAGACCCTATGGACCATAGCCCACCAGGCTCCTCTGTCCATGGGATTCTCAGGCAAGGATACTGGAGTGGGTGGCCAGGCCCTCCCGCAGGGGAATCTTCCAGACTCAGGGACTGAACCTGGGGCTCCTGTGTCTCCTGCATTGCAAGTGGATTCTTTTCACTGCTGAGCCACCAGGGAAGCCCCTATATATAAAGTAAAAATACTTTTTGAAAGTGAAAATTGGCTGGACTCGTTTTCAAACTAAAACTGGAAGCATTTACCCCCAGGAGACCTAAAAAAAGAGAAAGAGAGAGGCCTGAGCAGAAGCAGCTGCCCCGCGTATCTCCCCCAGGCCTGTGTGCAGTGACAGCCTAAAGGGGGGACAGGGTCAGTTGCTGGTCATGGAGCGCCTGCTAAGGAGCCCTCACTATACACAGAGCTTGAGGCAAGTGGTCCTACTCTCACAAAAAGGAGGGAAAGCCAACCTTCAGCTTGCGCATGCGTGCTCAGTCGATGCAGGTGAGCACACAGGCTCATCTTACAAGATGAGGAAACTTGTAAGGCAAAGTGTTCAAATTCCCTAGCGAGGAAGTGGCCAAGCTGGATTTAGACCAAAAGGTCTGACCTCAAAGGCCATACTCTTAACTCTGATGAGAACCCCTCACCAAACAATCCTAAGCCCCAGTTCTGCACCACACAAGGCCAGTAGCTTCATAGGCATCACCTCATTTTTGTTTTCAGACACCTCCATGGGTAGGCATTAGCTTTGTTTTACACATCAGGAAAAGGCATTAGATAGCACCTTGCCCAAAGGCCTAAGTGTCAGCAGTGGACCTCAGATTCTGATTCAAAGTGAAGTCTGGAGAATTTAAATGTTATAAGTGTATCCCTTTTGTGAGTGAACAAAAAATAACAAACCTGGAGGCTAACTTGCAGATCAGTTCAGTTCAGTTCAATTCAGTCGCTCAGCTCTGTCTGACTCTCTGTGACCCCATGGACTGCAACACAACAGGCCTCCCTGTCCATCACCAACTCCTGGAGCTTGCTCTGACTCATGTCCATTGAGTAGGTGATGCTATCCAACCATCTCATCCTCTGTCGGCCCCTTCTCCTCCCGCCTTCAATCTTTCCCAGCATCAGGATCCTTTCAAATGAATCCGTTCTTCCCATCAGGTAGCCAAAGTATTGGAGCTTCAGCTTCAGCATCAGCCCTTCCAATGAATATTCAGGACTGATCTCCTTTAGGATGGACTGGTTGGATCTCCTTGCAGTCCAAGGGACTCTCAAGAGTCTTCTCCAACGCCACAGTTCAAAAGCATCAATTCTTCAGCCCTCGGCTTTCTTTATAGTCCAACTCTCACATTCATACATGACTACTGGAAAAACTATAGCCTTGACTAGACGGACCTTTGTTGGCAGTCTCAGTTCCAAACTGCAGAATCAAATGTCTCGTCTCCAGTTAAGGAATTTAAGCAAAGGGGAAAATTGCAGGAGAGATTCTAGTTTTGCCACAGATTATCAGCTTTCCTCTGGCTCTGTGCAATTGGACATCTGATCATTTCCTAAATAAAAACTTTTACATATGCCATGTAATAATACATATGACAAGTATGAGGGATTTTTGTCTTGTTTAAGACAGTTGGGGAGAACGAGAAAAACAGTCTACAATTCTTCTGCCTTAGGGTTTCTTCAACTCCCCGGTACTTATCATTAAAATAATCCTGAAATGTTAAATCCTCTTAAGGGCATCAGTCATACAGGACGAGTACCCATACCCTTACAACTTCATTTAACCTTAATTACCTCCTATAAGTCATATCTCCAAATACAGTCATATTGGGGGTGGGGAGGGAACCCAATTCAGCCCACAGGGAGGACTATGGAACACATTAGAGAGGTGGGGTTTGGGAATAAGAAGCAACCTGTCTGGTTAAGGAACAGGTTGTGATCACTATGTGATTGTGGCTGTCTGAACTAATGTTGCTTGATTGCTTTCTCAAATTCAGCGTCCTAGAGGAAGAAGGAATTAAAAAGCAATAAGCTTTTGTAAGACACATAGCAAGCAGTCAGTGCTCAAACGGATTATTCAATAAAAGGATAATTTTGTTTGTTTAAGTTTCTAACCTCTCATTTCTACAGAGCAGCCAGTCTTGGCTTCTACTAATGATCTTCCATTTGTCAACAGCGATAGAAACTTCTCAGGAGCTGATAGGAGTGTTTCTGTGGATTGAGCGCGCCACCCAGTGGCTAATGTGGAAATTGCAGAGACACGCCGCGTATACAGTGCAAAGGAGAGCTTTGCATCCAACAGTGCAACAGAGTCACTGCTAATTACCACTTCCACCTCCCAGACCAAAAACCCCTTCTGGACTTGACTGTGTTTCCGGCTCTCCTGCCTTCTGTGTTGTGACGATCACTACAGCCTGAATTGATTCTTCTGTCCCCACTCATGTCCTATCTGCATCCCTCCAACCCATTCTCCATGTCGCTGCCAAAAAAACTCTACAAACTTGTACTCTTCGCATACATTTTTGGAGTGCTATATTAGACAGTGCAGCTAGGCATAATTTAAGAATATTCCTTATAATAAATGTAAGCTAAGCCAAAGAACAAAATGAATGTAGATGATAAATATTTATATATATATACTTACAGTGCATAAATACACACAGACATACATAGATACATCAAAGAGGAGATCTTTCTAAAAATAATACAAAATCCATAAGTCACATGGAAAAAATTAATTTGACTACAGACAAGCTTAAAGTTTTGATAAAGAAAAATAATGCAATAAATGTTTGGGGACTTTCTTGACAAAAGATCAGGGAGCATCCCCTTCCTTTGGCACATTTTAAACAAATACAAATATAACCTGTGATGGAAAAATTCAGAATTCCAAAAGACAGATATTAGTCAGAATCTACTACTCAAATGATTAATATCCACTCAAATTGTTATGTAATAATCAAGTATCACAAGATCTGCTTTCTCAGACCACCACTGGTAGGGGGTGTTTCCTTTCATTCAAATGTCTAAATGGTGTAGACCTTTACCCACCTATTTTTAGGAAGGATCAACTGACAAGTTTGTCCACCAACAAGCCCCAAGTATGAGAACTGCTTCCTCTAACCCAGGACTGAAGCTACCTGATGCCCTTTTACATCCAAACTGATGAAAATGATGAGATGAAATAATAACTTTTCTTATTTGGGTCACTTTCTCAAAGAGCAAAAGACAGAAGAAACTTAGAATATACTTCGTTCTTCTGTTCCTTTCTCTTCTTGCAACTTGGATAAATTCACTTTTGGTGATGAAAGTCCTCAGGCCTTGTTTTGAGAACAAAAGTCACAGCCTATCAGGCCCCTGTGTCTCCAGGTGGAAGAAAGAATGTCAGATGTAAAAGGCAGAGCAGAAGTCTTCACCTGGATAGGCAGGATCTTCCAGCAAAGTCTCCTGATGCAGGTACCAAATTATCAAGTTTAATAATCACCTCCCCACGATGCCTGATGGCCCCAGCACAGGTCTGACCTGACTCAACCAGCCGCTGACTTAAGAGAAATCATAAACTGGGGGAGCCCAGAGTTGGGAGACCTACTAGAGGAAGCCAAGGAGTGCAGTGCCTGATGGGAATATCTTACAGAATGCGGGACAAGGAAACTAGTGGCACAAGATCAGTGACCTCTGGCATATTTATCACCCCCTGAAAGCAGGAATCATGTTGGAGAAAGTCCCTTCACAGTAAGCACAAATAATAATGGATAAACCTTCCCTCTTCACCATGGCCAGTAACTCCGGTAATACACACACGCAAACACACACTGCCTTTACTGTGCTGGAACAACCGCATTCACAATGAACTGGGAACATGGCTCGCACTCCCCCTCTCCCAAGGAAGAAAGCCTGCAGCGTACCAGAGTAGTTTTGCTTCCACTTCCATGAGCAACTCAGTTCACACCTATCACTGCTCTTTATCTTCCTTGGGTTCACATGGAGAGGATTTTTGTACCTAAAGGCTCTGAAATGGCCGAAACAGAACATTTACTGAATTAACTTCAATGCCCAACTGCACCCTGAGCCTAAACTCACTTCCTACCTGTTTCCATCTCAAATGGTGCCAGGCTGTGCTGTAACAGCTCCCCAGAAGGAAACAAGGAACAAAACAGACATTTTTTAATCCCCAGATCCTTCAGCAGCAATACAAACATGCACCAAATTTCGACAATATGAATCCCCTCAGAATGAGTGCTAAGAAAGAAATTGGACTCCAGAAATAAAATCCTCTTATGTATGACAGCCAAAAAAAAACTCAGTCCCCAAATCTGTTCCCCTCCCACATTTTCAGTCTGCTTTGTCTTAGAGAATCTCACCTCCTGGGTGGATTTAGGCCCCTGATTCAGTAGCTATAGGCTAATTTTCACAGTTCCTTCAACACCTCCAAGTTGAATTAACCAGCCTCACATCTCTGCCTTAAACCACTTGTCCAAAGAATCAGAGTAAATAGCATAAAAGAGACATCTAGCATTAGCACTGGACGGAACCCATCGCCAACAACATCCCTTCCAGCTTTTTAGGATGAAGTGTGCATTTGCACTGTGTTAAGATATTATACTTGTGGAAAGAATGTAAATAACTAGATAATTAACATATTAGGAGAATTCATTTACTGATCGTCCCATCACAGAGCAGTTAGAAAGTGTCAAAACTAGTGCCGTGTGCAAAGAAGCTTGGAAGACTGCGTGGGCCCAGCTGCCCCTGGAAATCTTCACCCCTTTCCTGGAGCTTTACTGACGTGTCATCCCCCTAAACCTTAAAATTCCCTCACTGCCCTCCCTTCAGAGGGAAGGTGTTTTTAGAACACCAACTCTCCCTTCTCTATTCCTTGATCAATGAATAAAGTTACTGCTCCAATTTATGGCACCTAGTTTTATTTGATGGGCATTCCCAACTCTAGGCAAAGGACCCACTGAAGGGGTCACTGACCTGGTGAGGACAGATAACAACTCTCTCCCTCAATAACAGACCAGATATCACCACACTGCAGAATGTGGGTCCTGAACACACACAGCCCTCTGTGAGTTCAAGACATCAAAGGAGCAGTTAGGGATAAAAGCTGTTAGGGGCTGCTGGTGGGCCTGACTCTATAAAACAGCAGGATTAACAGCACATTTATCCAACCGCAAAGATCAGGAATTAAACCTTAATTCTCTATAAGAACAGCAGGTAGAAACTGAATCATGTTTAAAGAAAGCTGGGTACCACCACTGAGAAGGGAAAAATAAATCAATTCTTCAATCACATGGGCAAAGTTCCCCAGGGAGAAAATCCAGTGGCTTTTTTTTTTTTAACCTGTTGCAAACTCTACCCACCCTACTCACTACGCACAATCACACACACACACATTCACACACGCACGCACATTCACATACACGCACAGTTGCAAATATTTAAACCCCACCAACAACTTCATCTATATCATTGCACTGCCTATCAATATTTCACTATCATCAGCGGCATTTCGTTTCACTATCATTGTGAGAAATGCACAGTGTTTTCACATGTTATTTATTCTATTTCTTCTTCCAGCATTGAGTACACCATGTGCTTTTTATGGCAACCCACTCCAGTATTCTTGCCTGGAGAATCCCATGGACGGAGGAGCCTGGTGGGCTACAGTCCATGGGGTCACAAAGAGTCGGACACGACTAAGTGACTTCACTTCACTTCACTTCCTCAACACTCTTTATAATTCTCTTCTTCCTCAATACATCAGACTAGATTTTTTTCCATATAAGCAATGGCTGCTCAACTTGTTGCCCTACATAACCCCTTATCATAAACAAAACTTCTCAAGAGAAGAGATTTCCGTGAGTGTTGGACTTCTTTCAGAGTTTTTCTAGGACTCTAATGGGAACTCCAGGACAAATATAAAATGTCTCCTTTCATGTGGGAGATGAGGTCATTTCTAAGGGGCATGCGTTAGGTGGGAGTCTTCTCATGGGGGCCTGTGCTGTGACACAGGAAAAAGGTATTCTGACAGCCACTCAGAGAAACAGACCCTCTGTAATCAAGTCACATGACCCTGTGAACATAGCCTAAATAGACACAGGCATAAATGTCTACCAACTCGCCAACAGCAGGTCCATCCACAAACTCAACACCCTCCTTATTTCCCAGTAAGTTGCACAGAAGTGGCTGTCATAAGACCAGGAAGACAGTCGTGATCTTTGTCCTTCCAAGCGTCTTTGCACAGCTGGGTTCTTCCCACGTGTTCCATGAATAGATGCACAGACATCAGCTATGTACAGGCAACCCCCTCATCCACTACAGATCAGTGCAAATGCACTCAGTCCTCGGCTTCAGCTACTCCCTAGGAAGTCAATCACACAATGGAAATAGGACCTTTAGGCCTGCTCATGAAAAAAACAAAAACAAAAAACACCAAAGTTTGAGCTATGATTGTTGCAGGAACCTAGGAAAAGTAATTTCCTTTACATCTTGTTAGCTAGTTAACATAAAACTTATGTTTTAGACATCAGAAAACTGGGCATAAATCATGAAGCTACTGCTTTAATACTGACACCCTTAAAATTACAAACAGACCACTTTTCTGTTTATTTTTTGGCTTAAAAGTATATACCTTATGTTTTTACAAGACACATCAAATTTGAAATAACTCTTTGTATTCAAATAATTCAACTATTTTAGGGGACATCACAAGGGAAACTTACTTTGTAAAACAAAAACTCAAAAATTGTGGTAAGTCATGCCCCTAATTTATACCTTTGGCAAATTTCCATGTTTATTTGTGAAAATATTTTATTCAAGTCAAGCCTGCTTGTATTACCTAAAAAAGCAGTGACTAATCATGAACCAAGCTTCTGACGACAAAGGGAAACCCACCTCTATCATGCTCCTGGCCATCGCCTCAGAGAAAACATATATGGATTTGGGGAGTAAGAGAACACAGGAGACTCTACTTAGAACTAAAGTTGCCACAGGAGCTGCCTCTAGAAAGCCCATTGCAGTAACTCTCCATGGGCAGAAATGCAGTCTTTCTGAGTCATAGGGAAATGGGGAAAGACCTGAAGGAAAGACCTCCATCACCTTGCTAGAAGAGGCTTAAAGAAAGGAAGGTTCCATATTGCCCACTCCCTCATTTCTTTCTGTCATCTTGTTAACGCAAGTTCGAGTGCCCAACACACAGTGAGGCTAAACAAATGGAAATATCGGAGTTGGGAGCAGAGGAAGGTTTATCACAGGGCCTTGTAAGGAGACGGGGTGGCTCACACCCTGAGAAGCCTTGTGCTCGCCAGAGGGTTTCGGCAGAGCATCTTTAAAGGGCAGGTAGGAGTGGGGCATCCAAGGGTATGGGATCCCACTTCTCTGACCAGCTGATGGAGAGACAACAGGTGGTACACGGCGGGGTGAACGTCATCAGTCCTTCTTAGGCTCCAGGCGGCCTGGGGCCACGTGCTCGTGGTCATCAAGTAGTAAAGATCTTTTGTTTGGCGGGACTTTTTCACATCAGCCAAACAGCTCAGGAAATGTGCATCAAATACTGTTATCTGCTCAACAGGTACTTCAGAGAGGAGCTAAAGCAGAGGATATGCGGGAAGGCCTCTTCTAGCAGGCCCCATAGGATCCTGTGGGACTCCTGTCTCTTAAAAAGAGGCTCCTTAGGAAATCTGTCCAATTGAAGGCTTTTGCATTGTCAGTGTTATTAAGCTATTTTTGATCATGGCCCTAGGGAACAAGGCTATTGTCTTTTCTGCTCTTGACTCTCAAACAAGGTGACCCAAGCCCTATAGAGCGAAAGATCACAGATTCCAGTTCTGTAAGGCATGGTTGTAGTTTAGTCACCAACTCATGCCTGACTCTTGGTGAACCCATGGACTGTAGCCCCCCAGGCTCCTCTGTCCAAGGGATTTTCCAGGCAAGTATACTGGAGCGGGTTGCCATTTCCTTCTCCAGGGGATCTTCCCGACCCAGGGATTAAGCCTGCATCCCCTGACTTGGCAAGGGGATTCTTTACCGCTGCGCCACCAGGGAAGCCCCCTGTAGGGCGCACAGCACATGGAACCACAAAGCAGATGCCTGAGCAGCATCAGAGCTCATGAGGCTCTTCTGGCTAACCAGCTTGGAGACCAAAGTGTACGTCCAAGGAGAGACAGGTCCCCAAGCCCTCAGAAAGCGAACCTTCTGGTGACTCTTAGTGGGCACTGAGATGGACGTTTGTTCTACAGGTGGACTCTTCTCAGTCCATTCCCTGTGGCCGTTATCCTGGGAGTGCTGGGAGGCTGGCTTGATATAAACTGGCTACTAAACAACTGGTGAGTGTGAAAGATGTGGAGGCTGGCTGTTTACCAAGAGCTGGAGAGCTTCAGCTTGCGGAGTGTAAGAAGAGCCCTAACAAACGGAAGAAATCCACACAGGACCCCCCCATGAAACACACATCAAACAGGCAAGGCGCTGCCTGTCCCCAGGAAATGGGAACTAGTTTGAAAGAAGTCAGTCAGAAATGAAGGTGAATTTCAGATGAAGCCGGGAGGAGTTCCCCTGGGGTCCATTTAGGAAAGCTTGAATTCTTTAAGAGCAGCCTTGAAAAGGCAGGGGAGTCCCTCTTCTCTCTCCCCGATTACGCACCAGCTTCCTGGATGTGCAGCACCTCTGACTGAACATGACAAACGGCAGAAAAGCCTCAGCCAATTACAGCCTGGACGGAGGCAGGTGGCCAGAACTCCCTGGTCTCCACGCCCGTGTTGTCAGTGCAGAGAATGAGTCATGCTGAACCCAGCTCAGAGCCCCCCAAAACTACATTTGTTCAGGAACCACTGCCTGGACCAGTCCAAGACAAAACTGGGAGCCAGATGAGGGTGTCCCAGGCTCCTCCCAACATCCTCTTTTCCAGCCCCTTTTGGCTCCTGAGCAGAAGCTGAACACAACGTGATTTTTCCACTATGTCAGTTTCTCTGCCTCATCACTAAGATGCTTCGAAGAGAATCAGCATCAGGACCACCTCTATCCGAGTCACAGACGCACGCCCAAGACCCAAATCGGCATCTCCATGTTGGAACTCTCTCCTGTGTTCCCATAGTCTGTCTCTTTTGCTTTATTATCTGTAGGTCTCAGAAGTACCTCTAAACTCAGCCTGGACACAAATGAATATCTCCCCAATCCAACTCTACAACATCTCCAGAACTCCCTGTCTTAGTTAAAACACTGTCCAACCTCTTACCAAGGAAGAGTTCCTTCTATAGGAAAGTAAAATTTGTCATTCCAAAATGTGTCTCTTTGGCATGAGGATTATTTTGGACTGATTGTTTTAAAGGAAAAAAAACGGGAGGCTCAGGAACAACTCTTACCTCTTCCATTTTAACTGCCTAGAAAATTTCAGATGGAGGATCAGAGAGCATCCGAAGTACAGGAATTAGGTGTTGCTGACAGAGAAGAGCCTAGCACACTGCATGGCGAAACTTTTCCCCGTGTCCCATTGTTTCTCCATGGCCCAGCAAATGTTTGTTGACCAGACATTTGTCCTTTTTTTTTTTTTTTTTAATCTTCCTGTGACTTGCCTTCCTTCTCTTTGAAGTCTCAGACCCCTGCTGCCTTCTTCCTTGGTCTGTGCGTGCATAGCGGCTCAGTTGTATCTGACTCTTTGCAACCCTATGGACTGTAGCCCCTCCAAGCTCCTCTGTCCATGGGATTTCCCAGGCAAGGTTACAGGAGTAGGTCGACTGTTTTCTGCTCCAGGGGATCTTTCTGGCCCAGGAATCAAACCCGCCTCTCTTGCATCTCCTGCATTGGTGGGCGAATTCTTTACCACTGAGCCACCTGGAAAACCCTCTTCCTTAGTCTAGAATGACATACACACCTCCTTTTGCCTGACTGTTTTTGAGATCTCCAATGTTTGTGCAGATTTTCCATACCTACCTAATTAAATCTGATTTTCTCCTGTTAAATTATCTCAAGTCAACTTAATTCTTATGCCAGCCAGAAGAACCTAGAAAGGGTGGAGGGAAATTTTTTCCTTCACCAAACTCACCTCAATCCAGTCCCCAAAGCCTAACAATCATAGTGTCATAATAGCTTTAAAATGTATCTCTTCTCTTTAACCCCATCACCTCATTACTGAGAATCTTTCAGGTTACAAAATTAAAGTAATTCCCTTTAGTTGTGATTATTCTTATTGGGTTGACCAAAAAGCTTCTTTGGGTTTTTCCATAAGATGTTCTGGAAAAACTCAAATGAAATTTTTGGCCAACTCAGTATTACCATTTTGGGGTTTTGCTATTTGGAAGAATTAAAGGTTAATTATTTTTGTTTTGGATGTTAATTATTTCTCTGTTAAAAGTGGAATTAGTGAAGCTTCATCTGGAACTCTTGAGAAACAGGAACACTACTTTCTTACAGAACTTCTTCAAGGGACATATGTCAACTGAAACAGAAAATGATTTGTGACATTTATGTGCTATGCTGTGCTTAGTTGCTCAATCATGCCCGACTCTTTGCAACTCCACGGATTGTAGCCCATCAAGCTCCTCTGTCCATGGAATTCTCTAGGCCAGAATACTGGAGTGGGTTGCCACGCCCTCCTCTAGGGGATCTTCCCAACCCAGGGACTGAACCCAGGTCTCCTGCACTGCAGGCAGATTCTTTACCCTCTGAGCCACCAGGGAAGCCCAACAAGACTGGAGTGGGTAGCCTATCCCTCCTCCAGGGGGTCTTCCCGACCCAGGAATCAAACCAAGATCCCCTGCATTGTAGGTGGATTCTTTACCAGCTGAGCTCCCAGGGAAGCCCTTGGCATTTACATACACTCACTAAATCAGGCCGTGTTGGTTGCCTTCTGGCTTCCGGCAGGACTGAGCCAACTGAGATTAGAGGAGAGAAGTGCGATCTCTCCTCCTGCCCCTGACTCCCTCCCTTCCTGGCTGCCTCCTCTTCCTCCTCCTCCTCCTCCGCCCAGAGGCCGCGCAGTCGACCTGGCAGCCTCCTCAGGGAGCGTCCCTCTCCGGCTTCCAGTAGCCATTTCCTCCCCTTGCCTCCCCAGGCCAGGATGGCATCAACACCCCACAGTTACTAACCCGCTGGGCAACATTATCCTCTGTTGATTCTCTTAAATCTTACCTCCCCCTTTGCAAATACTCCCTTATTAAAGCCTCCTCAAAATAACTATTTTGAGGTACCCTGTGTCTTCTCACAGGACCCTGACTGATACAGTAATTGTTGCCTGGAGTGGTCCTAGGAAAAAGGCTGTACAGTGGAATTCTGGGATTCGCAAAGTTCACAGAAAACTTCTTTAAGAGAAAATGGAATTCAAATAATCCATGGCCAGCTTTGGCATCACAGTTACTCAAATTATAACAAGGACTTCCCTGATAGCTCAGCTGGTAAAGAATCAGCCTGCAGTGCAGGAGACACCGGTTCGATTCCTGGGTCGGGAAGATCTCCTGGAGAAGGAATTGGCTACCCACTCCAGTATTCTGGGCCTGGAGAATCCCATGGACTGTACAGCCTGTGGGCTTGCAAAGAGTCGGACACGACTGAGCGACTTTCACTTCACTTCATGGGATGCCCTACAGATTGGCAAGTTATTGAGAAGGAAAATGCATGGGACCTGTCACTGCCGTGGCAGTAACCATGCTCATAAAATGTGAGGGGTTGGTTATAAGAACCCACCGGACCAGCTGGCTTCTGAGGGCCCTAAAGCACCTACACAGGGAAAAGAAGAAATTGGAGTTTGTGGTGACTCAACTCAAAACACAAGTGGAAAATCAGAGCAGGATTTACAGGGTGTCTTGTCTTGTGCAGTCAGAGAGAAAGTGTGACTGAGGACTGAGAGCAAGCCTGATTTTAGGAGACACCAGGTATAAAACCTAAGAGGTCTCCACCCCACCATGTCTCCGGAGCAAGACAGGGCTGGTGGTGAAGGAGCAGGGACCGGAGATACGAGAGGGGGGTCCCCTGAGTAGTCGGAAATGAAGCTGAGACGTTGAAACTTCCTGAAGAGCAGGGTCAACGCCTCCCCACTCTCCATTCAAAGGATACAGACTTCTGGGGGGAAAGAAATTCCAGTGGCCATTCCTGTCCCTGCTTTAAAAACGGGTGTTTCTTCTACTCAGGACCCAGCCCTTCCACTTTTTCTTGGCTTCGTGTTCCTAACCAGAGTTCAGTACTACAGAGCTCAGACAAAGCGCACATTTGCTACAGGATTCTGAATAGCACAAACGCCTGTGATCTGAACAGAGTGACATCAGGAAAACTGAAATATAAAGCTGGACTGGACTGCACGTATTGACAACCGTACACTTCCCCAGGAATTAGGATCGAAAGAATTGGCTTCAGTGCCCAGGAATAGTGTTAACCACCTACTAGATTAGAAAACAGACTCGCAGACTTAGCGAACTTAACAGTTACCGGGGGGAAGGATAGTGCAGACAGGTAGTTAGGGAGTTTGGGATGGACATGTACACACTGCTGTATTTAAAATAGATAACCAACAAGGATCTACTGTATAGCACAGGGAACTCTGCCCAGTGTTATGTAATAACCTAAATGGGAAAAGAATTTGAAAAAGAATATATACGTGTATATGAATAACTGAATCACTCTGCTGTACACCTGAAACGCAACACTGTAAATCAACCACACTTCAATATAAAGTAAAATCGTTATAAAATCCAAAAAACTATCTACTGGCTTGGTTAATTGAAGCCTGGATTCAACAGTGACTAGTAGTCAGTGAGGTTAAAATGTTCCCAGTTCTCTGGTTTACAGGAGAAGGAAATCAAAGCCTCAATGAGATGGAAATGTTGGACCAGATCTATTAGGACTGACCTACTCAGCCACCCCTAACCTAATCTCAGTCTCTAAAAGGACCTGAGGACACTCCCTTCACCAAGGCACTAGGAAGTTATTTGTTGGTGGGAAGTAGGTATCCAGCATGCTTGAGAAGCCTGTGGCAGCTACCCTCTACAAGTCAATGACAACAGGGGGAGATGCCACAATGGAACTGGGTGCCTGGTTTCAGTGGAAATACGGGGATCCCTGAAGAGAAGAGGACAGGTGGTGGTCTTCACCCACACAGGCAAGGTGGGCATGATTGCCACAATCAGCCACAAGGGCTGAGTAGTTCTCACAGGGTTGAGAGTCACAGGACTCTGCAGGATCGTCTGATTGATCATGAAATTCCAGAAATGGAGTGGATGGGCAGCCTACACAGCTGCTTTGCATTTACAGGGAGAAAAATCCCAGGTCTACTGGGAAGACACCTAACTCCAGTTGCTGGAGTGAGGAGTTAACCACATCTAAACAAGCTCCCACATCTAAACAAGTTCAAACACCCAGAACTCTGGGGAAGGATCCTGTAATGGGGTCACAGGTACTCATCATAAATCACCCCTCTGGGATTCCCTAGAGGTGCCTACAGCCACTTAAGAGATTAACTGTACCTTGGGAAAGGTGAAATACTAGAGCTTCCGGAGTTATTAGATAAACACGAGGAGAGAGAAAGTTCACAGTAAAGAATTGGCACGTGTGGCTATGGAGGCTGACAAGTCCTCAGACCTGCTGTCAGTACACCGGAGGCCCAGGAAAGCTGGCAGTACAGTTCCATTTCAAACGCCAGCAAGTCCCCAAAGAGCCAGTGTTCAAGTTTAAAGGAGAGAAAGAAATAATGTCCCACTTTGAAGGCAGGAAGACAGAAGACATTCCCTCCTACTTGGAGGGGGATGGGGGGAGTCTTTCAGTTCTATTCAGGCTCTTAACTTGATTACGGTGGTGGTGGTTTAGTTGCTAACTGTGTCTGACTCTTGCAACCCCATGGACTGTAGCCTGCCAGGCTCCTCTGTCCATGGGATTTCCTAGGCAAGAGTACTGGAGCAGGTTGCCATTTCCTTCGCCAGGGGATCTTTGCAACCCAGGGATCGAACCTGGGTCTCCTGCATTACAGGAGGATTCTTCACTCCTGAGCCACCAGGGAAACCCCTGATTCTACTCAGGCTCTTCACTGGCTGAGGCCACTCACTCTAGGAGGATCATCTGATTTACTTAGTCCATCAATTCAAATCTTCATCTCATCCAGAAACACCTGCATAGACACACCCAGAGCAATGATTAATAATGGAGCACACCATGACCTGGAATACCAGAGCACCTGACCTGCCTCTTGAGAAATCTGTATGCAGGTCAGGAAGCAACAGTTAGAACTGGACATGGAACAACAGACTGGTTCCAAATAAGAAAAGGAGTACATCAAGGCTGTATATTGTCACCCTGTGTATTTAACTTCTATGCAGAGTACATCATGAGAAACGCTGGGCTGGAAGTAACACAAGCTGGAATTAAGATTGCCAGGAGAAATATCAATAACCTCAGATATGCAGATGACACCACCCTTACGGCAGAAAGTGAAGAGGAATTAAAAAGCCTCTTGATGAAAGTGAAAGAGGAGAGTGAAAAAGTTGGCTTAAAGCTCAACATTCAGAAAATGAAGATCATGGCATCTGGTCCCATCACTTCATGGGAAATAGATGGGGAAACACTGGAAACAGTGTCAAGACTTTATTTTTTGGGCTCCAAAATCACTGCAGGTGGTGATTGCAGCCATGAAATTAAAAGATGCTTACTCCTTGGAAGAAAAGTTATGACCAACCTAGATAGCATATTCAAAAGCAGAGACATTACTTTGCCGACTAAGGTCCGTCTAGTCAAGGTTATGGTTTTTCCAGTGGTCATGTATGGATGTGAGAGTTGGACTGTGAAGAAGGCTGAGCACCGAAAAATTGATGCTTTTGAACTGTGGTGTTTAAAGAGGACTCTTGAGAGTCCCTTGGACTGCAAGGAGATCCAACCAGTCCATTCTGAAGGAGATCAGCCCTGGGATTTCTTTGGAAGGAATGATGCTGAAGCTGAAACTCCAGTACTTTGGCCACCTCATGCGAAGAGTTGACTCATTGGAAAAGACTCTGGTGCTGGGAGGGATTGGGGGCAGGAGGAGAAGGGGACGACAGAGGATGAGATGGCTGGATGGCATCACTGACTGGATGGACGTGTCTGAGTGAACTCTGGGAGTTGGTGATGGACAGGGAGGCCTGGCGTGCTGTGATTCATGGGGTCGCAAAGAATTGGACACGACTGAGCGACTGAACTGAACTGATGGCCTGGTCAAGCTGACACATAAAATTAGCCATCACACTTTCTAATTTCTGTTTTTGAATGAAGTCTCCAATTTTAGGTCTAACTCCTAACAAAATGAGAAGAAAGGATGCTGTGACATCAGCACCTTTTGTAACTTCCAAATACTGTTGGAAGTTACTTCCTAGTCTATGGCCAAACTCTTCTTTTGCAATTTCATCTTTTTGTTTGCATGACTGATTTGTGATTCAATCATCTTTTATTGGAAATGTTTCAGGGATAGCTTTTAAGAGACTTTGACCTCATTTTCTAGCCCATTTTTTACCTCAAGGTTTATTGTGAAAAGAGGAATCCTACGATCCCTACCAGGCTGGGGTTCTGAGTTAGTCCAATCAGCTTCCACCATTCAGAATTTAGCATCTGACGCTCCAGCTAACATGTATGTATATAAGCTGATGCAAGTCAGATAACCCTGGGTCGTATGCACTCAAAGGAATTCTAAATTCTTCTATGAATATTTTCTGGTCTTGTTCAGGTTTGGGGGAATCTTTCATTACAGCTCTTACTTCAACTCAGATCCAAAGCTTAAATTCTATTGTTATTTTCAGATCTGGCTCATGGGAAGGATGAATCTTTAAAAGGTATGGACATTTGGGGATTTTAGGAGCACTGTTGAAAAAATGAAGGGTCTGGACATGGGAAAGGGGAGAGAGATTAGGACTGGTGGGGAAGGAGAGCTGGATCCAGGGAGGCAACTGGAAAACAGGAGTGAGGGGTAACCAGGGGAGTGAGTCTAGTTTGTTCTTGCTGACGTTTGTCCAACTGCTTGTTAGCCTGGATCCAAATAATCTTATAATGAAGCAATGTTTGACTCAGAACCTTTTTTGGGGGAGGTCTCTCCTTACCAATCCAAACAACACTGCCCTCTGGGCTTTCAAAAACTTTTCCCATTTCTTTTCTAAAGCACCTCTCAAATGAACAATTTTGTTCAAGTCAAATGCTCTCTGAGTGGCTGCTGAAAGCCCAACTTAACCTCGGTAAAGTTACGCCATCTAGAAAGACAGGCATGAGAATCAGTATTTCGAGAAGGGCACAGGGAAGAGGCAGGAGTTTTTCCAGGCAGAGGAGCAGATGTGGACCTAGGCAAACCCATGAAATCTGGCAGCGGTGGGCACGAACAGGCAGTGATCTCCTCTTATCACGATGGATACATCCCCAGACCCCCGTGGATGCCCAAAACCATGGGTAGTACTGAACCCTAAATATACCATGATTTTTCCCGTATCCACATACCTATGATAAAGTATAATTTATTGATTAGGCACAATAAGACTAACAACAATTACTAATTATAAAATAGGACAATTATAACAATATACTGTAATAAAAAGTTACATAAATCTGGTCTCCCTGGAAACATCGTATTGTACAAATTTATGCCTTTTCCATCTTAACTACGCATGCATCGTGCATGGTGGCTGTAACTTCTGCAGTTGGATGTGCAACAATACATCAAACTTGAATTTTCTTTTTCCTTTCACAGTTTTACAGACAGAAGATCCTTTCTTACGGTAGAGCTCAGTGACCTCAGCATAGGATTTGTCTTTCCTTATTAAGTTGAGAACTTTCATCTTTCTTCTTTGAAGAAGCACCTTACAGCTTCTCTTCAGCATCTCTGAATTGCCAGCATCACTGACTCTGGCATTTGGGGCTATTATTAAGTCACTTGAGGGCTTCCCTTGTGGCTCAGCTTGTAAAGAATCTGCCTACAATGTGGGAGACCTGGGTTCGATCCCTGGGTTGAGAAGATCCCCTGGAGAAGGGAATGGCTACCCACTCCAGTATTCTGGCCTGGAGAATTCTATGGACTGTATAGTCCATGGGGTCACAAAAAGTTGGACACGACTGAGTGCCTTTGATTTTTCACTTTCAAAGTCACTTGAACGTGAGCACCACGATGCCACGACGGGCAATCTGATAACCCAGGGGGCTACGAAGGGACAAACAGCAAACAGCAGGACATGTCTGGGCAGGACCAAGTGGGATCTGGCGAGATTTCATCAAGCTAATCACAACGGCTTGCAATTTAAGACTAATAGGATTTTTCTTTTAACATGTTCTGATCGAGGTTGACCCCAAGTTAAATGATAGCACGGCAAAGTGAAAACATAGACCTATCTATACCCTTCCCGGCGACCTCAGATGGAAAACCAGAGAATGTTCTCTCTCCACGAAAGCCAAGCCCTCTGGACACAAAACTGACATGGAAGGAAAAACCTCAGCTGGTTTTATTCGTGAAATTCACAGCGAAGTTTGTCCAAGCAGATGCCTGTCCAGTGAGAACTGCAAAATCCATGAGGCAGGTTCAAACAGGCTTTCGGAGCTTGTGCCCCTGTTTTAACCTGAGTCTTCTTAGAACAACGTTTTAACAGCACAGCGTAACACAACACAGCAATGCAAAGGACAACCAAGTGGCGCAAAGGGATGACCTGACTCCACCAAGGACGCCAAACAAATGGGAGCTGACTTGGTCTGTTTGGTACAAAACCTGGTACCAAACTGAGAATAACTCAGTGCAAAGAGAGCAGAATTGAGACCCAGCTCTTCACTGACCGTGTCCTCCTGGATTGGACAAGCCTCCAGCAGAAGGGATGGGGCCCCTGTGGGTGGTTCTGCTCCTGGTGAAGCCAGGGGTCTGCAGGGACAGGACAAGCCAGGTTCTGAGCGACTTCAGGAGAGCTGAGAGATAAACCAAGACCACCCAAAACAGAGCAAGCAGAGGCTCTTTATCCGGAGCCTGTGGAGTAAGGCAGGCAGGCGGAGGCCTGAAGGCAGGGAGCGGCGTGGGAAGGGCTGACAGTGGGAAACGGGCCAGCTTCCAGAACACCCTGACCCAAGGCTACTGGCCAGGTGGGGTGGGGAGTGGAGGGGCGGCAGCTGTAGGAGGACTAGAAAGGGGTTATCCTAGGTGATGGGCGAGGGGCTTGTTTGCTTTTCTCTGGATGGTCCTCAGTTGGAAGCAGGGCCAAAAACTAGGTTAGCAATCAAGTCCGGGCTCTTCGGGGCCAATTGTTACAGGGCTTACTGTTTGGCTTCCTGGAGTCCTTGCTAGAAAAAGTGATCTGATACTCACCAGTCTTGACTTGGAGATGGTAGGCTGGCTTCTTGTAGATAACAGGTTGGTTTCCTCGGCCAGGTGCTGTGGATCATGGGTCAGAGTTCTGTTCTTATATACGGTCTGGCCACTGTTTGTATATTGTCTCTCGCAACCTTACAGTGTAGGTTATTATTATTAGTGAGATGGTGAGGGGCAGGGAGGCCTGGCGTCCTGCAGTCCATAGGGTCACAAAGAGTCAGACACGATTAAGCGACTAAACAATAACAACAATCATTATTATTATTCTCATTTTACAAATTAGGTGAGTGTGATGCAGGGATGCACTTAGTTAACGGCAGAGCCAAGAATACAAACTAAGGCACTCTGTCTACAGTCTATGCCCTCAGCCTGGCAGGCAGCTGCCTCCAATGTTGCCATCTTGCTGTTGGGGTCTTTCTGGAAATTTTTGTGAAGAAGTTTAGATCTCTGTTCTTCTACCCAGTTGTTTGGGGATCCTACCCACCCATTTTTGCAGCTCAACCAAAGATGACAGCTTGACTTTGGCATACCAAAGCGCAAGACTATGTAGTGCATTGTTAACCGATTGGTAACTGATAAAATAATTTTTTTTTTTTTTTAGTTCTGTTTGTGATTGTCTTCCCTGATAAGACTAGGAAAGGAGACTTTTTATGATCAGGGTATAATGTTCTCTTCCTGTCACTTTTAGCAAATAATGTATAGAAAGACACAAATCTTGCAACTGAACCCTCCCCAGTTACAATAAAGTGGGTGAGAGATAAAGCCAGGAAAAGTAACATGCCATCACTGAGTCGAGAAAGCTGAAAGCAATCTTTTCTACTCACACTAAAAGTAAGACTATGAAAAGGTATCACCTGTTTTTCAAGCAGTCTGCTCTTTACAACAAAGTTTTCAATGCAGAAAAGGATAATGCTTACTAGCTCAGAAAACAGCTTTGAAAATTCATATATGAGAGCATTTTATTAAAATGCTTCACCTACCAAAAAACTATACCATTTATGGGAGAAAACAGGATTTTTCAAGTGTTCACAAGCCCTCTAAATGCATCTTCTAGAGTTTCCAAATATCTGCATAGAAAGTCCATTTCTTTATTGTATTAAACATACATTTCTTCTGAAAGTACAATCATTAGTGATTTGGACTTCTTCATTTTTTCACAGGCCACCTAGCAAAATATTTAGGCTCATAGGTATTTGGGAGTCAATTAAATATTACTTATTTGCATGAAATTCTTTGTAGTCACTTCTGAAGAGAAGATTCTTGTTTCCTTTTTTTCTCTTTATTTTGGTATTAGAAGAGCCTCCTTCCCTTGTGCAGGGGAGCTGCCATTTTTTTATTAAGCCACTGAAGGTTTTTGTTTGTCTTTAACATACTTAAACTGAACATTTCACTGAAGCAATTCATCAGGTTGAACCATTTGAGAATTTGCTCTAAATTTTCCTGGGGGGTGGGGTGCAGGGGGACAGTTCCTCGTTGCCTTTCCTTCTTACTAAACTGTTTCTAACACCATCATCAAATCTGCCCATCCCGGGGAGCACACACCATCACCTCTAAATGTGGCTGCTTAGTGTTAGCTTGTTTTTTTCTCTACTTAGTGTTAGTTGACAGGACTGTCACTGTTCCTGTAGATATTAAAAGGTGGGTTCACTGAGGCAGACATTTCCCAGTCACCATAAAACATCACACAAAGTAAACCCCCAGTTCTATCGATATTCTAGTCTCAGTGTCTCTAATTTAGCGACTTCTCACTTCAACAAGGTCCTGAAATTTTATATGACCGGTTCCTAGCACTCGTTCCATTTTCCACAGTATCACATAGCCCCTGGCCGACATCACTTGGTGGGAAGGGGCTCTCAGCACAGAACAAAGGGCCTATTACAGGGAAGGCAAAAGTCCACAGAAAAGGCAGGGCTGCACTGATGTGCACAGCCTGTCCCAGGTGAAAAGGGTAAATCAAACACGATCGCTTCAGCTGTGCTCGTTTCCTGAATGCCAATCTCGTGGAGTGAGGACTCTTGCTGGAATGGCGAAGGTGGCACTTCATGATTTCACCGGCCTCAGGGCTAAGAATTTAATTTGCTTTTCCATCAAGTTTTGAAGTAATACTTCTCTCCTTTTCCCACAAGCATAGAGAGACCGATACAGATGCAAAAGAGAGAACCGGTTTGTTTCAGTGTTAGCAAATTGCTGCAGCTTAGTCTAGACAGTGGGTGAAATTCTAGGGAGGGTCTGTTTGGTGCTAAATCAAGGAAAGGAAAAAAAAAAAAAAAGAACATGCTCAGAGAGTATAGAGGAGTCAGCAGAAGTTTCATTTCAGTAGATCCCTGAAGGTTTCCCGGTAAAGGTGACATTGGAACTGGGCTTTCAAGGGAGAGCAGAGTTTC